>NW_022196909.1:39162800-39176494 GCF_008632895.1 Mastomys coucha
AAAAAAAAAAAAAATACACAATGGAATATTATTCAGCTGATAAGAAAAGCAAAATTATGGACTCCTCGGGTAAATGGATGGAACTAGAAACATTCTGAGTGAAATAACCCAGACCCACATTTTGGTTTTGTTGGTTTTTTTTTTTATAATTTGTGAATGTTAGCTTTGATCTTCAGAGATGTGTGTTTCATTTTGAACACCCACAGGGGTCACATGAAGAGGGAAGGAGTATACTAGAAAGGGAAATAACAGAACAGATAGGGTTAAGAGGGGGTGAGGTTGAGAAGACAAGAGTACAGCAAGGAAGAAGGTGTGTTATATAACACTAGAGACCTTTCGAAAAATAATTAAATCTGCAACTATAAAAGCTTTCTAAAATATATGCCTACATCCACATGGATAAGAGGAATTTAAGTGGAGTTACCCTATAACAGGGGGATAATGGCTCAAGTAGACACCCCGCGCCAATGAATAATTCCAATAGGAGGAATGGGTTATCACTCTTTGAGTTATTGTGCAAGGGAGTTCAGCAGACCCCCAAATATCGCAGTCCATTGGCATTGCTCTTGTCTACTCTCCCGGAGCAGGATGAGACCTTGTGGCTGAAGATACTACATACCTGAGTCATAGAACACAGAGAAGCCATGCTGGGACCACCCTGGGAGCTTCATCCCTAGTGGCTAGCTTTCATACAGCTGAGGGGTGCTATGCATGCTACTGTAGGAGAAAAGTAATTCTTCATCTTACCCAAGAATGAACCATGTGTGATAAAATAGTGACGGGCCTGGCAAGAAACTCCCAGTGGTCTAGTCGTGGCACATGTATCATAGGAATAGCCAGTCGCCTTCTGATTGGACTTTAATCATGCTCTGTTAAGAGGAAATCCATACCTTGTACTGTTCTGGGGCCAAGAACTGGTAGCTATACAACTCATCAGCCCTATAAAAAATCTACTACTATTATTCTACAAAATGGACTTAAATTAAAGTGACTCCTAGTGATGTGCAGTTTTAATTATTGATTAGTGCATCTTTCAACCCTGATCAGAGCAGCTTATTTTAGTCAGTACTAGTGATTAGCAGAGACCCACAGCTGGTAAAGGTATAGGGAATGAAAGACAATGGAACGATCAGCCCTAAATGAGATGTCTATATCACACCCCATCCCCACCATGGCTCAAGGATCATTGTAAAAAATGCGGGTGAAAAGAGTATAAGAGCCTTGGATGATACTGCAAAGAGCCAGTGTTTCCTGAGCACACGCAAACTCATATCTGCCGTGATAGCATGATAGCATCTTATATTGCACAAGACAATATAAAGCAAACTCTTATATGAGATGGGAGATTGGTACAGTCCCTTGCCGAGACAAGGAGGTATTGGTCATCAATGTTTGCTGTAAGAGGAAGAGTCAGTTTTCCTTAAGGGTGTTTTCCTTAAGGGTAGGCTGACATGTCCAAATGGTCGGTCACACAGTCAAGCATAGGCAAGTAGCACAAATTGGATGTGATGGGATTTGAAGTGGAGAGATGGAAGCAGAGTTTGGTAGAGAGATCAAAATGGATCTCAGAGTGGTTGGGAGGTAAATATGAATAAAATACATTGCATTAAATTCTTGAAAAACTATTTAAAACTTTTTTAAAAAAATTAAGCCAACTACGGCACAGTGATGCATGCCTGTCATCCCAGCACAGAGAAACACAGAGGTATTGTAGATCACATCAAGTCTAAGGGAAGCCTGAGTCACACAGAATTCTACATGAACTAGATTATGTATCTAGAATAAATAAGTTTAAAAGAATAAATTTAAAGATGTCCAATAAAGTATATTATAAAAAGAATTTTGGGAGTTAATTGTGGAAGATTTGTTTGGGCTAAACTTTGTGAGGGATCTTTTTTGCCTGTAATTAACTGCTTCTAAATTAAGCTGTGCATTTTGATTATACATTATAATCAAAGGAAAGGAGAAAAGGATTCACCATAAACTATTAGTCACAGAGGGAAACTTGAAAAAAGCCTTAAAAAAAATATGTGTTCATCCGATAAATCAAATTTACTCACCAGATGCCATTAACAAATTCCCATTAGTTGTAAAAAGTTAGAAATGCATACAGTTCACACTTTAATTTCACACTTCTTGCATTCATGAAGTTTGTCAATCTACTACAACATCTCAGTTTTATATTGTCTACAGTTTTCCTTCCATCCAACTCCAGGATGGCATATGCCCACCTCATTCAAAACGATTATCAATCTGTGGCAATACTCATGGGACTTCCTTCCTACTAATTTGAAGTAAATGCATTTCATGTTCAAGCTCTTAACTCACTACAGAGAGAGAATGTACTTTGTCAAATGATATAACAGATATTTTTTCCAGAACATGGAACAATAATAAAATGGGCATGTCTGCAAATAAACGGAGAAGAATTGAAAATGTTTAATCTAATGTTCACTTATCATGGAAGTCCACTCAATTCTAGCAGGAGAAAATTGAATTTTTATAGCAGTGTTTGTTCTGGTAGAGAGACGTGTGCTGCTATAACAGTTAAGGCAAAGGTTAATGAGCTGATATTTGTTTAAAGTAAATTAGTTTTACAAATTTACTACCAAGGAGATGTTTAAATGCACGATTGGCATGCGTAGGATCTAAATTCCATTATAAATCATGTCATTGATTTTTTTCATGTATTAATTATGTCTATCCTGATTATTCAGTTAAAGTAGCAAAAATGAACACAGCATGTTTTTTTTTCATGTGTGAATCCTATTTCTGATGTTAATGTCAGGTCACTTGTTCCAAGTGTGAGATTTACATGCACATTCCTTGTGAAGATGGCAAAACTAACCATTGACAAAAACATAGTAGTTAGCTTACTGCATATAGTAGTAAAAAGATAAAAATTCAATCTAAGCACTATGAACCTCTACAAAAGAGTCTCTGGTTTTGTAAAAACATTCCATAGTATGACTAATATGTTTTCTCCTGTTCAAAAAGTAAATATGTTTGCTTATGTTCAAAATAAAAATAGTATGTGATATGACGTCATAAATAACTCACTGTTCTAGTCTTTGAGTATCCACCGTAGCACAATCAGACCACAATGAACTTAAAGTATAAGGATAACACCCTTGATATATGGAAAGTTCAGCAGTCAGGAACCCAGATATGGACTAGCTATGGCCCATATTATGCTTCTTATAATGTTTAGTACCAATGTTGACTAGGGATAGAGTCTCTTCTGAGACTCACATAGATCTCCAGTGAACATATGAGCTTGGATACACTTTGAAACTCAAGGACCCATGTTAAGATTTAGAGGTATTGGATCTTGGGACTTAGGTATTTAAACATCACTTATTGGATTTCTGTCATGTTAAGAACTCCCTGTGGTAGGTGGTATCATTCAGTCCAAGGAGGGATATTGCCTACTCCATGATGCCATTCTATCCAACAAAGGGTATAGTCAAGAGTATCTGCTGCATGGAGTTACCTTTCCAGTTATGTTATTCAATCTCTGAGGTAACTGTCATGTTATGCTAGTTAGTAATTAATGGTACATGAACCTCATGTAGGAGGAGAGGAGTACACAAGAGGAGGTATAAAAGGAGGGGATGGTTGACAATCATGTTAAGATTCTGTCTCTCTCTCTCCCTCCTCCCCCTCTGCCCCCCACCTCTGTCTGTGTCCTTTTAATCCTGTCCAAGTTCAGTTCCAGATAGTTACTCATTAAGCAAGAGAACTGAAACAAGTGTCTTTATTTTCTTTTATGAGATTAAATACAAATTTATCAAAATTATCAAAGAGTGAATCCGACCTCAGACCTTTATTTAGAAGTGTGCTCTTCTTGTTACTGTCATTTGAAGGTCAGTACATTTCTGTTCCCTCGAAACAATACTGTGACAATGTGTACATTACTTACTTATGGGATATATTTTAATAGTATCTTACTTTAGAAATACCAACTTAGTATTGTTTGTTTTTCTAATATAACAGCATTAAAATTAACAAATGCAATTGTTAAAATCCTAAAAAAAGAAATAAACTGTTCCAAGAAGTGAAATGTGCTTTGAAGGACAGATGTAGATGCATTTATAATATAATTCAAATGTAGAGAGTCTGTTTTCATTGCAGTTGATATTATCAGATATTTTTGTCTCAGATTTCTCTTATTAAAACTCTAACAAACAAATGATACTTTATTTTTCTAATAGTTATAGCAGAATTCCTGGATAAGAATTCCATTGGCCTTTCCTATTTTGTGTCATACAGGAACTCTGAGCTCTGAGTCATATCCTAGTTGGCCAAAGAGAAATGAAATGTTTATTCATCCATCCTCAATGGTGGGGCAGCTCTACCTAGACTTTTAGATGGCTAGAAAGGAACCAATATTGCACAAAGCATAGAAGCAATTGGAGAAATTGATAGGAGTACATTAAATTAAAACTAAATTAATATCTGCTGTAGGTTCAGTTTTAAAGAAACTACAGGAATTATTTCTCACATTCCTTTCAACAGGATGGAAGTCTTTATAGCCTTTGCTAATGCTAGAATTTATCTTCATAATTTCTGTCAAAATTATATAAATTACTCTATCCTTGGACAATTATTGAATATGAGGTAATCTCAGAGATAAACATTAAGTGCTACAGTATGGCTTAGATCTGTTTAGACTTACATAGTACTTAATCATGCATTAGAACTGAGCAATTAGAGAAAAATATTCATCAAGGGATAGATATATATATGTGTGTGTGTGTGTATATATATATACATATATATATATACCTTAGACTATATTTTAGTTCATAATCTGCTATAAGATGCATCAAGAAAAGCATGATATATTTGCCCAATACAATCCCTAAGAATATGAAGGGGAAATTAAGGTTGTGACAAAAAAAATGACAAATATTGAAAAACAAGTGGCAAGTGGGAGAAATGGCCATGGGACATTTCTTATAATCAAAACCAGTAACACATCCATGTTGCAATTGCCATTGGTGTTTAACAATGTCAAACACAGTGAAGCTAGATGGTGTAGTGACTCCTGAATCATGAACTACATGACACTGCACACAAGCACATGAAGTTAATGTTAGCAACAGTCTAGTTACTGGAAACAGTATTGTAACCACAGAAGTGAAAGTTCAAAAATAAAGCAACAGACAAGCAGTAGGCACATAAATCATAAAGTTAAAGGAAATAAGTGAATTAGAAGTAAATGTGACTTTTGTTGAGGGTTCCAGTCTCCTACCGTGTCACAGCTCAGAGCTGTGCAGTATCATGGTGTAGAAGGACTAGAAACCATTCTGAGCTTGTATCCTTAAGTCCGTTAAACCAGTAGTTCAAGAGCTATATTTTTTGACTTCAGTCCAGAAGACATAGTGGATAGCATATAATAAGATAATATTGTTTATTTTAATAATGTAGGTGGTATGATATTCTAAGGGAGCTTCCACAATTCTGAACATAATTTGCTAATGCTAGACTTTTAGCATGACATTTTCTTGAAAGTACCAGATAATCATATTACTCAAATAAACATATCTGTAGTGTAATATACATTATATTATTAAATTCAGAGCTATCATTAAAATATTCATAAAACAATAAATAAATAAATAAATAAATAAATAAATAAATACTACGTGTCTATTAGGCCAAAATTCCTAATGTTGTCAAGGATTCAAGGCTATAAGGACTTCCATCCTGTTGAAAGGAATGTGAGAAACAATTCCTGTAGTTTCTTTAAAACTGAACCTACTCCTGCCATATAATCCATGAACCATGCTGCCAAATGAGTTAACTGTGTATGATGCACAAAAGCCTGAATGAGAATACACACAGTAGCATTATGCATAGTGACCAAAGCTCATACACAGGATTACAGGAAAGGAGGTGTCAAGCATGAAAGCATGGAGAAGCAGGGGCATGTTTGCTATGCCAAAGCTGCCAGTCTGAAAAGCAACAACACATCATGTGATTCCAACAAAATGACCCTCTGGGGATACAAGGCAGTAAGCACAATGGGAAAAGATGGGTGATTGTCAGAGATCACTTTGAAGGAGGAAGAGCTAGATCATGAAGACAAATCACATGACCCTTGTAATTGAATATTTGCCTACTACCATAGAATATCCAACACCAGAATTGAGGTGACCATACTTTATTAGTGCCTGCCCATAAATTGGGATGACATCACTTCTGTGAGTTGGGGAAATCACACATTAGGAGCAGTAGAAAGTATAGGAAAATCCCTTGCCTCCCTCTCAGTGTTTATATGAACTTGGAGCAAGCTTTGAAAACTAGTGTTAGGCAAATGACATAGGAGCCTCAGCAACCATGTAAAAGCGGGACATGGCAGTGTATGCCCATAATCCCAATGCTAGGAAGCTAGAGAGAACAGACCCCAGAGTGCTTAGTCTACCCAAATAGGTCTGTCTAGGGTCAGCGAAAGACACTCTCAAAAAAATAAAGTAAATAGCGATAGAAGACAAGTGCACACATATGCATGCACACCTGCACATGTATGCATGGCAAACACTCATACACACATGAGTTTGACTGCACACACATATGCATACACATAAACATACATACATGCATACACACCTGCACATGTATATACTTACACATATAGGAACATTCATACCTATGTGCACATGCATGTACCCATGTACCTATGAACACTTATACACCCATACGCACATACTATGCAAGAGATGACAAAAAAATCCCATACCATGCCAAGAAACGTTGATTATAAGGGATAAACAAGTCTTAAATTGGTCCACATATACAAATCACACTTGATCAAAACCTTCTAAATGTTAGGAATAGAACTGTCATTATTAACACCCAGTTTTCAAAGACCATTAAAGTAGAATCCTATTGATATAACCAATGTGATGAGCCTGCCATGAGATAATTTGTGTGGGATACTACAGGAACTGAAAAACTGGAAAAAAGTGTTCTAAAATTTACATAAGTATTACTGTTTGTCAATAGATTTTTGGGTAGATTGCTGTTTATTTCCAATTTTAACTCTTAAAAATAAATGTTGCACTGAAATAGGAAGGAAGAAAATGAAAGAAAAAAAGGAAGGAAGGGAGGAAGGAAGGAAAGGGAGTAATGAAGGAAGGAAGGGAGAGAAATAAGGAAGGAAGGAAGAAAAGAAGGGAGGAAGAAAAGGAGGAAGGAAGGAAGAAAAGAAGGAAGGAAGGAAGAAAAGAAGTAAGGAAGGAAAGAAGGAAGAAAATGAAAGAAAGAAAGGAGGGTAAGGTGGGAGGAAGGGTGGGAAGAATGAAGAAAGGAAAGGAAGTAAGGGAGGTAGGGATAGATAAGGAAGAAAGGAACAAAAGAAGGAAGGAAGGAAAGAAAGAAAGAAAGAAAGAAAGAAAGAAAGAAAGAAAGAAAGAAAGAAAGAAAGAAAGAAAGAAAGGAAGGAAGAAAGGAAGGAAGGAAGGAAGGAAGGAACAAAGGAGAGGAGGGAAGAAAAGCAAGGAAAGGAAGGAAAGGAGGTAGGAATGATGGGAGGGAGGGTGGGAGGAATGAAGGAAGGAAAGGAAGGGAGGGAGGGGTGAAGGGATACAAATAAGGAAGGAACAAAAGAAGGAAGGGAGGAAGGAAAGAAGGAGAGAAGAAAAGAAGGAAAGAAAAAAGAAGCAAACAGAGGAAGGAAATGAACACCCTTTTTAACTCTACAGACCTCCTCCTGTAAGTGAGCTTGCTGCCAGAGGGACTGTGGTTGGTGTCATTTCTGCTGCTGCTATCAATCAGAGCATCGTGTACTCCATTGTTGCAGGAAATGAGGAAGGTAGGTAGGCCTTCGTTTTCTCCAAAAACCAATAAATGTAGAATCAGAACAATTTTTGACTGAACTATTATTTCCTCTAACCTAATGCAATTCTTACCATCTTCAACGTAACTGATGACTTGATTAATAGCCCAGCCCAGTGGTGTTAGTTAAAGTCATTGTGTGCCCCAATGGACGATTAATATTCAATTATAGAAGCTTTTATCTTCCCTGTGTTGGTGATATTTTGTGACATTTCTTCAAAATGAATGAGTTGTTCTTTTGACAGCAAGAGATAATAATTATCTCTAGACTCTCCTCTCCCCTCTGTGTGTAACAAGCCTTACCTCATGTCAAACCAATCCCAAGGAAGCTTTAGAAACTTAAATAAGTGTAAATGATCAAAGACACTTGCCAGCACTGACAGACACACATGTTATGTTATACAACGGCCCAAGCAGCCAGATCAATTAACAGGAATTTTGAGTTTTGTCTTCCAGCTGCTTTTATACTGGTAGTTATTTGCTGGATTCTAGGAACAATGTTATCCCCTGCTCTCTGCTTCTGCATTTCAGCTGCTGTCCTCTGAGACCCTGGGCAGACTGGGAAATTATGGGTGGCTGAGAATGTTTAATTAATATGTAATATACTAGTTTATTTTGAGTATTTAATTTGAAATCAAACTTGGATGCCACTTGGCAGTCTGAAATAACAGTCCTGAGACTGTCTGGAGTGTTTCTGTGACCACCTCTCACTGGAATGGCTGCCCCACTGGGAAGCAGTCACTGCCTGGCTGTTTATTGACTTTCTTTGCTTTTCGCCCACTGCTATACCTCCTACCTGAATGCAATGGAACCTCCTTTCCCCACTGCTTTCAAATATAAAAAAGATGTAACTTCTCAATCTGTTCTGATTCTTGCCCAGTCCTTGGGCTTGAAGATAGCAACAACTTGTGTTTACCAACTGCTTCCACCACAGTGACCATTTCATATACTTTATCCATTTACTCATTCATCAAATGAATGTCAGTTATGTGCTAACAAATCTTCCAGGTACTACGGATATGGGAAAAAGAAATAAACATGTTCTTTATGATCTTAGAATTTAAAAAGATCATCAACAGGTAGATAATACCTGTTAAGCATACGTGTGAACAATAACTGTTAGGCGTATATGTAGAATATTTCAAGTAATGGTCATCATTAATACAGAGATGGGGATATGGGGAAGGAAGAGATGGGATACCATACAAATAAACATGTGTCCTTCTCTCCATTTAAAATTCTTATATACCAGTTTAAAAAAAAAAAACAGAGAGACAAGGGCAAATATATTTCTAAAGGCTCATAATAATAAAGCACTTCGTAAAAGTAACCTAGAAGCTAAATCACAAACATGATCTTCGATGTTTTTAGCCAAGCACCAAAACTGCAGGATTATATGTGTGTAGTAGAGGGTAAGAACCAAATACCCAGCTAAACAAAATGCAATGTGCTTCTGTAAAAGAAGGCTCATTCTAAAGTAGGACCATCTAACACCATAGCGACAGGAAGATTACCTGTACCCAGCAGATTCTCAAATAACACACAGCCAAAATTACCAAACATACCACTCAAGGAACACAGCTTGATGATCCTAGTATTAGTAATACATTTCCAGATGCTGGAATCCTATCACCTTTTAAGCTTGACTATTCTTCTGTATGTTTCTACTGTCTTGGAAACCATGATAGCATTTAAAGAGAATAGCTCCTTCCCATGTGAAGAAACTAATGAATTGTATGCTGGATTCCAGAAAAGTTTGGGATCAACAATGTCACTGGGGTCATCTATGTGAATTCACCATTGGATTACGAGACAAGGACCAGCTATGTGCTCCGGGTGCAAGCGGATTCTCTGGAAGTGGTCCTCGCCAATCTCCGAGTCCCTTCAAAAAGTAAGTTGCATTGCTTGAAGAGTTTGATAGTATTTTTGTGGTGTTTTTGCTGTCTTGAGAATGAAATACATATTATCAAATGAGGCTATCCCTCGAGACTATGGGAACGTCTTAGGTTACTGGAGAGGAATACCCACCCATCTTAGCAGATCACATAGCACAACTGGGGATGAGGTAATAGCAGAGAGTAGGTGATCTATAAAATACTGCTACTGCCATCTCCACTTGCTCATTTCTTCAGTAAACTTTGGCATCTCCCTTTGAAAGCCTGTGTTGTGGCTAACAATACTTAAATGGATGGATGGATGGATGGATGGATGGATGGATGGATGGATGGATGGATGAATACTAAGCAGTGTGTATGTGAGAACCAAGGGAAAAGTTTGATCTAGACCTGAATTTGATCCCAGGATCTCAGTTTGATACCCCTATGGTGGAAGAAAAGAATCAACTCCTAAAGAATCTCTCCTGAGAAAAAGAGAGAGAGAGAGATGATAGCAAACTAAATGAAAGTATATATTCTAAATTAATAATTAACGATAATATTCATGTAGCATCCATTTAATTTCCATGAATTTCTATCTGATGATAAAATGACTGTTCCACTTTTTAAAAAATTAGTTTCAGTGATGCCATGAAGTGACAGTTGGTACATAAAAAATAAGATGCAGATGAAATGGTGAATGCTGAAATATTTCTTTGACCTGTGAGAGCAACATGGAAGAGCAAGCTGAAGTCTTTTTGTAGAAAGTACTGACAGAGATACTGGGAGATGTTAGCAGAATTACAATAAATCCTCACCTGTAATACTTTTGCACACTAAAGCAATAAAGCTCTTTATTTATCCCATTGTGCAATAAAGTATCTAAAACAATGGTTCTCAACCTGTGGGCCAAGACCTCTTTGGAGATTGAATGAGCCTTTTATAGGGGTGGTATATCAGAAATTCTGCATATCAGACATTTACATTTTGTTTCATAACAGTGGCAAAGTTACAGTTATAAAGTAGCAAAGAAAATATTTTATGGCTGAGAGTTACTACAACAAAGATAACTGTATTAAGGGTTAGAGCACTAGTACGGTTGAGAACCACTGATCTAAGATATTTACCTTTTACATTGAGACAATATTTCAACATCATAGTAGAATATGATGTTCATCAACATCTCTAGAAGAGGAAAAGGGAAAGAGATGGAGAGAATGTGAGCCTGAGAGAGAAAGAGAGAGACAGAAACAGAGAGACAGAGACAGACAGAGACAGAGAGAATATGTGACAGGTACTGAGGAAGGGCCCAGGGTAAGAAAAATCAGAACTATGTTATGCAAGCGCATTGGCTCATTGAGTCTTGTGACACTGACTGACACCATAGAAGACTTTCATTTACCACAAACTTTACTTCACAAACTAACTGGTGTGGGTATCTATACAGTTGCTCCTAAAGATACATCTAAGTCACTTGAAAATACAGGTCACATAATACATTTAAAATTAAAGGTATCCAACTCTCCTCAAAGATAACACTTCACTGCCATATTTAAATTGTCTCAAAATAGTAGACCATGCCCCTCAGATTTTAAACATTTTAAAATGGTTTATGTGGATTGGTGTTTCCCTGCATGTCTGTATGTGATACCATGTTCATGGAGAAGCAAGAAGGTAACAAAGACTTGGGGACTTGAGCTGCAGGTAGCTGTAATGTGGATCTGGGAACTAGAACTGGGACTTCTACAAGAGCAGCAAGTGCTTTTATCCACTGCTCCATTTCCCCAGCCTCTTCCTTTGGGTTTTAAAATCCTTAAAGCTGTCAGTGAGGTGGCTTAGCAGGGGAAGGCAATTGCTGTCAATTCTCAGGACCCATGGTTGAAAAGGTTTCTGCAAGTTGCCCTATGATTCCTCACTGCTGTGACAAACCCTCATATGTATACATCCAAGGAATTAAATGAATGTAATAATTTTATTAAATTGTAAGCATTTACATATTTGGAGAAAAAAATCCTTAGACTATAAACTTATTTGGCCAAACAAGTAGATGAAAATGCTAGAGAAGAATGGTATTATATAATTTATTAGCTAAAACCTAGACAAATGTTCTGAGAGAAAGGTATTTTGTAACCTGTAAATACAACAAATGGGAAAAGTTATTTGAAAATCATTATCACTTTTCATTGAAACAAACAGCTTTACAAGAAAAAAAAATCACTCTGTGGGGTCTGGTGGCTCACTGCTGCAATCTGGAGCTCTCTGCCTGCAGCTGAGGCCTGGAGCTGTCTGCTGCTGGGGCCTGTTAGTCAAAAAGGAGGCAGTGTATGAGACATTTTATTATAGGAAAGAGAAATAGGCTGGTCAAATAGAGATAAGAAAAGGAGAGGAAGGAGAGAAGAAGAGAAGGAGAGAGAGAGTAAGGAAAGAAGGAAGCAAGAGAAGAAAACAAAGGGCAGGAAAGAGAGAGGACAAGAGGGGAAAGAGGGCAAGAGAAGAACAAAGAGCAAGAGAGGGAGGAGGGGGGAAACCACCCTTTATATTGTATGAGGCGTGGCTATCTGTCTTTGGGGTGAGGCATGCCTGACAGAGGACTGGGGGTATGGTCCAGCTAGAATGCTGAGAGCTTGGGGCATTGTCTACATGATAAAACACACATCTCCTGTGGGGGCAGCTGTGAGAGGTTATGACTGAAACAGGAGCCAAAGACTTAGGAGTTATAGCCAGAACTCTTTCCACCTTCTGCAGGCAGAAACTGCCTACTAGAGCCCCAGAGTTCAAGGCCTATTACTTGACTGAGCCTAAGTTGCCTGAACAGACCACTGCCCTACATTACTGCATGCTCAAAGAATAGGATCTTGAATTTCCAAGGACTATCTATGATTTTCAGGATAGAAAGATGATAAGTTCTCTATATAAATATAATACAGGTTATTCCCTTCCCTCTAGTGTATGTGTAAATGGAAGGTAATAGAAGTTTATGCAATGCCCACATACATGCTTGTATATGCCTTGGTGGGTATGTAGTGATGAGACCTGCTAACCAACTCATGAATTACATCTCAGAAATGCATGAAGCCTAAAGGCATATGTGCATTTGTTCACTGCTTGCTTATTTGAATATTGCTATTAACATTTCATGACTAACCTTTGCCTTCTGTTTAAAATTAAGACACATGCATTTCCAACATTGTTCCACTTATTAATAACTGTTAATGGCCTGTAATCAATTCTTAGTCCATTAGCTATGCAAATAAGTAGCCCATTATGTAAATTGAGGTTAATTAATTAATTGTCTAAAGATTTCACTCTGCTACAAAATTAGCTACTCTATGGATTTAACTCTATCGCACATCATATTAATAAAAGCAAGAATCTAATTCACTGAAGTTGTAATTTATTGTGACTTCTTTATCAAGTGATTGTTCATAAAATAACTTTCAATATGAATTTTATAACTGTTCTATAAATAGATTCAACATGTGAAAGAAAATTAAATTAGCCAATTATAGAGTTTATTTCACAGATTCATCATTAAAGTTTAAGGCAGTGTTGTCTAATGTTTCTCAGCTCTAGGATTAAGGGAACATTTCAATATCTAACTCTTATGAGACCATCACAGTGAAAGAATGATAGCATGTGTAACAGTCACTTCTACAATTCCAGCTACCTCCGATCACAACATTCTATAGCTCATCAGAAACATAGCAATCCATCTTGAAATATCTCCACATTACTTCTTTTTTTTTTATTTTAGATATTTTCTTTATTTACATGTAAATTTCTCCATTCCCAGTTTCCCCTCCAAAAAACAAAGGAACAAACAAAAACAACAAAAACAAACCTCTGTTGCCTCCCACTTCCCCATGCCTGCCACCCCGCCCTCTCCCACTTTCTGGCCCTCCCATTCCCTTACACTGGGGCACAGAACCCTCACAGGGCCGAGGTCCTCTCCTCCCATTGATGATCGAATTTGCAATC
>NW_022196909.1:39179233-39180207 GCF_008632895.1 Mastomys coucha
TCGATGCAAAAATACTCAATAAAATTCTTGCAAACCAAATCAAAGAACACATCAAAACAATCATCCACATTACTTCTTAGAGATAATACCAACCCAAAACTGCACTGACCTCAAAAGCAATAAGTGGTATCTTACTCTTGACACAAAAAAGTATGACTATACCCTAAAACATAAACTCAACTCCTTTGGAAGGAGTGAATGAACATACCCTGAAATATAAACTTAAGTAGTTTGGAAAGATACATTCTATTTTGGTAATGATTACATAATTTTTGTAGCAGAAATACACACACACACACACACACACACACACACACACATGCATTTACCAAATACAATAATGGATACTGCCCACATGTAACTTACATCAAGTTAGGTAAATGTCTGCGATAGGTCTCAGAGGCTACCTGATATCATAATTAGCTCTGGAAAGCTAGTGATCTACCAACAAATTCCATGTTTAACAGGGTCCAAAAGATGTTAGGTGAGACAGAGGAGTGAGCAGGAAGGCTTTCAAAGGAATTAGAATTAGCCCAAGACAATCTGGCTCTAGATCTGTGGCTTTCTAACTCTCCCTAGTCATAAAGTTCTAATCAAGCATTGGGGCTTGTAGAATCTCACCATGGGTATGGTCGGTTTTGTGAACTTCATTTCTTAATAAGAGCTCTTAGATCTTAAGTATAACTACACTACTACATCTCTCCAAGTCAACAAAATGTAATGTCCTTCCAATCTCTTCTGATTAGTTTTGGTTAGAAGTAGTTTTTCTAAATATCTATTCTTGTTTGCTTTTTGGTTTTCTTTGAATTACGTTTTTTCATTCTTTTACCTTAAAGTAGTGTCTGTAAGGTATGTTTCTTGGATGCAGAAGAAAAATAGATCTTTTTTCTAATAAAATTTGTGTGTGTATGCTGGGCGGTGGTGGCGCACGCCTTTAATCCCAGCACTTGGGAGGCAGAGGCAGGCGGATTTCT
>NW_022196909.1:39180390-39189996 GCF_008632895.1 Mastomys coucha
AAAAAAAAAAAAAAAAAAAAAAAAAAAAAAAAAAAAAAAAAAAAAAAAAAAAAAAATTTGTGTCTGTGTGTTTTTTAATTGGGGAATTGAAACCATTAATGCTGAGGGTTATTAATGAGAAATGTTGATTGATTGTTTTTATTGTGTTTTTCAGATGTACATTTTTTCCTATTTGATGAACTGTTCTGGGATATTTATTTTTTGCATCCTTTTGGATATAATTAGCCTTCTCTTCAGACTCTAAGTTTTCCTTCTAGAACCTAGTACCTTCTGTAGAGACAAATTGGTGGAGAGAATTTCCTTACATTTTTGTTTGTTTTGTTTGGTTGGTTGGTTTTGTTGTTGTTGATTTTTGTTGTTATTGTTGTTGCTGTTCTGCTGTTGTTTTCCTCCAATTGTGATGGATAATTTTATTGGGTATAGTAGTCAGGACTGGCATCAGTGATCCTTTCACGAGTGTAGAACATCTAGTCAAACCCTTCTGCCTTTCAGAGTCCCCACTAAAAAGCCACATATTATTTTTTTTATTATTCTTTTGGGACTACCTGTATATGTGACTTGGTCATTTCCACTTGAAGCTCTTAATATCCTCTCCTTGTTCTGCAGCTCTAATGTCTTGATTATTATGTGCCGTGAAAAGTTTCTTTTCTGGACCTGCTCATTTGGTGTTCTGTATGCCTATTGAACCTTGATAGGCATCACTTAATATTTTCTTTCAAATGGGGATTTTTTCTTTTATGATTTTGTTTAAAATATTTTCTGTTCCTTTTCTAGGTTTCTTCTCCTTCTTCTATATTATTATCCTGTTTCTTTGTTTGTTTGTCTATTTGGTTTTGTCTTTTCATATTGTGTCAGATTTCCCAGCTGGTTTTTGCCTGGAATTTTTTTTTTTTGGTATAAAATTTTATTTGACTGAGCTTACTATTAATTCTATCTTGTCTTTTAATATATTAGTGGAGCTTACATCTTAAGCTTTTGTTTCATGTCCTGAAAATTTTCATTTCCAGTTTTATATCAATTTGAGTTTTATATATGAGTACACTGTAGCTGTCTTCAGACACTCCAGAAGAGGGAGTCAGATCATGTCATGGATGGTTGTGAGCCACCATGTGGTTGCTGGGATTTAAACTTAGGACCTTTGGAAGAACAGTCAGTACTCTTAACCACTGAGCCATCTCTCTAGCCCCTTGAGTTTTCTTTAATGAGTCTAATTCCTTGTTAAAATTCTACTTTTATATTTTATTTTTTTATTATTCCATTATTCCATTCAACTGATGGCTTATATTTTCATGGTCTTCATTAAGGCATTTATTCATATCATTTTAAGGTCTTTAAATATATTTGTAATTGCTATTTTGAATCTATTGTCTTGTTCTTCAGCTAACTAGCTTTTAGCTGGAGTATAGAACTAAAGCCATTACAATAGGGTTGCTGACTTCTGGGGGGGGGGGTGCATTATCGGTTGATCATGTTTTTGTTTTTGTGCTAAGATTTATGCATCTAGAATTATGAGCTCTAAATTATTTCTGTTTCAGATGTAGACATCTGCCCTTGTCTTTGTTGAGTGATATTCTTGTGTTTGGTTACTCTAAGTCCTATCCAAGTGTGGTAGCTAGAGTCCCTGAGTCCCAGTATAGCATGGTGGCTATATGCACAGTTCTTGATAGATGTTAGATTTGGGTCACAGCCAAGGTATTATCTGTGATGTCCCTGGTAGAGAGCCATTCTGCAGGATGACAGGGAGTCTCAAAGGTATGGAGATGGGATAGGAGAAAAGGTTTAAAGAAATTGTGGGGAAGAACTAGGGAGAGTTTAGGTTTGGACCAAGAAGCCAGGTTTATAGAGGAAAAACATAGAATGGGAAGAGAGGTTCCTTCAAGCAAGCTAAGGCACTACTAGAGGTAAATTTCCAGAGAACAGAATGGAGGACAGAAGAAAGGATAGAGATTGCCTACTTCAGTTATGTTCTAGCAGTGGGTCTGTGGGTCAGTGGAGTCATGAAGGAATAGATATGGTTTGTAGTAATAAGTATTTTAAAAAAATAATCCTGGCATAGGTTTTCTTCTCCACCTTAGACCATTTATGCTCACACATGAAAGACTCACACAGCCTTAATATTTTTAAATATTCCTTAGGCAGTATAATAGCTGGGCAGCTGCCTAGTCTCCATGCTGTTAGAATCTACCTTCCCCTCAATAACCCCAAGCCATCACTTACTATTAATGGTGTTCCATCTGAGCTGCTCTCAACTCCAACCAGGCAGTCCTCTGGGATATGTTCTCTTGGCTCCTAGCCCATGGCACTCTCCTTGGGGGCCCGATCATAGAGACTATGTACAGACTCCAGGTCTTGAGAAACAGCACTTAGCATTACAGTAGATGACAAAACCTCACCAATTCCCCCTTTTGATAACAGGCTCTTTTCTCAGAGATATAAATTGAACACAATTATGCAAATTATAAAATATCATATATACTTACAAGATCCAGTCCATCATATTTGTCAATTTAGATAAAGTATTCTATCATCTGTCCTAATTTAATGAGTTTACAATTCTATACCTCAGTCATGTTTGATCTTTATGTATATTAGTGTCTGAAAACCATCCTTTTGAATCTAGATCATCTTATTTAATGCTAAACAGCTTAAGTTCGATTGTGAGACTATGACTAGTCTTCAACCCCATCAGAGATTTGAGAAAGAATTAAATTTTACCTGAATATGCAGGAAGCACAAAAACACAGCTTCCAAAACTTAAAACATTGGCAGAGACAGCCGACTACCTGGACAATACCCAGTATTCCTTATAATGTTGGAAGCATCTGTCTTCAGTCTTCTGGCCAAGAACATCTGACAGATCTTAAGTGAAACAGAAGTTATGAAGGACTAGCTTACCCTATCTTGGCAGAGCTTAGCAATAGACTATCCTGTATCCATTTTTCCTTTTTGAACAACATTCTGTCTGCTAATGAAATTAGGGCTTTCTTTCCCAGTAGCTAGCTTGCCACAAATGAAGCAATTCCACATGGAAGTATTGATGTTCAGTTCTTTCCCTGATGTGAAATGAAGGTACTGTCAGAAGCACACATGTCTTGTAGTTAAAAGATCGATTATTAATGGAATAACATTAAGTGCCAAATACTGTGGCTCTTTGGCACTTTTGAAAACCCTCTATCTCTATATAGTATAAGTTAACTGTTAAATATAAATTATTTTTAGCTATTTACTATATGACTAATCTTGAAAATACTTTATTAATCTAATATAACCATGAGTTTCCCTATCTATTCGTTTCTATTACTTTATTATTCTAAACAGTTTATAATAGCAGCTATAATTATTAGACTGGGTCTACGCCTTGTATTCTTAAATGAGTTGCATAGGCACAATGCCTAGCTAAGAGCAGCAAAATTAAATTAGAATTTTGTATCAATATACAAAGATTTATACCAATAAAAACCTTAAACGTTTTTAGAAGGAACACCGAAAAAGGTGTCCAAGGAAGATCTGGGAAGACTCTGGGTCAACAACAGGAGGCAGTGCCCAAGGACTGACTTAATGACATTGTAGAGGAAGACCTGAGGAGATCCTGGATCAGCAATGGGAGGCTAAGGCCAACCTTGGGGAGACTCTGGTTCAGCAACAGAAGGATGAAGCCAAGGTGGTTTTTTTTTTTAAATAATATCACTTGAGACCTTGTTTCAAAAAAAAAAAAAAGGAAAAAAACTAAACAAAAAAAACCAAAAAACAAAAATAAAACTTTAATAAAAAAATTAAAAATCAGTAATTATCACTTTTTGTTTTATGATCATATGCATTTTCTATTAGAGCTTTGATCAGTCATATCTCAGTCCAATAGCAAGAGAACAACAAACAACACACAGTAGATTCTACAAAATTCCACTGAAGCTTTTTATAAACTAACATGGAATTCAGCTTGACTAACTTTTCATTCACTTTTTCTAGAGATTTTGTTCAGAATAATCTATCTACATATAAAGATAGATGATTAATGATACATAGGTAGGTAGATAAAAGATAGATAGATAGATAGATAGATAGATAGATAGATAGATAGATAGAAGATACATAGATACATAGATAGATAACCTCCTAAACTAATAAACTCATTTAAATTACATTGATACTCTTTAGTACTAACATAATAAATACACAAAGTAATGAATCGAAAAATCCAAATAATTATAAGGCATATTTAAAGAACACATTTTATAAACAAATTAAAAATAAACTTTATTAATATAACCTAATAGCTTATAATCCCACCACTAAAACAAATGTGGGAAAGATGAAAATGGATCTCAGTAGTCACCATCTGGTATACCCTTTCCTTTATCCCAGTAGACATCATACTCAGGCCTCTACATGTCCTGACTTCTTTCCAGTCCCTGAATGCTATTGCATTCCTTGACCTGATGGTTGTTCATAAACTGCATACCATAGCAGACAGTGAAACAGCATTTCAGGACACAGAAATTTAGTTATCCAAGTTGTTCCCTTCAAGATCCCTTTATTTAAATAAGGAGACAAAAGAGATATGTAACTATTGGCAATGTAAGACCTATACTTCAAGAATGATGGCAGTGCATGGGCAAAGTGTACATCATTCAGAAAAGCTCACCACTATCATAGATGACCAAACAGCCCAACCTTTGCACTGCATCTTGAATAAACTAAAGGAAATTATAAGGGCAATTCCAAACACAGTAAAGAGATACTAAAATCATGAAAAGTAATACTTTCTAAGAAGTTGTAACAATAGAACTAAGGTACTAATACCTAAAGAGATCTATAATAAATGTAGTGTAAATATAATAGATTGTATATGCTATTAAAAAAGAATTGACTGCTGTCAAAGCCCATATTCACAGGAAGAAAGGAAAATGTCAAGAATGAAATCATGAGAGATTGTATTTAAAACAAAATAAAATTATGAAGTTAGATTTCAATTCTTTCCTAAAGAACACTCATCTTCATAAAAGAAGGAATGTGGACTCCATATACCTTTCCTTTCCATCTTAAGTCCAATGCTGGCAACTACATTAGAAATCGTGTTTTCTACATTTGCTGGATGGTGAACTCCCATTTGAGACATAGTAGATAAATCTAGAGGTAAAAAGATGGAGCGACTGCTGTTACCATGGCTGGATGTAAGATTATTTTCAGGCCCATTGTGATCCATGTAGAAGCCCAGTTTTGCATAACAGAAGACCTATGAATATGCTGCGGGTTCAGCCTTGGACCTAGGAGTGTAAAAGTTCTTGCTCCAAAATCAGTGTGTATATGTGGGTGTGGGTGTGGGTGTGTGTGTGTGAGAGAGAGAGAGAAAGAGAGACAGAGAGAGAGGCAGAGAGACAGAGAGAGACAGAGAGACAGAGGGAGAAAGAGTTTATTATGAGGCAAATATGAATGCCCATGGTCTGGGAACATGAATTCAATTTGAGTAAGATGGCTCAGTGGGGCAAAGCACCTGCCAATGAGAGTCTGACCCCTGGATACTACATAGTGAAAAGAGAGAGCCTCTTCCTACAAGTTATCCACCGAGCTCCACAGGTGTATGGTGGATCACTTATGGCCACACACACACACACACACACACAATATATATAAGTAAATTTGAAAAATAATCAAGTTCAATAACACAGCTATTAATGAACCAAAGGGGATGGAGAGATTAATAAAAAAAAAGAAATAAAAGTTGATTTAAAGAGAGCATTGATGAATATATCAAAGTAAATATTTTAATTCATTTTAAAGTATACCTCCTAACAAATAATTATATTCTATTTTTGATTAACATGTATTAATTATATAGTATGAGATTCAGTAAAAACCATGTCCTTACGTTGAAGTCAATGATTTTTAGCTTCTACATATGAGAAAGAGTGTGATACTCATCTTTCTGTGAGTGGTCATTTCCCCCATGTCTGTGCACTTAACTACAAATAAAATTTCATTCTTGTTTGGGGTGAATAGTACCCCATTCCGCGTATACATGGCAATATTTCTTTATATATGCCCATTGATGGGCATCTAGACTGATGTCACAGCTTAGCGATCAGTGAGCATGGCTCTCTTTGTGGATGTCTAGAAGTAGGATGATTTATTTTACGGTTAGTCTAATTTTAATTTGACAAGAAATTCCACACTGTTCTTCATAATGATACTGCAACTTTACATTGTATCAGTGTAGGAGAAATTATTTTGTACTTTCTAAAATGTATTTTGATAGTAAAAGTGTCTGTTCTCCCATCTCCCTGCAGGCACGTTCTATGTCTGGCTTTTTGATAATTATGATTCTGCCGAGGATGTAAAGTTATATATTTTTTTGATTTCACTTTCCTGATAGCTAAGCCATTTACCAGCAAGTGGAAGAGGGTGGGTTGGTGAGTCAGGGGGAGAGGGGAGGAAAGAGGGTTAGTTTTTTGTTTTTGTTTTTGCTTTTGATATTTTTTTGGAGGGATAACCAGGCGAGGAGATATCGTTTGAAATGTAAATTAAGAGAATATGTAATAAAAAAATCTATATATTTCACTGATCATTTACTATGTCATTTGATCACCTTTTGGATTGTTCTTCTTCTTAAGGATTTTGTAATTTTTTTTCTACCTAATATATTCAAGCGATATATTGTCAGATAAGTAGGCACATACATTTTCCTAACCTGCAGTACACTCTTCATCCCATGTATGCTTCCTGTGCTCTACAGAATCCTTTTAGCTAGAAGACATTGCCTCTGACGTTTTGCTTTTGTTTCTTGAGAAGTGGGGTTCATGTCTCAAACATCACAAAATGTTTTCCCATAATTTTCTTCTACTTGTTTTATAATTTCAGACCTTTCATATCGTCCTTTTAATTGTGCTATCTTTAAGCTTTTATAAACCAGAAAAAAAATTAAATCCAAATGTTAGAAAGGATAGTGAAATCAGACCTATACTTTGTATAGAGAATTAGGAGATGGGGTCTTTAGGATGCACTATATACATATATGAAATTGTTAAAGGGCATATTTAATTGATAATAAAATGTGAATGAGAGTGTTCTTTAAATACTATGACCTATGTTCCTGTAATGGGTCCATCTTTAGTATGACTATAAATATACTGAGAATAGTCATAAAGTACCGAGCCCCATTCATGCAAGTTCTTGTTAGAATTACTAATATTGAGTGGTGTGTGGAATTAGTGTTAGGGAATCTCTTGTAGGCATGAGATCTTAGACAGGTCATTACCCCCAATAAAAACAAGACTGATGTCTACCAATAACCTAAAAGATGGTGTGTATAAATATGTCCACTGAGTGTTTGTTCAATGCAGGAGTGATTCTGGAAAGTTAAGGCCAAATTGTGACAGGTTTGAGTGTCAGGCTGACAGCAACCAATGAACATCACAGTACTCATCTACCCAAAAACTAGATAGCCACTTGAGCAGTTCCACTCTTCGCGCCCCCCCCCCCCACACACACACACGCACACTGGCTACATTACAGCTGAAGCCATAGCAAGTGCTGTCACCAGGGGAATGCACCATTCTTTCCTGTCGCCTAGCACTCACAAAGGGGACAGCTCACTTGAGGGATTGTCTTCCTTAGAGTAAAGGCAGACTCAGCTCCTCTGGTGTCTTCCACTCTGATCTGTAGACTTCCCCTTCCATTCCAGTCTCATTCTGTCAGAGTCTACACTTCTTTACTCAGCCCCCATGTTCAACACTATCTTTGTTCAAATAATTTTGAATGTGAAAGCATCAATCAGTATTTCTAATAGACTGTCTTGAATCTGACACCTCTTTAGTTTCTGTTCATGTGCAGTTTCTCTCTCTAGACCAGCTCAATTACTCCTGAAGTCACAGAATAAATTACTATGTGTCTCAGAGCAGCTCTCCAGAGCTGGTAACCACAAGACCCTACACAGAAATCTAAGACAGGCCGGGCAGTGGTGGGGCACACCTTTAATCTCAGCACTTGGGAGGCAGAGGCAGGTGGATTTCTGAGTTCAAGGCCAGCCTGGTTTACAGTGAGTTCCAGGACAGCCAGGGCTACACAGAGAAACCCTATCTCAAAAAAAAAATTTAAGACAGTATTTCTGCCACAATAATATCCATATGCTTTATTTTTATGTAGTGTGGAAGCACTAACATGAGACTTTATAGCTGAGATGGATTTATGTAATTCCATAACCGAAGTGGCAATTTTTGCTTTATTGTAAAATTATAATTATCTTTAAATGTCGAAGAGAAAAAGCAAACCTTTCTACAAACATGTCATCGTATTTTGATTCAGTTAACTAGGCCTTCAATCAGGAATAAATGACAGGGCAATTAAGATAAGCTTAAACTGGTGATAAAAACAACTCAATGCTATTGATTTCATTTTATGGTTTTGCTTTAGGGTGCAAGCTTGTAATATATTTCATTTCCATGGCTTTTTCTCATTTCAAACAGAAGGTTTGTGACAAATAATGCTAATGACTATTTGTTATCGACTGATTTACAAAAGCATTCTTCACATAGCACAAGTAACAAAATTCCAGCTTGTCACATAGTATAGTCTTCACCATAAAAATACTAGGTATGGTGGATGTCTTATGTTCATATGGCTGTAGTTCTAGACATCTTACTAATAATTCATTCATTTCAAATATGGAGGCCAGTTTAAAATAATCTCATGTCATGTATAGCATTTCTATCTCAAACATCTTATGCATCTTCTTAACCAGGGGCAGTGGGAAAAAAAAACCTAAAAAACCTTAGCATTCAGCAGGCAGAAGCAGGAGGATAATGAGCTTAAGACTAACCTGGGCTATATAGGTAGTTCAAGGACAGCCCTAGCTTAGAAGTTTTGTAAGGGTACATGATTCACCAAAGAATTATACCCCAGACTCAAACCATATGCAAAAGCAAAGGGCATTTTATTTTGCAGAAGTCCAGCATGCAGGGGTCTACCATTTACCAAGATGGAGACATCCAGATGAATTAGCAGGCCTAATTTAAAGCAGATTGGAGAAATTCCTGGGAGGGGTAGGTAACCTTCATTTTGATAGATATAGGAGTCTTTCGGATTGGCTAAGACTCTGGGGACATTCCAGAACTATTGCTGGGGGTGGCGTAGGGGCCTGGAAACTGTTCCTGGGGAAGCCTGGAAACTGTTGTTGACTCACTGCTCTTGCCTCAGGCTAGACAGCAGGGCAGCTTTGGATGGCTGGGCAGCTTCTGATGGACTGCCCCTGGCCTGTAACTGACTTGCCTGGACTTGCCCAGTTCTGGAAAAGAGAAATTTAGGCCTAGTCTCCTGAACTGCCAGTTTGAAGCCTGTCATGGAATCAGTCTGCCTCTGTCTTCACAGTTTCAAAAACTTAATGATAATTCTGTTCAGTGGTAGATGCTTGTCTAGCCTGCACAATGCCCTGGGTCTGATTCTTAATACCAATGAATAAATAATAAAAAGTATTTAAGAAGGGAAATGCAAATCAAACAGCCCTGAGATTCCACCTCACACCAGTCAGAATGGCTAGGATAAAAAGCTCAGGGAACAGCAGATGCTGGAGAGGTTGTGGAGAAAGAGGAACATTACTTCATTGCTGGTGGGATT
>NW_022196909.1:39190304-39199966 GCF_008632895.1 Mastomys coucha
TCAATAGGAGGAGAGGAGCTCAGCCCTGTGAAGGTTCTGTGCCCCAGTATAGGGGAATGCCAGGGCCAATAAATGGGAGATGGTGGGGTGGCAGGCATGGGGAGGAGGGAGGCAACAGGGGTTTGTTTTTGTTGTTTTTGTTGGTTTTGTTTGTTTCTTGTTTTTTGGAGGGGAAACTGGGAAAGGAGAAATTTACATGTCAATAAAGAAAATATCTAATAAAAAATAAATAAATAAATAAATAAATAAATAAGATTTCTTCAAAAAAAAAAAGTATTTAAGAGATTAGTAATGCATGAGATGGTCTTCCTCACTTATCCTTGGGAACTGAACCTGAATATAAAGACAAAAGATATCATTTTCTTCCTCCTTAAAGTTTCCTTAATTACTGTAGTTAATAGTTGCCTGTGTTGTCGCTCTGAGCCTTGTTCACACACTGAAATATCCCTCTCCTAAACTACGTCACCAGCCCCATCTTCTAAGCTTTCTCTATGTTAGTCCATGTTTAAATTAACAAGTCAAGATGAAAGACCCCCAGAACTGGGGAGATCCTTACTCAAGTCTCGGGATGACGCGACCATCCAAAGACTCACGAGAGACCGAACTTGCTGTAATCACATGAGGTTTATTCCAGATCTGGGGTCGAACTCATAGCCTGGCAGGCCAGAGGGGTTCGACCATGGGCACGAGGAGTAAGTGGTATTTAAAGGGAAAAACCACAAACTAGGGGGGTGAAAGGGTTACCAGGGAAACATAACAAGGGAACAATGGAAAATTCCAAAGGAACCCACTACCTGGCTGAGTCTGGTCACAAGGAAGTCATCCTGCACACTCATTGTCTAGAGGAATGTGGTTTGGTCAATGCTATCTTCTTAATGGCTGACCGCTCCTAGGACTAATTAGATGACCAATATCCTGTGGTTTGGTCAATGCTATCTTCTTAATGACTGACCAATATCCTGTTCCTTATTCTGGGCAATGTTATCTTCTTAATAGCTGACCACTATCTTGTTCCTGGAACTGACCAGTCTACCTTCCTGGCTCGTTACAGAGACTTCCTATGCCTTCTTTAAGTAAAGGTTATACATTAATGCATTTCTATTAGCATGCTTTTCTCAAATTTCTAAATCTCCCAGTCTTTCAAAGATTGCTAATTGAATTAAAATATTTTTCAAATTTACATCCTGATTCAAAAAACAGACAGCACAAATAGTCTTAATAAAGAGCGACCTAAAGTACCTAAAGTATACAATGAGGTCTGTATATCTCTGTGATCAGAAAGACACTTGCTCCGTGGAGACTAAGTAACCCAAGTTAATGAACACAAAACTATGTATGGACCTGAAATCCATTAAATAATGCCTAGAACTAAAACATCATTTCTAAAAATGGAAAATCAAAGCAACTGTCCAGACAATACAAAATAAGGGATAGGTCACCATTATTTTCTTCTAAATGACATGAAGTCCTTGCAGTTTATGAATAGGTATCAGCCATACATAGTCTACAGATATTTCATCATGAACAGGTTTGGATCTAGCTCAGTGGTAGTGCGATTGCCTAGCATACACAAAGACCGTCTATAGTCCCTAGTACCAGAGAAAGAAAACTTGAGTCTGAACTATAAAATCAGGATTACCAAGAGAAAAGCCAAATATACCCTTTGGCACTACTTTGGATGCTGAATAGTGCCTGGATCTAGATGGAAACCCTTGACATATCTGTCCTTTCTTTGTTGTTTGAACCTCTGGCTCAAATTCCTTTCAGCCCTGTGTGCAAATATGTTGACTGTCCCTTGAGGCAAAACTAACCGCCTTCCTAGTCTCTCACCAGTTATAATAACTTAAGCATCTGAAGCCATTCAGACAAGATGATACATTTCCATTAACCTATGCCAGCAAATCAATAAAAGCTGCCCACCCCCTTTTTTTTGAGAGAGAGAAACCTTGGCTCTTTGTCAGGCAGGCTGGCTCATTGCACTGAAAACAGAAACCCCAGAACAGCCAGGTCTGTGTTTTCTAAGCATGTGACGCAGTCTTATTTCCTTTAGCGACAAAAGACCTCAATAGTCTCCAATAACATAGCTGACATTTTCTAATTTCCTAAAGATTTAATATACCCGTTAGATTGATTTTCATTTCTTTTACTCCTTATAGCAGGTGAGTAGATGACATTTTTTTTTCAACTTCGCGAAATACTTTATTTTGATTATATTTTAAAAGCAGCTGAACCTACTGGTTCTTGATTGTTGGGGGCAGTGCGGGTGGGGAATCCCATTAACTAGACAAAGATAAATTTCAGCATTATCCTTGCCTGAGTTTTAGAGCAACAGCCCTGGCCCAGTAGCCTGACCCAGTGGATTAGGCTCAGCAGCAAACAGAGATACTTAATTGTGCAAAGCAGGGACGTTTTCATTAGTGTGGCCAGGTTGAGAAAAGAAACCATGGAAAGGGCGTGGGGGGTCAGAGACCAACTCCATCCTCAGAGTACTGACATGAGCTTTAGGTTTAAGTAGAGGAAAGTTTGGAGCAGAGGCAGTAAGTACCCATAATGAATCAGCGCTGGTAGAGGCATGTGTCTTCAGTCACCTTCTCAGGTATAATCCAAAGAAGTTTGAGAGGAGAAACCTGGTTCCTATAAGATAGTTCCTATTGCTCCATGGCCCAGCCTCACCCACAAAGATACTTGTCCTCACTTCAGAGTCGACCTACCTAGCAAGGGTTATCTATTCCTGACATTCAAGGTAACTGCAGGTAAGGACAATGATACTTGTCGTTGCTCCGTTGACCTTGGGGACCACAGTATAGGTCAGGCGTATTAGAGTACTTAACCATGCCTATGCAGAGTCAAGTGGAATCGAACCCAACATACAGCCAAAAATAAAGGCAGAGATGCTAGGCATCTAAGCTGCTGCCAGTAACCTAGCAGAACAAGTGAAAAGTTCAAGGCTTAATAGAAAAAAAAATAACTTTTTGTAAAAAACTGGAAATAGAACCCAGGACTGTGTACATACTAAGAAAATATTCTACCACTGAGCTTTATTTTCTGATCACAGCAGGGATTTCTAGGGCTGGAGAGATGCTGCCCTTTCTGGAACCCTTTCTGGAACCCAAGTTCAGTTCCCAGCACCCTCTTCACGTGGCTCACAACTTCAACTCCAAGGGATTTTGATGTTTCTGGCCTCCAAAGGAACCTATACTCCTACAAACACACACACACACACACACACACACACACACACACACACAATACCTACATATAATTTCAAATAATAAATATAAATCTTATTTTTAAAACATTGTTTCTAAGTACTCCTTGTTGCTGTGACCTGCCTAAGTCAAGGACTGACCTGACTGAGGTGACAAGGAATAATATGGTACACACAGGTCAAAAAAACCAGGCCACTGATCTAGGTCCCTGCAGACCCAACATGGAACGTGGCTGGTTCAAACTTACAGGGCTGGTGCGTGCTGGCAGAAGAAGCAAAAGCCTGGCTGGATTACCCGTGCTTTAAGAACAGGGATGGTTCCCAAGTGAGCTCCTGGGATGTGCCGCCAGATAAAAATGAATGTGTCTTCCTATGAGGATGGCATCCCTTGCCCAGGAGGCTCAGGAGTCAGGGTCATGTGCTCCTCTCCTGCAAGACCTTGACCTAAAGAGGACAGGATGGTGCTCAAGGCTCCAGTGAGGGGGATCCAACCTATGATCAGACTCCAGGCTTCTGATCCCTGCCTGACCATGGACAGCCTTCCTCATAACCTGCTTCATCTGCCTTATCCTCAAACACTGTTCTCTGGGAGTTAGACTCTGAGGGACAGAGAAGAACACAAGCTTGACTTCTGTCTGTCCACCTATTGGGAGGTTCTATCCAAAAAAAAACATGTGTGATTATCAACATAACCACAGAAAGCCATGAAGGGGTGTGTACACTCTGAGGGGTGTGTCCTCAGCCCACATAGAAACTGTTCCGCAGCTGCACGTGACCCTGGAGCCATGGGAATCTGGCCAGTGTTCATCAAGGTGCACTGTTTCTTCAGCATGCAGGTTAGGGTTACAGCAGCTCAGGAAAATAAAATGGCATGCACTTTAAAATTCATGACTTTAAACTTGGATGTGAGTGTGAGGATGAGATTTGAAGCACTGAATTAAAGCAAAATGCATTGAATTAAACTAAAACAATAAAAAAATAAAAAAAACACATACAGAAAAGCAGGGCATGGGTGACCCAGGCACTCTGATGGAGGTACACCAGCAGCAGCTCAGAAACTCAGCATGTTTGTTATGAACAGCAGGAAGGAGGAAGAAAGAGAAAGATTAGCGAGTCTTGGTAGGAGGTCTCTGTAACGAGTAGTCTCAGGCTGTGGTCATCTAAGAGAAGAGAGAGCTACAGTGGATACGTTTTTTTAGCATGCAGTCAATATCAATACTTAGACCAGGAGAAGGTATTACCCTTCCTTTGAGCCCAGCCCAAAGAAGGCCTTAGCATGATTCTCAAACATTGGGACCCTGCAGTGTTCATGTCAGCAATACATTTCCACTCAATACATCATCTACTGCCCTCTCGTTATGTTTATACAGGGAGAAGAAATGTAAGGGAAAATGCCATGTGTAAGAGGTATAAATGGGATTGACCCTTTGGATGATTCTTTGTCTTCACTGAAGTGTGATTCCCCATTCTTTTAAACATCAAGGCTTCTGCTTTCCTCAATTCCATACCCATCATATTCCTTTACTCTAAAGGAATAAATATAGCTGAGTATGGTGGCAGATACCTGTAACCTCTTGGGAATATGAAGGCAGAAGCATCATGGATTCAATGCTATCTTCAGCTGTGGAGTGAACCAACTCTTGCCTGGACAGCATGAGCTGGTCTCAAGACAGTCAAAGTCAAAAACAGATCAAAACCACTTCAAAAGTTAAGAAGAACCTCTTCAAAGAATAACTGCATCTTAATTTCCTTACTCAATATTCTTCTCCTTTCTTTTCCCTGATCCTCATCAACCCCTAATTACTCTATAGCTGTAGTTTAAAAGTGTCTCAGTTTTGAATTTTTTAATGATAAGTGGTCCCCATCCATTGGGAACAGATACACCTGGTCTTTGATTCTTCCTAAGACCAAAGATGTGACATTATTCATTTTTGTGCTGCCCCCATTTCCATTACCAGGACATGGGTGATATGTGGAAAAACTCAGAGAAGTTGAAGTTTGGGTTTTATCCTGAAGGTCATTAGAGCAGGGTCAGCAATGTGGAGTAGAGGATATTTTTTCAGGAGGAGTTGTGAACATACTTTTACCTTCACAATGCAGAATGTATGCAGTCAATGTGATGTGATTCTGTGCTCCATTGTTTTCTGTGAGCGGAACACTTTCATGTTATCAGTTGCTCTAGTTCAATCTCACGGTTTGGTTTTGACTTTTCTTTTGGTCTTTGAGCTTTCTTTTGGTCACCCCAGTTCCCATGCATGGTAGCTGCATATGTTCTAGAAGCCATCCTTCATGCCCTTAACCTTATTTTTAACATTTATTATGTGTGTGAATGACCATGCTATGCTATTCATATCTTAATGTCGATCACTTTCAAAAAAAATCTTGTACATTGTCCATGAGAGATAATTTTGTGTTTTGCTTAGTGAGTTATGACTTGTTTAGAGTTTAGAAGCATTCTAAAAAGTAAACATATGAAAAAACTAAGTACTAGATACAAGGGTAACTAATGGGATCAAGTACATCCCAAGATAAAACTGGTGAACACATGCATAATGAGTTATTGAAATAACATACATTTGACCTTGCTCTATTCTCTGAGATTACACATCAGGGACTGGAAAAGAATTTCTAACCCTGGTGTTGTTACCTGACTGATACTAGAATTAGCCCTTTTCATGCTATTAGATGTCTAGGTAATTTCTTTTCTCAGTTTCCATACTGAACATATTTATTTAAGAATTACAGCTAGGTGTGCCAGTGCACACCTCCATTCCCAATTCTTAGGAGGTAGAGGCTGAAAGAGCTGGATATTAAGGTTATCCTAGGCTACATTGTAAGTTCAAGGCCAATCTGAGCTCTATGAGACCCTGCCACATGCACAAAAAAAAAAAAAAAAAAAAAAAAAAAAAAAAAAAAAAAAAAACTATTTTTTTAAAAACTACCTTAATTTCTTTGCATACTCTATTCTCTCTTTTTAAAATGTCCTTTCTTCTTAACACTAGTTGTATAACAATGAGACCACCGATAGAGTAGGGGGTGTGACTTATCTCTGAAGTACTCACATAGCACAGGCAGGGATCTGGATTCTATCCTTAGAATAGATCACCCAGTGGCAGGAGAGAGCATTGCTGTGAGACATAAAAATCTAGACTGTATTTCCTACTTCATTATGTAGGAAATATATACATATCATATATTGTTCACAACAGTAATATCTTAAATTATATTAATGGGACACATTAAAAAGCATGCAAGAACTTAGAACATTATGTTGACAGACTTTATATGCACATATATACAGATATACAGAGCCACATGCCTACATACACACGCAGACACACACACAAACCAACACACACACAAGTTCCAAACAGATTAACTCTTTTAAAGTTATTGTACCCCTTAAGACAACTATAGTTCTGTTGCAGTAAATTTTTAACCCGATTTACCAATCAATCAATTCACAACTCAACTAATTGGTATACATGCTACTCGGTAGATTGGGCAGATCTACCACTACACTACTCTACTCCCATCTATTAGATCCCATATGATTGCGATTTCTCCAAGCCATGTGCTTCAACTCCATCTTCCTTCCACCGTCCTTCTATGTCATCTCCTTCTCCAGTCTTCCTCCCCCATCCCTCTCTCCCCTTCTCCCTAAAACTTTTCAGCTCCACCTTCCCTCCTGCTGCCCAGTCATCAGCCTTAGTCTTTATTAGCTCCACTATGTTCATAGCACCCTTATTTATAACAGCCAGAACCTGGAAACAACCCAGATGTCCCTCAGAAGAGGAATGGATACAGAAAATGTGGTACAACTACACGATGGAGTACTACTACTCAGCTATTAAAAACAATGAATTTATGAAATTCTTAGGGAAATGGGTGGATCTGGAGAATATCATCCTGAGCGAGGTAACCCAATCACAAAAGAACACACATGTCATGCACTCTCTGATAAGTGGATATTAGCTCAGAAGCTCAGAATACCCAAAATGCAATCCATAAACCACAAGAAACTCAAGAAGGAAAACCAAAGTGTGGATGCTTCATTCCTTCTTAGAAGGGGGTACAAAATACCCATGGAAGGAGTTGCAGAGACAAACTATGGAGCAGAGACTGAAAGAAGGACAATCCAGAGACTGCTCCACCAGGGAATCCTTTCCATATTCAATCATCAAACTCAGACACTATTGTGGATGTCAGCAAGTGTTGGCTGACAGGAGCCTGATATAGCTGTCTCCTGAGAGGCTCTGACAGTGCGTGACTAATACAGAAGCAGAGACTCACAACCATCCATTGGACTGAGCCTAGGGTCCCTAATGAAGGAGCTAGAGAAAGGACCCAAGGAGGGTTTGCAGCCCCTTAGGATGAACAACAATATGAACTAAATAGTACCCTCAGAGCTCCCAGGTACTAAACCATCAGCCAAAGAGCACACATGGTGGGACTCATGGCTCCAGCAGCATATGTATAACAGAGGATGGCCAAGCTGGTCATCAATGGAAGGAGAGGCCCTTGGTCCTGTGAAGGTTTATGCCCCAGTGTAGGGGAATGCCAGGGCCAGGAAGTGGGAGAGGGTGGGTTGATGAGTAGGGGGAGAGGGGATGAAATAGGGTTAGTTTTTTGGTTTTGGTTTTGATATGTTTTCAGAGGGGTAACCAGGAGAGGAGATATCATTTGAAATGTAAATAAAGAAAATATGTAATAAAAAAAGAAGAAGAGTTAAGGTGGGGGAAAGTTCACAAGGCACCTGTATACATGATTTGCTCCTCATCTGGAGTGCTTTCCAGGAGAGGAGAATTAGCATCAAAATACAAGACCAGGGCTATCTACAACACGGTTCTCTTATTCTGAAGGTTCATGCCAAACATAATTTTCTTATTATCATATGGCTCCAGGAACATTATTTCCATGCCACTGAGATCAGGGTGAAGGGCTGAATTAAAAGAGGTACATTGATTACTCACTACACAAACCATTTTGCTCTGTGTGGGAAGAGGAGAGGTGCTTATAAGGCAGATCATTGTCTTCAAGATGTCTGTAACTAAGTCAGACACCATCATAATGAAATACAAAAGTAAGTAGTGGCATAGAGTCATTTGATATGTCAATGGGATTTCATAGCTGAGTCACATCCCCTACTATATAAACTATATAAATTCTATATAACTATCATTAAGTAGGAAGGAAGGACATTTTAAAAAGAGAGAATGGGGAAATAAAGAAATTAAGACAGTTATCCTTGATATAATTTTTAAACATATTTTTAAAAAATTGTTTTGGGGGCAAGGTTTCATATACCCCAGATTGGCTTAAGACTTGCTATGTAGCCTAAGATGACTATATATATTTGATATAATTATATATATATATATACATATATATATATATACATATATATGACATATATGTTGATGATAGATAGACAGATATAGATAGATAGATAGATAGATAGATAGATAGATAGATTAATAGATAGATAGATAGATAGATAGATAGATAGATAGATAGATAGATAGATAGATAGATAGATGATATATGAAAGACTGGGGAGAAACAGGGTTGAGATTAAAGTGATAAGAATGTGGCATAGGCTAGTTTCTCCATAGAGATTATAAATGGGCACTTAGAATAACTGGTTTTGTGTTCCTCAATGCATTCTAATTAAGGTTAATGGAATCAGGAATGAGAAAGGATATGGGGAGAAAATTAGAAAGGATTTGGGGAGAGTATTTTTAAGATGTCTCTAGAGAAAAGTGACTACATGAGCATTTACCCAAGACAAGTCAAGAAGAGAAATGAGGAACAGATAAATATCTGAGAGCATTCACTTGAGAAGCTTTTTAAATATTCTTCATATTCTTTCCACCTGCATAACTGAGGCGTCTGGAAACAGAAACGGGAATCTGAATGTCTAGTGTGGGCCCATTTGCCTTTATTTTTTTACAACTTTTAAAACAGGGATATAGAGAAGCACTAACTGCAACCTTCCTGTTTTAAAACTCTGCTGTGATTGATAGCAGCCCACAAAGAATTAGTTCATTTCACTCCTATCTGGTAAAGAGAGAATGACAGCTACAAAGATTGAGCCAGAGCTAGTATTGGCCAAAACGAGAGTAGAGACTGCACTAGGTGCAAAAGAAGAGTTAATAAAAAATTAAGATTAGGGTTAATAAAGAATATGAAATAAGTCAAGAGTGATTTTATAAGCCTAGGAAATAGGGATTAGATCTAGAAACTAGCTGTAAACAAGAAGCTTCTAAGCTTCTAAGGAATGTTTAAACCTGGATGTAGAGATTGTGGAAGTCATTTAGAATGATGGGTTAAGTCAGGAATTGCTACAGTTTCTAACTAACATGCTTTAAATATAAAATGAAGTTCAGTTGGAAAAATTAAGGATATATATACATATATATATATATATCTGCACTACAGATATATATATATA
>NW_022196909.1:39199976-39207443 GCF_008632895.1 Mastomys coucha
TATATATATATGGAAAAGCCATCTTCATTTCCCATAATTTAGAAGGAGAAGAAAAAATATTCAATACAATTCTGGCTAACTGAATTCAGGAACACATCAAAACCATTATAGTACCAATCAAGTAGGCTTCATCCCAGGGATGCACGGATGGTTCAATATATGAAAATCCATCAATGTAATCCACTATATAAACACACTCAAAAGAAAGAAAAACACATGATCATCTCATTAGATGCTGAAAAACCATTTGGCAAAATACAACACCCCTTCATGTTAAATGTATTACAGAGATCAGGAATTCAAGGCCCTTACCTAAACATAATAAAAGCAATATACAGTAAACCATCAGCCAATATAAAATTAAATAGGGAGATACTTGAAGTAATCCCACTAAAATCACGGACAAGACAAAGACGCCCACTTTCCACACATCTATTCAATTTAGTACTCTAAGTTCTAGCTAGAGCAGTAAGTTGACAGCAGGAGACCAACAGGATACAAATTGACAAAGAAGTTGAGGTATCACCATTTGCAGGTGATATGGTAGTATACTTAAGCAACCCCAAAAATTCCACCAGAGAACTTCTACACCTGATGAACAACTTCAGCAAAGTGGCTGAATATAAAATTAACACAAACAAATCAGTAGCCTTCCTTTATACAAGTGATAAACAGGCTGAGAAAGAAATTAGAAAAACAAAACACTTAACAATAGTCACAAAAAAATATAAAATATCTTGGGGTAACTCTAACCAAACAAGTGAAAGATTTGTATGATAAGGATTTCAAGTCTCTCAAGAAAGAGATGGAAGAACTCAGAAAGTGGAGATCTCCCATGTTCATGGATTGGTATAATTAGCATAGTAAAAAGGGCCATCCTATCAAAAACAGACTACAGATTCAAGGCAATCCCCATCAAGATTCCAACACAGTCTTTCACAGATAGAAAAAACAATTCTCAATTTCATATGAAAAAAACAAAAAATCAAGGAAAGTGAAAACAATTCTTAACAATAAAATAACTTCTGGGGTAATCACTATGCCTGACCTCAAGCTGTACTGCAGAGTAATAGTGATAAAAATTGCATGGTATTGGTACAGAGACAGACAGGTTGATCAATGGAATAGAATTGAAGACTCAGAAATAAGCCCACACACTTATGAACACTTGATCTTTGACGAAAAGCCAAAAATATACAATGGAAAAAAGAGAGCATCTTCAAAAAATGGTATTGGTCTAACTGGCAGTCTGTATTTGGAAGAGTGAAAATAGATACATTGTCACATTGCACAAAACTCAACTCCAAGTGAATTAAGGACCTCAACATAAAACCAAATACATTGAATCTAATAGACAAGAAAGTGGGAAAGAGCCTTGAACTCATTGGCACAGGGAAATTTCCTAAACAGAACCCCAATGATTCAGGCTTTAAGATCAACAATTGATAAATGGGCCAGTCTGTCTGGGCTGGTGCCCTAAGTAGACCTTGGGCACAAATACCGCACAACAACCAGAGGAAGCTCCAATCCCAGGCACTCTAACACACCCAGGATCATAGAATCAGAGGTGAGGAGGACACAACATCTGTCGCAACACCGGGAGTAACTAGGACCAGCGGGACCCAGGCAAGCAGTAACTCCGCAAGTGAGTTCCTTCCCATCTGTCTGGGCTGGTGCCCTGAGCAGACCTTGGGCACAAACTGCAGCAAGTTCCATAATACCCAGAGGAAGCTCTAACCTTCCCAGAATGTACAAGATCCTAGAATCGCAGGATCACAGAGACAGCTGTTGTTACTTTCTCAGTCTCTCCTCTCCTACATACCCATCCACTCCTGCCTCACCATTCTAGCATCCCACTATGCTGGGTCAACAACCCTCCACAGGACCAAGTGCCTCCCCATTGATGCCAGATAAGGCAATCCTCTGCTGTATATGTGGCTGGAGCCATGGACCCATCTAACTCACTGGTGGTTTAGCCCCCGGGAGTTCTGAGGGCTCCGGTTAGTTGATATTGTTGTTCTTCCTGTGGGGTTGCAATCTCCTTCATCTCCTATAGTCCTTCCCTAACTCTTCCATTGGGGTCCCCAGGCTCAGTCCAATGGTTGGCTATGAGTATCTGCATCTGTCTTAGTTGCTGGTTCCAATTTCTGGCTACTATGAATAGAGCAGCAATGAACATAACTGAACAAGTGTCTCTGTGGAAGTATACTTTCTTTGAGTATATGTCCAAGAATGAAATGGCTGTTTCTTGAGGTAGATTGATTCCCATCTTCATGAGAAAGTCCCACACTGATTTCCATCATGGCCATAAAAGGTTACACTCCCACCAGCAATGGATGAGTGATCCCTTTACTCTGCATCCTCCCTGCATGGGCTGTCATTTGTTAATTGGTCGTACCTATTCTGTGTGTTCAAGATAAAAGCTAAAAGTAGCTTTGATTTGCATCTCCCTGATGACTCAGAATGCTGAACATTTATTTTGTTGTTTCTCAACCATTTGAGTTTCTCCTCTTTTGAGAATTCTGTTCAGAACTGTATCCCATTTTTAAAATGAGCTGTTTTCTTAATGTCCAGTGTTTTGAGTTCTTTGTATTTTCTAGATATTAACCTTCTATAAGCTGCTTAGTTGATTACAAAATCATTCCCCAATATTTAAGCTGCTCTGTTGTCTATTCAGAAACTTTTTAGTTTCATGAGATCTCTTGTATTAATTGTTGAATTCGGTGCCTATGCTAATGGTATGGATCTATTTGGACTCTTCTACATGTACCCATCCAGTTTGACAAGCACCATTTGCTAAAGATGCTGTCTTTTTTCCCAGTGTGTATTTCTGGCTGCTTTATCAAACATTCAGTATCCATGCGTGTCTATATTTATGTCTGGGGCTTCTGTTTTATTCTTTGATCAACATGTCTGGTTTTGTGCAAAAACTATAATGTTTGTATTACTATAAGCCTGTAGTACAACTTAAGATCCGGGATCATCATGGTACCTCCAGAGGTTCTTTGATTGTTCTAGACTTTTTAATTATAATGTGTGTGTGTGTGTGTGTGTGTGTGTGTGTGTGTGTGTGTCTGTGTCTGTGTATGCTTTCACATGAAGATGAAGTTGTCCTTTCAAGATTATTTGAAGAAATGTGTTAGAATTTTGATGAACATTAATTACATTGAATCAGTAGATTGGTTTTGGTAGGATAGTCATTTTTATTATATTAATCCTACCATTGCATGACTGGAGTGGAGGCCTTTCCATCTCTGGTATCTTCTTCAACAACCCATTTTTCCTTCAGTAGTACTTTTCTGGAGGCCAGCCCTGGCCATTCTTCTTTCTTATTCTTTTCCTCCTGAGGTAGTGGAGGGGCAGTGTGGGGTAAGACTTTTTCTTACAAGATATTTATGATTGCTGTATAATAATAAAAAGTTTGCTTATCTAAATCTCCATGACTTTGCTCCTGTAGCTGACCTGCCTTCTGAGTTCCTCTGCAGCCAGAAACCACAGTCTCTGGCATTTAACACCTCATCCTAAAGCAACAGGAGATTAAATAATGTAGACTTTGTTCTATCTCCACAGGAATTGCTTGACTCTAACTTTCAGCCTAATAGTTGAAGCCATGGAAAGGAAACAGGACACTTTGAAAAGTGAATTTAGCATTTATTTCTAAGTTGTAAAAAGTTTCCCATGAAAGCTCTCTAAGAAAAAGAGGAAAAGCAGAACCAACCTTTTTTCCTTGTCTTCAGCACTTGTACATCTTTGAGAATACATTATCACAGTGTTAAAAAGTTCATCACAAGTTTACACATAAATTCAAATCATAAAATCGAATAAGAAGTTTACAACAGAGAATGTTTACTTGCATATCCATTAGGACTAATCTGGCTAAACATTCATCACCCGTCACAGCTCCACCGTTTCATGGAGAGTTAAAAACATAACTAAGTTATTAGTGAAGTTTTGTATAGGTAAACTCAGTCAATATTTTATCTTCTGTCCTAGCACCTGTAATCAGTTGTTAATTAGTTCCCTTTTTATGGCCTTTGGTTAATGGTTTCACATCTTGGAATGTGCTCCGAGTAGTAGAATGCCTGCTGACTATCAGAAGTGACAGTAATGGCAGGCAGAGTTTTCATTGCAGTTTTGACTATCAAAAAGGACTGAATAGCAGTGTTACTAAGAAGAGCTTAATAATTATTATAAATTTAGGAACTCTTATAGGATCATCATTAAGGATAAAGGTATCATCTACTTGTTTCTATAGCAACACTACAAGACAGTAGTACATCTTCACAGTTCTGCAGAGAGCTGCTCAAAAGGTTGGGCTAATACCTAGCGATTGGTATATATGTTTAATAATAACAGGAAAGCATAATAATAGCAGAAATATCTTCTAATGAATTTCTCCTGGGCCTTGACTATGGGAGCAAATCTGTTGTGGATTATTAATCCAAGGCAGACTAGATCACCTGCTAGTAATTAGCTTGTTGTTTTTAGTTTCTATGAGTTTGTAAGCTTTCTCTTGTGGTTGATATCCAGCTTTAATCTGTGATGGTCATGTGGGGTACAGGTGTTATTTCAATTTTCTTGTATCTATTAAGACTTGCATTGTGCCCAGGTATGTGGTCAGTTTTGGAGAAATTTCCAGGAAGTGCAGAGAAGAAGGTATATTCTTTTATGTTTGAGTGAATTGTTCTGTTAAGTCCATCTGATATAATACATCAATTAGGAACAGCATTTCTCTCTTTAGTTTTTGTCTTGATGACATATTCATTGGTGAGCATAGAGTATTGACGTCACACGCTATCACCATGTAAGCGTCAATATGTGACTAGAGCTATGGTAGTGTTTCTAAAAACCTTATGACTCAAAAACAATTAACATAAATTTAGCTTGCCATTCTTTCTTGCATTTAGAATGCAAGTCTAGCATTCCGTTCTTCCAAATCTGATTCAGTCTTTCATTCCCAGGAATTTTGATGAACTCCCTTAATCAATCAGTCTTATTCCTATTTACATCTCCTATGGAAACTTGTAGAGAATTAGCTCCCTGTATAATACCTTAAAAAAAAAATAGTAACAGGCAAGCAGTTCAAAGGAAATCATTATTCTAAATGTTGTCACTCTCAATTTGGGAAGTTTGTTGCTAGTTATTTACTTACAGCATGTGTTTTCCATCTTTGATGTTTGGCATACAGAGATGTGTGCCTGTTTTATTAAAATATACAAGGATAGTAAGGATGCTAGCCAGCCCAGTGGCTGAGCTTTGATTATAGACTGTTCCCATAGAAGACATTCCAGGTATGAATTGCTAAATATAGCAATAAAGCAAATAAAGAGAAAATTATTTTTTTAATTTATATTAACAATGACTGTGCATCTCACAAAGGTTAGCAGTTGAATTGTTCATATTCAAATTTCCCTTAATAGAATAGAAACAGGCATGAGCATAAAATATCTGTGGGCTGGAGAGATGGCTCAGCCATTAAGAGCACTGACTGCTATTCCAGAGGTCCTGAGTTCAATCCCCAGCAACCACATGGTGGCTCACAACTGTCTGTCATGGGATCCGATGCCCTCTTCTGGTGCATCTGAAGACAACTACAGCTCACATACATAAAATAAATAAATAAATCTTAAAAATCAATATTTGTGAAAGTGTTTCACATCCTTATCTTTGAAACCAGATTGGCCTAGGTTTCCTATCAAGCTTCAGTATTTATTAAATTATCTAAATTTTAGAATTGTCAAATTTCTTTAAGGGTGAAATATCTCAATGCCTTTGGATGTTTGAGATTCTTAAACATGGTGTTCTTTACAGACAATATAACTTATTGCAATTTAATTCAGACGATTCTCTGAAGTAAAAAGCTGTGACTATTATTATCAAGTCTGTTTGAGTCATGGCTCAAAAGTCTAGCCATCACCCTGGCTCATCCTCGCTTTTATGGTTAGGTCCCATCACCCTGGCCCATCCTCACTTTTGTGGTTAGGTCCCATCACCCTGGCTCATCCTCACTTTTGTGGTTAGGTCCCAAATGCTTTGCTTTGAGATATTCTTGGGTCATTAGATTTGAATTCTTGTACACTGAATGACAACCAATGAAATTTATTAACAAAGATGTGGTGTTGTTTTCAAAAATAATGATCAAGACAAATGTAGCATCTATGGTGGTGTCAGGGATTATGGGCTAAAATTTAATTTAATCAATTCGACTAAACTCTTCAAAAAACCCAGAAAGCTTGCATTTTATAATGTCTTCTGTTATTTTGGGAAGGGAAGGCTACTGTCACTCTGGGTCCCCCTCTGTGAAACATATTAAACAGAGCATTCCGAACTATTACTGGAAAGGATCCCTGGTTAGAAGCAATGAAAGCTTGACTGACTCATGCTAAGGGTTTTCTAGAATAAACTTATAACGCTTGCACAATCAAAGCACAAGTAGAACTGGATCTAAGGGAACACAAGTGCTAGAGAAACACAGGATATTAGAAAATATTTTTTTTCTTTTTGCAACTGTGCTATCAAGGCATCTGGGACAGTAACTTTCTAGCCTGTGGCAGTGTCTCTTGGGTACAGAATCTGGTTGTCTTGAATTGAAGTGTGTCCCCTTGAAAATGGGTAGGGTGAGTCCTCATAGCCCAAGAGGTGTGGTAGTAACCCACGGGCTAAAGTTAGTGTGGTGAAAAAAGTCTATACTAAAAATGAAAGAGAATGAAGGCTAGCCAGGAAAGACAGAGGAAAAAAAAAACTCAACTTTTCAAAAGTAAATTAGAACACCAATGTATTTGAGGTAATTCTCGAGGAATTACCTCAATGAACAGTGAACAGTGCAGAGGTCACTGTGAAGGTATGGGGTTTTTAAAGATTATATTAGTAGAATTTTACTTTCTATTATTACTTTTAATTTTCATTTTTACTGACTTGCACTCAAAAATATTAGCAGATGACTAATTTACCTAATTTATGAAGTTGTGTTGCTTCAAACATATTTTTTTTTCTAATAAGTGGTTTAGAAGTGGAGGGAAGATAATGCTAAGAGGTAATGACCTACTGCAGGAACTGTAAAATGCTAGCAGGTGTTCATTATGGTCTTTCCAAAGGCTAAATTTAGCCTGCCCATTACACTAAATAGTTACAAGTTGCCTCCAAATTTTCTGTTAAATTTGATTATTCACTATGTTGCATGCTAGTGATTAATGGACTCAATGAAGATAAACAGATTAAACAATAATTAGGTTGGATTTTGCATGGCCATTGTTCTGTTTATGCATTCAAGAATCTTCACCTCTCTCACTCCTGTTTCTCTCCCTTGCCTCTTTCCTCTTTGTTCTCTCTCTCTCCCCATTCCCTTCCCCCCTCTCTCCACATCGTCATGGCTGGACCCTACCTCTCTACTCTCTCTTTCTCTCTGCCTTTCTCTGCCTCTCCTACCCTCTTAACTCCCCTCCCCATGTCCTAAATAAACTCTATTCT
>NW_022196909.1:39207453-39271846 GCF_008632895.1 Mastomys coucha
AATCTTCACAAGTAAGTCATATATAAGTTAGAAATACCATCCTTAAGAAAGTAAACGAGCAAACCACAAATCTATCTTTTTATATCACAGGGTAGAATGAAGGTTTTTAATCCTGAGTTTAGTCATATGCAAAAAGTAAATATTTATATAGTGCCTCCTCTTTGCATAGTAGATTGTAGAAAATGCACATAATGGGCCTGGTCAAGCTCACAACAGGATTTTAGCAGTTAACTAACGGACTATAGAACTATGAATAACTGTGTGTATTTGGGAGAGTATTATGTCTAAAATCTGTGAGGTTCTCTGCCTCTATTCATTAACATTAATTTATTTTTAGTTAGAAAAGTGAAATCTTTTATTATATAAAATTATAAAATGTATATAATAGAGAAATTGAATTCACATTTCTCCATTTTTGTTCTCTTAAAACTTGGTATATTTTCTCCTAATCAATTTTACTATAGTTACATGCGTATACACATATATTCTCATCTGTAGGCTCTTTTAAAAACCTTTGACTGTTTCTTTTCATTTTCTATTATAATATCCAGAATACTTTCTGTCATTAAGTATTTTTTAGTAACTTAATAAACTTCAGAAGTTTCCATGTACATGTATCATAATTTAGTCCCTTCATCCTATGTTAATAAATATCTGATTGTTTGGACAAGAATAGTTGGGAGCAGAATTCAGTTGATGGAATGGGAGGTCTCGTTGTTCATTCATTCTGTTCCTGAATCATTTCCTGGTTTTTGAAGTAGGTTGAGAGATGTCTTCAAAAAGATACTCCCCCAGGAAAATTTTCATTTCCACTACCTCCTCCATCTTTCTGAAGCAGTTTAGAAGTAAATTTCATTTCCTGAATTCCATTTCATTATTTCATTCTCAGCCTCTAATGTACTTATTAAAAAACTGAGAACACTTCGGAAAGGTCCCAGTGAGATGTTATTTCTTATGTTTTCAGATACAAAAGTATAATAAAATAAAAGGTCTGGTATCTGTATGCATAAAAATACCTTTTTTAGAAACTATTGATGCAAAATTCCCTGTACCCTATGTCTTCTAAATTACAAGGCAGAGTTTTAAATATTCTCTTGGACTTTAAAATGATTTAACTGAAGCCCTACATGAAATTATTTTGTGTATGTTATCAGATGTTTGAGTATATACTATTTCTGGCTCTCCTAGTTATATAATTTTAAGCATGTTGTTCAATTTCTTTAAGCCCCATTATCTTCACTGATAAAAAAACAAAGATATTTAATGATCCTTAAGATTTTATTACAGAATCAAATGGAAAAATAGCACTCAAAAAGCATTTAACCCACAATGTTCCCAAGGTTGGTACAAGCATTAATAATAATAGTTCTATCCCTGGCCATGTTCATGCAAGAATTAATGTTATGAAATATAAACATTTGTATTGTCAAAATTGCTGTATCTTCACTAACTTTGATATTTGGGAACACACTAAAACCTTTCTGTTTGTAAATATGTCACCTGGAATTTACATACAAAAATTAAAACAATAGTAGACAGATTGGTGGTCTCAATCCCCAAGAGATCTCTAACCTAATTCCTGGACTTTAGGAAGATTTGACTTTGAGGGACTCCTCCAATGTATCAAATGAGAAACAAGGAGCCCTGAGACCTTTGGGTAGAGATAACACAAGTATTAAAGTCTTTGTGATGGAGAGAAAGAAGCAAGATGATCTGTGTTGGCTAAACACCAAGACATCTCTAAGCCATTCTACATTTAAAGAAAAGCTCTGGGAAGCAAAGACCATATACTTCAGGAAGTTGGAAAAATGATATACTAGCATATTAAGAAGAATTGTGATTTTACATAGCTTTTTGTAAGGAGAAGATTAATAAAAGACACAACCCTGCCCAAGGGTTCCAAAATGGTCCTCAGAGCTGCCTCTATCCCAATCAGCATAGCATGAGATTTCTGACAGGCAGACTAAAATAACAAATGTGTTTTGTTGCTTAAAATTACAAATTAATATATTAAGACACAAATTTTATGGTAATTTACTATAAAGACTATATGAAATAATATGCTAGCTAGATAATGGGTGGGTAGATAGATGATAATCGATGTATAAATAGGTTGATGATAGAGATAAACAGATAATACATAAATGGTACTCAGATAATAGGTGATAGATATATATAAATTAGGTAGGATATTAGAGAGATGAGTGGTAGATAAATTGGTAATAGATTATAAAGATAGCTCTTAATATAGAAAACTCTCACTTAATGTAATACAATAGTTATCATTTTCCAAAGAGGGAAAATGTTAATATGAACACAAATTCAGACTTTAGTTAGTTATCTAGACTATTTCTCATTTAATTATGTCCTCAATATCATAATAATAAACTCATCAATGTTGCCATTTTCTCAGAAGACCTAGATGAAATGTACTACTAGTTATTCTAGTAATCGGAATGCTTACATCTGGGGCAGACAGCTATGTACATTTCTTCCCTTCAGTCAGCTTATTAACCTTTTAGTCAAACACAGACATAAAATGCATGTTTTAGATACAAGCAATTAAAATCAGGCAAAGGTTAATTAAATCAATATCAATGCTAAATTAGAAAACTATTAAAATAAACTCTGAAATAGTCAATCTTTCTTGCTGCCTGGCTACTGAAAACAAAAACCACAGAAGCTACAACAGATGATAAGCCTGCAGAGAGAGCTGAGAAGTAAGGACCAATGGCCATCTCATCTTACGCTCCCTAGGAGAGTATTTCCAAATACTCTGTAGGAGAAGCCTGTGTGATGTAACCCTGGCCACCTTTCCAACTCTATAACTCACTGTGATTCTCATACTGTCATGTCTGAACCAACCACAGGGAGGGTGAAGAATGTCAGGCCTCTCTGTGATTTTTTTCTGATTCATTTTTTTCAACACCTCTCTCCGTTTATTTTATCCTTATTCATTGCTTGCTTGAAATCTGTCTTAAATAAAAGATACAACACGGGGAAGAAAGGGATTTTGCAGGCGTTCAAGGAAATTTCAAGCAAACTTGACTTACTTAAATTGGAGTTAGTTCCAAGCTTATGCCTTAAAATAATCAAACCCCAGGGTTGGCTGGGATACAAGAAACACAGTCCTTACAGCCAGTGTGTGTGAAGAATGGAAATCAGGGCCGAGCATCCACGAGGAAAAAGCATCCACATGAAGGCATCCCAATGATTCCACACACAGGTGAACACTTTGATCTTTCACTCTTGGCCAACATTCATTTTTACATTCTTCTGTTAGATACACTGCATGTTCAATGTGAATTATTAATCTTTTTTTTTTCCATGTGTATGACGATTTGTCCCCTTAGCTACACAGGGTTCACACAATGACCCAAACTGGGAAAATGAGGTGCTGCATCTCTAGTAACTGTAGTTTTTTTTTTTTTAATATGGAATAGAAACCAAAAATGAAAAGGGTCATCAGGGCAAAAAAACAGCAAAGTTTGCTGAATAATTTGAGATGAGTTAGAAAGAAAACATTCAGACAGAAACATATGGTTTCTCACTCTGAATTTGGTTGTGTGTCCCAGGCTCTGAGAAGCCAGAACTGAGTATAGCTGACAAGGCCTATGAAGAGTGGCTAGAAAAAAGAAATGAAAATGATATTTACTTAGGGAAGAATATCCACTATGTTTGAGTTTAGCTATATTAGGACACTTTTCTTAGCCCTACCCCTGAACACAACATGTTATATATAAAAACGAAATTCTTTATGAGAGACAAGTCAGCCTTACGTTGTTGTGTATATTTTAAGTGTTTAATAATCATTGAAATTGGTTGTAAATTCAGTCTTTGAGCAACACAATTTCAAAAAGCTTAGAAACACACACATACATATATGAACACACATGCACATGCAAACACATGCACGAACACACACATGCACACATATGCATGTGTGCATATACATGTGCATACATGCACATGTTCTCTCTCTTCCACACACATACACACACACAAGCACACACATACACACACACACACATACACAGTAAAGACATTCAACATCCCTCTCTCTTCTCTTAATAGCCCACACTTAAATCTAAAGTCTGTCCTGTTTCTTCTCCCAATAAAGCACCAACATGTCTCTTCCATGACACTTCCTAAATTCTTTTCTCTGGCATGGTCAATGATCTTGTTTTACCTAAGGGAATGTCTCCAGGGCAGTCCCTCAGGCTCTAGACACCAAGCTGTGCAGTCCCTCCCAAGCACTGGTGGCAATGTCATCGTTGGTCACCTGTTGGAATCGGGCAATGCCTATAGCCAAGACTGGAACTCCTTGCCTTCTTTGAATATCAAACTCTGCTTGTTCAGAATTCACCCTGACCTAGTGACCTATCTATCATAAAAAGTTAAATGTTCTTTCAGAACCTAAGAGTGATTATTAATAACCACATAGTGAAGTTAATATTGGGCCATGTTGAAATCTCCCCCACCAAAGAAATTTGCCTACTACTTTTTTTTAATATAGCCTCAGGTGAGTTCTTAGGAAAAGGCAGAAAACAGCCACATTCTTTGCCAAAATATCACAAGAATTCCTAGGCAGGTTGTTAAAATTGTCCCCCACTGAGACCTCTGGAGTTGGGCCTCCATGATCCATACTGCTCTTAGCATTTCTGTCTTCCAAGTCCCTGTAAGGATGTCCCATTTAGCTCCACTAATGGTATTCATCTGCTTTTCTAGTCCAAGGTTCAAAGGCCCCTATAGTCCTGTAAAAACAACATAGTCAGGCCCCATAACAGCAATATCCCACTGTCAGGTACCAACTTCTGCCTTAACTACTTTTCTATTGTTGTGATAAAATACCATGACCAGAGCAACTTATAGAAGGAAGGGTTTATTTGAGACTACAGTTTCTGCCCGGTCCAGCATGGCCTTGGTAAAGACAGAATGACATGGTTCCTGACCCTGGGACATGGCCAACAGGCATGGGCCTCCACAAGTATCGATGGCTGCCATGGGTGCAAGGCCTGTTTGTATGTAAAATGTACATATTTTACATTCCCCTCTCAAGGAATTCCCTCGTGTTAATAATAATAACTCCATGATGGTCAGAGACAGCATAAGCCGGGATGCAAACGTGTCTCTAATGTCTTAGCAAAAAACGGTAAATGCTGGGACCTGCAGGACAGCCCTTAAGACTGTGGGAAAGAACTCTAATGGGTTCAAAAAGATATAACTTCTCAAAAAAAAAATAAGGATGCAATATGAATTATATAAGGGGCTTCACAAATCTAAAAGAACAAAAACAGCTATGCTGGGAGCCAACTTGTGAGTGGAAGGTCTCAGAAAGATGAAGGAAGAGGAGAAGAAAGAAAGATGGAGCAGAACCACATGACCTGGAGAAGCTGCAAGTAGCAAAGAATCTCATAACTGGGAAATAATTAGTATAGTGATAGATAAGCCCAATCTATGCATGTAGATATAATAACTGGTTGTGTGGTTTTATATGGGCTTATTGGGGTAAGAAATTACCACAACAGATATATAAAATAAAAAACTGGGCTTATGACCTACGAGAGGTGAGCTATGCAGAGAATTCTTTAGAATAGCAAGGAGAACTGTCTCAAGTAGGGAGAGAGCTGTCTGGACATCTCTGGAGAAAGCAGAACAAGGGAAAAAGCAATCTAGAAAGCTATCTCAAACAGAACACAAAGACTTCAGCTTGGACCCACAATTTGGCGTCAAGTCATTAATTTTGGAGCTTCCACACACCCCTTCCTCAGAACCCTTCTCCAAGCTGAGTCCGGTCCTTGACACGTCTCAGAGCCATTGGAGTCCATCAATGTCACGGTCGGGAAGCATGGCAGCTGACAAACACGGCCGCTAGAACGGAAGCTGAGGGCTCACATTTTGAACTGGAAGAAACTAGAGTAAACTGAGAAAGGTGTATGGCTTTGAAATCTCAAAGCCCACCCTCAGTGACATATGTCCTCCAGCAAGCCCGAAATATCTCCAACTAGTATCATCCATTGGGGATCAGGCATTCAAACATGTGAGCCTTTAGGACATTCTCCTTCAAACTGCCACAAATAGTTATGTTAATTATTTTCCCCAGCAAGGTAAAAAATATTTGCATAATGTCTTCGGGAATAAAATGGGGATAAGGGTCATTACACTGGAAAGATTACCAATAAATTAAAGTATTATAATCATGCTTATAGGTAATCAAGATAGATTTCCCATCTGTAAGAACCTTATTGTGGAGAGAATTAAAGTGCTCTAATAATTAAATGCAAAAAATTTAGTTCAAAAGTTTGTTTATAGAGAAAATGTTTACTGTTCTATACATCTCAAAGGATATCATCTATCAAAAATTAGTAGGAGAATGAAGAGGTAGGCTACTCTATATTCGACTATCATAAATAGTTTTACATAATGTTACAAACATCAATTTCAAAATTAATTGGCAAATTATATTAAATTAAAATTCATAAAGGGAAATTGTATGTCTTTTGTGAAATGACTAAATGATCTCATTTTTAAAAGAAATGTACGCTTAAACATATTTAAATCTGACCATTTTTTGACTGAAAATTGATGTGGGAGGTGTTAGCCTATTGGGCAGAGCACGAGCTCTAGGTAGGTGTTTCTAAAGCACATTAACAAATCAGGCTGAGCAATGCAATGAGCAGGGATTCTCTGCAGACTCTGCTTCAGTCCCCATCTACAGGCTCTGGCCCCGCCCCGTCTGCAGGCTCTGGCCCCGCCCCGTCTGCAGGCTCCTGCCCTGACTTTCCTCAGTGGTGAGCAGTGATATGGAAGCAGAAGACAAATTAACCCTTTGCTCCCCAAGTTACTGTTGGCCATAGTGTTTCATCAGAGCAATACAAAACTCTAATGAAGACAAAGATGAGCAATTACTCTAAAGTGAGCTAAGACTATCAGCCTACAATGTCACAATTTAAATTCTGCTCCTAAATTATAACCCATCAGGTTGTCTGTTACTATGAATTGAATTGTCCATATTGGTGAATCCTGAAAGCTGTATTTAATTCATTGTGTAAAGTAAGGTGTAAAAGTTAGGTACGTGTACCAACCACAGGCCTATTTTAAGAATTAACAGGAACATTACCTGTTATATATGGAAATAAACAATGTCTTGGGAAACGGCTTGGTGGCTAAAGAGCTTATCTCTCCTGGTATACCCAGGAGCCCACAAGCTTGTGCCTGTACCCACACATGCAAACAGACCAATATGCACATAAATTATCATAAAGTATTTGTAAACCTTTGGGAAATTCCATACATAATTTATATTTTCACTCCTGAATTATAATTCCTGGAGTGTGCTGAAGGATAAGTGGGTTTATGAGTAGACAGGGAATCAACACCAACTGTCATGTTCCTAATACTGCTGTTAGATGATTCAGACCTCATCTAGCAGCTAGGTGGAAACTGAGCAGCTGGGCTTACTTTGACAGACAGACAGACAGACATACACCACACCATATATACACCATACACACATACACACCACATACATACACACATACAACACACCACAAACACATACACATACAACACACACATACCACATACATATATTCAAAACACACACATGCACTATTCTACATATATACCACACACACATAGACACATGTACAACAACACATACACACACATACAACACACACCTCATACACACATATACAACACACATAGACACATATACAATAACACATACACATACATATAATACATACCACATAGACACATATACAACACATACACACCACACACACATGCAATGCACACCACATACACACATATACAACACACACATACAAACATACCACACACACACATACACACCACACACACATACTCACAAATGGAATCCATCAGCCCCCTGCAGCTTTAAATTATTTTGTGCCTTTGTCAGCAGCTCTCAGACAATCTGACCGAAATGCATTTCATATGTTGTAACTTTTTTAAAGCATTAAAAAAATATATTTTTTAAAAGGTGATTAAGTGGTCTTGAATTCTAACAGTATTATCTCTTAGAATAAATTGAAAACGAATCAGAATATCATGGGTAAATTAGGAAATGAGACTAAAATGGGGAGAGAGGGGGCTTGGCTTTGCACCTCCTATCTGCCTCTCCCGGGTGATAATAAGCCCAGGGATGTCTAACCTACTGACACTGCTATCTGATGCTGCTATGGGCAAATATGCCCATAGCAGGTAGCCCAGAGGACACAGCTGAGATTGGATAGGCCTAAAGAGGTTGACTATGCTAAAAACCATAATTTAATTTAAAAAATGATTTATTACTCTGTTCTAATACTTATTAATTCATTTACTTATCCAATAAAAAGTTGTTAGATCGAGCATACAGAGAAGATCTTCCCCCACATTGTCCTGACGGCAGATAAGCCTAATTTCAGAAAGCAATAAAGACTCTGTAGAAAATAAAAACGTTTGTGGGGTTGGAATGATAGAAATGGGGATTAAAAGCATTGAGCTAGTCAGAAATGGTGCGAACTGCAAGGGAAATGGGCAAAACCAAAGATGAAAGCACAGAGGAACCTGGATGCTTTATAACCTTAAAATGAGGCTTACATCCAACGCTCCGTTGTTCTTTTGTTTACCCTTACTGGGATGGATAGGTATAACTTGCTTCGTTTCCAAGCAGGCAGCGGTGGCAACCACCAATGCATGTAAGGGCTCGTCTTCTTCAGTTGGATATCAATGCATGTTCAAACTTCAGGCATACCACCTACGTAGGAGAGGTTGCCCCACTAAGTAACCTCTATTTGCTTTAATCATCTAAAATCGAGCATGATAATAACTAGTTCAATGTACCGTCTCTAGATAGTTCTGCACCCCCTGGAGCAGAGCCTGTCCCATCCTGTCCAGTAATTACAAAGAGCCAAAAAATACAGAACTTTTATAATATTTTTTATTTTTTAATTATAGTATAATTACATAATTTCCTCCTTCTCTTTCCTTACTCCAAACGCTCCCATGTGATCCCCCACTCACCTTTCTCTCTCTCCAATTTGTGGTCTTTTAAAAATTGTATGTGCATATATATATACATATATGACAGTGTCCACTAACACCATATATATGTATGTATGTATATATGTATGTATACATATATGTATAAATTATCAATAAAACCATTGTTGATATATATTGTAAATATATGTGTATGTATATGTGTGTATGTAAAAATATGTATTCCTAGATATACAATAAACCTGCTCAGTCAGCATTATGGTATTTATGTATTTGTGATTTCAGGGATGACCACTTGGTATTGGATAACCAGTAAGGAGGCAGGGGGGTACTGGTCCTCCCTGAGAAAGACTACTTTGCTATCTCTCAGCATCCTTAGTTGCCTGTAGTTATTTGTCTAGGTTTTAAAGCACCATAAAATCCCCCTTCCCATGTTAGCATGTCTATTGGTGTCCTCATTGTTCAGATCTTATTTAGGAAGCCACATTGATGAGAGAATCGTAGGTGTGGCTTATCTGACATCTCTAGGAGACACAATTGTGTGTGAGTGTGTGTTAATAAGTACACAAGTTAAAAAGTTAATTCTCCATATCTTAATTAGTCAAATATAGAAGCCATATAGATCAATGTGACCTATAATTGAGTGCCAACTAGTTTGCAGTAAGCCCGTGTCCAGTAACACCATTCAGGAGTATTTGGGTAGCTTATGTATCACTACAAAAGGGAAAGTAAGTTTAAAAAGTTAAAATGGAAAGTGAATTACTATGGCTTCAAAAAGTGGCAGTTGGGGATCAGTTACACTGAAACAACACTTGCTTAGCACATACAGGGCCCTAGACTGAATGCATAGCGCGGTAAAAATAAAGTAAAAATGTAACATTATTAGTAACATTTGTACTTGTATTCTCTTGACCTAGAATTAGGCATCACTTAGGAATAGCCTTCTAGAAAGTTGTGTGCATCCCTTTACTGAGAAGTATGCTAAATATTGCTCTAGTGATTTTTATTCTAGTGAAAAAAAAATCACCAACAAAGATATGTCTTGTCTTCCAGGCAATACAGCTAAGGTGTACATTGAGATTCAGGATGAAAACGATCACCCCCCAGTGTTCCAGAAAAAGTTCTACATTGGAGGTGTGTCTGAAGACGCAAGGATGTTCGCGTCTGTGCTCAGAGTGAAGGTATGAGGGAAGAATCCCCGGTGTGAAACTATGTTGAGAGTAAGGACCTCTGACTCTTACAGACACTTGTATCAATGGCACTTACACTCACTCTAAAAGCACAAACAATAGATTGCACTTGTTTGATTTCGGTTGCTGGGTAAAATATCTTAATGAAGACAACTCAAGGAGAAGGGCTTATTCTGGATCACAGTTCCAGAGAGGTTAAGTCCATCAGGATGGAGAAGTTTTGACTACAGGGTCATGAGGTCCACCAGCCAACTACATCAGCAATCCAAAATGTCTGCAGCTACTTTGTGGGTCCTTCTTTATCCCCCCTTCTCTGCCCTCTTTCTGCTCTTTGGGCCCCATTAACACTAGATAAGAGAGAAGAAAGGATAGAGAGGAAAGTTGGCTTAGAAAAGGGGCAATATTATTAGAAGACTAGTTCCTGCTAATTAGGGTCATTGAGTAACTTGGGGCAAGTTTGATCATCACCTCCAGGATATAATTTCTTCTTCTTTCTACTTGTTGCTGCACATGACTGTTTAACAAACCACAACTAACAACAACAAACAAACAACAACCCACCCTGCCTCTCAGGGCTCTAGCATTTATATAACCCTCTGAAAAGTCCCTAGAATTCTAAATGTCACACAATCACAGAAACTATCTGCAGCTGGCAAAAAAATCAGACGCCTGCTAGAACACACGAGGTAAATCATAACTGCTGAGGACAATCTGAAGCAGCCCCCTATCCCATACCTGGAATGAAAATGGAAACGTATTCTTATAATGTGTCTTTTTTTTTTTTGAAGATTACCAAAATTGTTACTTCAGGAAAGGTAGTGGGACCAAGCTTTATAACCTTGAAGCCCACCCCCCAGTTCCATATCACCTAAAGGTTTCATAACCTCTCAGAAAAGAATCTCCCTCTGGGAACCAAGTATTTAGACACAGAAGCCCGAGGGAACATTTCACATCCAAACAGGATAGAAATATATGGAGTTAATTATCTAAACTCAACACAGATATTTTTTTTAAGTGAGATAAACACTAAGCAACTTTATATATTTTTACCAAAACTGGGTTCCAATACTTACAATGTTCTGCATAAAATGTTAACAGTGTTTTGCCCTGGTATATATTTAATTTTTGTTGTCTTCTTCATTTGTTTGCCTGTTTATTTATTGATTTATTGATTGTGTTTGAGTGGTACTGTGGCTGGGGTTACATCCATGCCTACCGATCAGAGGCCACATTCCTGGAGTCGGTCTCTCTTTTCTCCTTTATTTGGTCTTGGGAACTTGAGCTCTTAATCTGCTAAGCCATCAGGAGGACAGGAGGACAGTCCTCTCCACACCTCTACTAAGATCCCTGCAGAATAACTCCACAGAGTCTCAGAATGAAATTTCTAGCGGCGGGTATGGAAATCCATCGATTTCCAACGGAAATAGCTGACTTCTTACAACAACTTTTCAAGTTTCAAAGGATGTTTAAATGAGCAAAACAAAAATACTCCCAAACACTGGTAATTTTAGGATTTTAGTATCAGTCTTTTAAAAAAAAATTCCTTCATATCTAAAAATTCAGCAAACTACTTGTCTAACCTGCAGAATGCTCAAGTTCCAGATTGATCCAAATTGATGCTCTCGATTTCTCTCTGATAACCCACGTGCATATCTAGAGATATTTAAAATGCTCTTAAATACTTGCAGTTGTTGTGTTAAGACACAATAGAATTTTAAATATTTTCTTCTTATTTAGGGTAAGAGTTCAGATGCTGGCTCATTGTAGATTGTCCGTTGTAGTTCTTTTCCTGAACGCACCTTAAGCACTCTTAACAGCTATCCACTAAAAGAGACAAACCTGCTTTGATGCCTCCCAAGTTCAGTTTGGCTTTCTGGCAGTGGCTCATGGGGAGCTTTTTCCCCATTAGCAGGCCCTCTGTGACGATGGCTTCTATCTTCTTTAACGCTTATCAAACACCTTTAGTAACAAAAAGGAATTTCACCCATGCCAACATAGCATGTGCTGGCCGATAGCTCTTTCACAATGGCATGCCCTGATTCCTGAGCTAAACTGTGAGTTTGTGATTAGGAGAAGGGAGGATAAGGGGCCCAAGGCTCGTGAGTCTGAGGCCAGACAGGTAGAGGAAGCCTGGTCTCAAACAACCACAAAGCAATGATAAAAAATATAGACTAAGAAGAGTAAAATAGGGTTCAATTTTCAGATGACACTAGGGTTGGGATGCCCACATGGGTTTTTACAACGCAGCTTATTCTAAAAGTTATATACTGTGTAGGGGAAAGAAGAAAGCCAGAGTATCAAAATGCTCAAATGTTAGATTATTCTACTAAATAGTTTCACAGATGTCCATAGCAAGGAAATTTAGTTTTGACTCTCTTAGACTATTTCGTGATACTATTAGAAAATGTATGATCACCGGGGTTTTGTAATGAAAATTGGCTTACTTTGCTATGATGGACACTCCATCTGTTCAGCTCATGGTGCGGTGCTCTGCCCCTTACAACATGGGATTATATGAAATAACAGGGGCAGCAGAACACGCTGGGCAATTGAAACTCACTTTATAAAAACTTATTGCTTTGAGAAATAAGTCTCTCCCTGAAGACCTAGCCCATTCCCACCAGAAAGTATTAATCCCTTTCGAGAGTCATACCTGATGATCAGCTTTTCTTTAAAGACCTTTCAATAGTATGGGAACCAAGGTTGCCACGAATACAACTTTGCAAAACAATCCATCTCTAGACCACAGCATGGATACAACCCAATAGTATTTGTAAAGGACACAGAATCATGTACTATAAGCAGAAACAGACAGGGAGAAGGTCATCTACCTCTATCCCTAGAGTCTGTGGTATTTATAGAACAGGGGCCAATACTCAAAAGTGATATGTTATTTCACCCTGGCGAAATGAGCCAATTCAAGCCATATCAGATTATATCAAAGGCAGGTGTATTGGGAAGCTGCTCTCAGTTAAGTTCACTGGCCCCAAGTATTAAGGCCAGGGGAGTTGCCATGGGAAGGTGGCAAGGGATGGGGGAGGGCACAAGTGCAGAGGAGAAGAGAGGAAAAAGAAGAGGAGGATGAAGAAGAAGAGGAGGAAGCAAAGAAGGGAAGGAGGAAGAACAGTGGAGGAGAGAAGGACGAGGAACAGAAGGAAGAGGAGAAGGAAGAAGGAGGAGGAGGAGGAGAGAGAGAGATTAAGATGTCTGGATTATATAGGTAGAAGCCTTTGGGAGAGGGGCTGGAAAAATTGAAGGTTGGGGGCAGGGTGTGCCAGGTAGGGACTAAGGGATGCTGGGAGAATCTAGAGGCCAGGTCAGATTTGATAGGTAAAATACACACCTCGGTCCCTTGCCCCTGGTCTGAAACCAAACAAAAAGAACCACAGAAAACACTTTTCTAGCAGAAAGGTATGGGAAGAAGGAAAAGATCAAATATAAAAAGAGACATTAAATACTTCAGAGAGCTGAGCTCTAGGAGATCTAAAGAAACAAAAGCGTGAAGTCCAGGGGGGATACACTCATTGCGATTCAAAGCGTTTCCTGGAATTCGATATTTGACAGTGAGACACGCCCTTGCCGGGATCAGAAACCCAGGAACTGAATGGCTGAATGTTCAAGATGGACAGCAATGCCCTGATGGACAGCTCTGATGAAGTAATTCAATTAGGACAGCACTGTGCATTCAAAGGAAGGGACCATTTAATTACCAAAAGAACATTTCCGCCCCACCCCCAGGAGAACACAGAAGATAACACCGGTTAAAGAAGGTGGATAGATCAGAGTGGAGCTTATAGAAAGAAGGGGATCTATACTCACTTGCAGGGCAGCAAGCAAGTGCAAAAGCCAGTGAAATATGACTGGAGGCAAGAGAGCGATGTGCCGATGGAATCAGTCTTTATTGGCCCGACACACTTGCCGCTCCTGGAATCCAGGAATCTTCTATTTCCCATTTTCGCCCCAGTAGACATGAGTGACAGCAGTCCTCAATTCATACTTCGAGTGGAAAAATAGTATTTAAAAGTTGCACTGTGTTGGATACTACTCTCCTGGGATGTTTGAGAGAAAGATGGTTTTGAAAATGACAAATCTCCTGGGGTTGCCAGAGAGGCTTTTTAAGCCACTTGCTATCGCAGATAAGAGTAATGCCAGATTTCATCTACTGTGAATAAAAGTTATTTTTTTACATCTGCCATTAAACTCAAAATACTGAAAGTTATACCTTTCAAAAGATGCTGCCAGGTGGGCTGGAGAGATGGCTCAGTGGTTAAGAGCACTGACTGCTCTTCCAGAGGTCCTGAGTTCAATTCCAAGCAACCACATGGTGTGGCTCACAACCATCTGTAATGGGATCTGATGCCCGCTTCTGGTGTGTCTGAAGATAGCAACAGTGTGTGTGTGTGTGTGTGTGTGTGTGTGTGTGTATACATATATATATTATTATATACATTATTTTATACATTTATTAGTGTAATTATTAGTTATATACATATATAAAACTAACAATTATTAGTTATATGCATTTATTTCACGTATGTGTGTATATGTGTGTATGTGTATATATATACATATATATGTATAAAATAAATGTTTTTAAAAATAGATGCTGCCAGTTAAAAAACAAGGAAGAAAAAAATGTATAAAATAGGAATGACAATGTAAGACAGTACTTTGAAATAATAAAGGAAGATGCACTCCCTTAGAATATGGAGGATAGGGTTGGGCTGGTGCTTAAAACTAGGCTAGAGGAAGATCACAGAGGAAGATCATTGCTTGAATGAATGAATTGCCCAGTATGTGGTGAGAAATAAGGAAGTGGTCTATCTGTTCTCCATTGGAGTATCTAATAGGCTAGTGGGCTTGCTAGGCACTCATGCTTAAAGAGTAAGTGTAGTCTATTGCCGCTGTGCACTGAAAACACAGAATGAGCTTTCTGCTCTCCTTGTAACACTCTAGTCAATGAGACAACAAGGAAGAAGGGGAAAGAGCCAGCAGTAGTTAACTCTGGATGAATATACCAGCTAAAGCAATCCTACTGCAGGTTTATACTACACTGAGTAGAAAAGTATGGAGCAGAGACTGAAGGAAAGGTCATCCAGAGACTGCCCCACCTGGGGATCCATCCCATATACAGTCACCAAACCCAGACACTGTTGTGGATGCCAACAAGGGCTTGCTGACAGGAGCTGTCTCCTGAGAGGCTCTGCCAGTGCCTGACAAATACAGAGGCAGATCCTCAAAGCCAACCATTGAACTGAGCCCAGGGTCCCCAATGGAGGAACTAGAGAAGGGACCCAAGGAGCTGAAGGGGTTTGCAGACCCAGAGGAGGAACAACAATATCAACCAAACAGTACCCTCAGAGCTCCTAGGGACTAAACCACCAACCAAAGAGTACACAGGGTGGCACTCATGGCTCCAGCTGCATATGTAGCAGAGGATGGCCTTTTGGTCATCAATGGGAGAGGAGGCTCTTGGTCCTGTGGAGGCTCAAGGCCCAAGTGTAGGGGAATGGCAGAGCCAGGAAGCAGTAGTGGGTAGGTTGATGAGCAGGAGGAAGGGGGAGGGGATAGAGGGTTTTTGGAGGGGAAACCAGGAAAGGGGATAACATTTGAAATGTAAATAAAGAAAGTGTCTCATTAAAAAAAGAAAAGAAAAGAAATGGAGGGACAGGAAGCTTTAAATTATTTGCCACCATTGGATGGTTCAGAGGATGTTTGGGTTTTCACCTGCTTAGCTTGTCCTATGCCCTGGGAGAGGCTGTACCTGCTCTGCAGACTGACCCAGCCTGAACCAAGCACCCTTGTCCCGTTGGAAATGATGCCCTTGGACAAGGGCATTTCCACTCAGTTTGCACACTTGTGCCATAGCACAGCCTCCTGAGTAACGTTTCCCGAGACAGCATTTCACGTGGGAATGAAGTCGTCTCGGGACGTGAGATGTTCAGGTCGTGTTCAGACAATATCAGATTATGTTAGGTCACGGAGGATGAAGACTAAACCGGCCTGATCAGCACTTGCTCTGGTTTTATGCTGACACAGTGGTTACAAGGCGTTTCACCACATTGATTTCCACTGGCAACAAGTAATTAGTCATTTTAATTGCAGAGAGTGGGAGGGGGGCCCGATACTATTTTTTTCTCTTTCGTTTTTAATCCAAGCTATTAACATCAGTTAAAATCTTCATCCTTGGGACATTGGGATAGCTCAATGACAGAAGGCTCACCCCATCACCACAAATAAAAAAGTTAGTCTTAATTTGTAATTGGAGTCATTTAAAGCAAGAACCCTCATAGGCATGCACGTACATGCACATAACAATGTCAGCCAAAAAGATAAAAGGTGGGAAAAATTCATTGGCTGTCTATGCATGAATGGATGAGTACTGTGTAGTCTACACATATGAGGGACTATTATTCAGCCCTGAAGGAAAGTCAGATGTGACATGTAGTGTATCCAGGATAAGCACTGAAGATGTGACACCTAACGAAACAGGGTAGACCTACAACATGGACATGTCAATGATGTGACACACTTAGGTAAATTATGTCAGAATGTTATGTGTGGTGCCATTTTGAAGTTTCTATACATGTAAACTATTTTGCTTCCAAGTACATGTTATTTGAATAAAAATACTACATTAAATATTTTCTTTGATATATCTGTAGTAAATCTTGGCATAAATGATTGTTGAGTCTAATAAGGTGTTCAACGTGACTGTAAGATTTACTAAATTTTGGCTTAAGGCCCTAGTAACCTAAAAAGAAATATAATTAATAAAAGAAATAAAGAAAAAAAATTAATGAAGATTAAAGAAAATGCCAGAAGAGGCATTGGTTCCCCTTGAACTTTTGTTACAGATGGTTGTGGGTCATCACATGGGTTCTGAGATTCGAACCCAGGTCATCTAGAAGAACAGCACGTGCTCTTAACCTCTGAGCTACCTTTCCAGCTTCATGTTATGGTATCTTTCAAGGAACATATTATTAATTTCTGTTGGCATATAGCAGTAGAAATGTGCAATAAGGGTTTGAAGGTATGCTCACGCCTACAACTTAATTGCACAATGTTTTCCAAAATTTTGCACCAATTAACTTCCAACTTCTTAGCAGTACCTGAGTATTCTAGTTGCTCCAAAAATTTTTTCTATCTTTGCTGTTTTAGCCATCTATGGACATACGATGGTCTCCTGTGCTTTATTCTCATTCTTTAACATTAATATGATTTAAACGCCCCTTCACACTTCTGAAAATGCATTTGCATTAACGTCGTGGGAGTGTTACAAGTGGAATGCTAGGAGTGTGGTGGTCAGAGGGTAACTTCACAGAGTAGGCCCTTCCCTTCCACCTCTGTATAGGTTCTGGGACTCCATTTCATGTGGCCAGGCATGTGAAGCCAGTTCCTTCCCTGACTGAGCCGGCCCAACAGCCCACTTCCTAAGGTTATCCTCTTCACGCAGAGCCTAGGCCAGAGTGCTCACAATTCTTTCTGTTGTGATGGCTGTTGTTTACTTATGCACCTGGCTTTCTCCCTTCCCCTCCCTCCCTCCACCCTCTTCTGTATTGACCTCCTCCTCCCTCAAGCACCTCTCCCTCGAGTTTCCTAGATCAGATCATATATATTCCCTGTGACATGCCCCTCTGTGGCTACTCAGCCCTTTATTCCAGCAATGGTTCCTTTTCTGGTTTCTGCAGTTATTCCAGAATATGTACTCACAGCTGAGGACTGGGAGCTAGGATCCTCCATTGATAAAGAAATAGGATCTTTGCATTCCTGAGCTTGGGTTCCTTCGCTCAATAAGATCCTTTCTAGTTCTATCCATTGACCTATAACATTCATGATTTCATTCTCCTTTGCATCTGACTAGTATTTCATGGTGTATCCTTGCCACGTTTTCATCATCCATTCAAAGCTTGTAGGACATTTCAGTTGTTTCCGTCCCCTAGCTACTGTAAGTAAAGCAGAAATAAACATGATTGAGCAGGTATTAAATAAGGTGTCCAGTCCATTGAGCTCATGGCAAGGAGCGGCATCAGTGAAGTCATATGGGAGATTCACGCTTAGTATTTACAGAATTTCCCCATACTGATTAGAGTAATTCCAACAGTGAATGAGGATTCTTCCCCTGTCCCCCACCTTCTCCAGAATTTGTCAATTTTTTTTTTTTTTTATATTTGCCATTCAGACTAGAGTTAAGATTGCACTGACTGGCTTTATGTCAACTTGACACAAGCTAGAGTCATCAGAGAGGAAGAAGTCCCACTTGAGGAACTGCCTTCATGAGATCCAACTGTGAAGCTTTTTCTCTATTAGCAACCAATGGGGGAGTTTCTAGCCCATAGTAAGTGGTTCAATCGCTGACTAGTAGTCCTGGTGTCTGTAAGAAAGCAGGCTAAGAAAGCCAGGGAAAGCAAGCTCGTAAACAGCACCCCTTCACAGTCTCTGCATCAGCTCCTGCTTCTAGGTTCCAGCCCTGCTTGAGTTCCTGTCCTGATTTCCTCCAGTGATGGACTATGATCTGGAGTAAGCCAAATAAACCCTCCCCCCGCCCCCCAACTTGCTTTTTGGTCATGGTATTTCATTGCAGCAATAGTAACCTTAAGACAAATTGGCGCCAGAATAGTGGGATATTGTTGTGGCAGACTCAACCACGTTTGGGGGAAGATTGTGAAAGGGCTTCAGAACTTGGGGCTAGATGAGCCATTGAATATACAGAGCTCAGTGGTTAAGTTCTTTGGGAGCTTGGAAGATAAAAATATTGTGAGAGCAATACAGAAGATGGAAGCCGGGGCTTGTAAAATTTCAGAGGGGAATATAAAAAACTCTAGAAGAGCTGTTTGCTATTTTGATTAAAGATTCTGTGGCTCTGTGGTTAGCTTGGGCTGAAGAATCAGCTGTGGTTCACAAGAGACTAGAAGTACTGAAGTGAAACCTTCACATGACTGGGACAATTGCTGCTGGTTGGCTGGAGCTAAGAAATTAGCAGTGATTAAGAAGAGGACAGCTGGGGGACCCAAGATGGGGCTTCCTGTTTTCGGAGAAGAAGGGGAGGGGTAATGGTGGGAGGAATTTGTGAGAGTGGGGCTGGAAGGGGTCTAAGACCATGATGTAAAGTGAATAAAGAAATTAAATAATGACAAGGAGGAGGAAGAGGAGAAGGAGGAAAATGAGGAGGAGGAGGAGGAGGAGGAGGAGGAGGAGGAGGAGGAGGAAAAGACCTGCATCACTGAGAAGTATATTCTGACTGCACAAAGAGGCTGTGTTCCAGATGCAGCCATGGTTGTACCTCATGCTAGCAGCCAGACTTGGTAATGTGTGAGAATCACAGGTTGTACTAGTTTTGAAGGCATGAAGGGATCATGGAAAGCAGCTGAGACTTGACACTGTGAGAAGCCAGGAGAGGCCACTGGTGAAGTGTAGCCTCAGTAGCAGTTGAAGGCCCAGGACTGAAGGGGTCATGCAAAGAAGTTAAGGCTTAGCACCAGGAAGAGAGCCTATGAGAGGCTTTCTTAGTGAAAGTGCATCCTAGTTGCAACAGAAGACCCCAGCATTTTAGAGATGCCAGTACCATGGACTGACCACCAAGAACAGCAGCAGCAATGGAGTGGAGCAAGCTAGAGTTTAGAAGACGAACTGTGTGTGCTACAGAGGGCAGAGCTGGAGAAGTGACCCAAGTCATTTGGAAGAGTCCAGAAGATTGTGAGCAGATCCCAGATATTAGACAGTTCAAGTCTGATTTTACTTTGATTTGATTGTGACTGTGCCCTGGTTTTTTTCCCCCTCCTGAAGTAAGAAAAGATTTTATTGGAGCCCACAGATGAGAGACTTTGGATTCTAGAAAAGATTGGGTGTTTTAATGAGTTTGAATTTGTAAAGATTGTGGGATAGTCATGTGTTTGTGTGTCCAGTGGACAAGGGGTCAGTTGTACTGGCTGGTTTTGTGTTAATTTGTCACAGCTAGAGTTACCAGAGAGATAGGAGTCTCAGTTGAGGAAATACTTCCATAAGATCCAGCTGTAATTTATTTTCCAATTAGTGATCAGTGCGGGAGGGTCCACCTGGTGGTGGATGATTCCATCCCTGGGCTGATAGTCCTAGATTCTATAAGAAAGCAGGCTGATCAAGCCAAGGGAAGCAAGCCAGTAAGTAACATCCCTCCATGGCCTCTGCATCAGCTCCTGCCCTGCTTGATTTACTGTCCTGACTTCCTTCAGTGATGGACTCTGATCTGTAAGCATAATGTAAATAAACCCTTTCCTCCCCAACCTGCTTTTTAGGTCACGATGTTTCATTGTAGCAATAGTAACCCTAACTAAGACAAAGATAAAATTTCAAAGTTGTTTTGGTTGACATTTCCAAGTTGCTAAGGACTACAAATACTTTTTTTGAGATATTTCTTAGCCATATTTTTTTCTTCTTTTGAAAACTCTGTTCATGTCCCTCGCTCGATTTTTGAATGTTTTTTTTTTTTTTACTGTGTTATTTGTGTAGTCCAAATATTGATCTGTCAAATGCATAGCTGGAAAGATCCTCTCCTCTTCTGTGGCCTATTCTTTCTTCACCGGGTTGATTGTTTCTTTAGCTGTGCAGAGGCATTGAAGCTTCATGAAGTCTCACTTGTCAATTGCTGGCCTTTTAAACTGGACGGATAGAGTCCTGTTGGGTATGCACATTGTGTAGGGCGCCGCCTATGTTTTCTTGTAGAATTTTCAGGGGGTTGGACTTTGCATTTAGGTCTTTGGTCCATTTGGAGCTAGCTTTTGAACAAGGTGATATTTCATTCTTCCGTTGTCTATTTTCATTCTTCTGCATGTGGACAGGCAGTTTTCCCAACACCATTTGTTGATTTGCTTTCTTTTCTCCAGTGTATGTTTTTGCCATCAACATGAACTGTTAAGTCGCTGAAGTTATGTGAAGCTCATGTTGATGTGGTCTGCGTGTCTGTTTTTGTGCCAGGATCATATTGTTTTTATGACTATTGCTCTGTAATACATCTTAAGATACAGGTTTGTAATCCCTCCCACATTGTTCTTTTTGCTCAGGATTATTCTGGCTCTCTAGGGTCTTTTATTGTTTAGTATGTCATTATTTTTTCTATTTATGCAAAGGATAAAATAGGGATTTTGATTAGCCTTGCATTTAGTCTGTAAGCAGCTTTTGGTACAACAGCCACTTTTCACAATGTTAATTCTACAAATCCATGGGCATAAGATGTCTTTCCATTTTCTGATGTCTTTCTCTAGCTCTTTCCTCAGAAGCTTAAAGTTTTTGCTGTAGAGGTCCTTCCTGTCTGGGTTAGATTTATTCATAGATTTTCTAAGGCAATTGTGAATGAGAGTGTGTCTATGATATCCTTCTCTGTGTTTGTTGTTGATGTATAGAAAACTATTGGTTTATGCACATTGATTCTGTATTTATTGTTTCTAGAGGATTTCTGGTTGAGTTTTTTGGGATCTCTATTATATAATGTCCTATTGCCCCCAAATAGGCATTGTTTGACAACTTCTTTGTCTATTTATACCCCTTTAATTTCCTTCTCTTGCCTTATTACTCTAGCTCATTTTTCAAGTACAGTGTTCAAAGGCATTGGGGATAATGAATATCCCTATTTCACTCCCGACCTCAGTGGGAGTGCTTCAAGTTTTCTCCATTTATGATGATGTTGGCTGTGGGCTTCTCACCTATAGCTTTTATTGAGTTGACATATTTTCCCTCTAGGCCTACAATTCCCCAGGACTTTTAGCATGAAAGCATCATGGATTTTATCAAAGGGTTTTGCTGCATCTATTGAGATGAACATGTTAATTTTGTCTTTAAATCCATGTATGTGGTTTCTTGTATTTCCTGACTAGTGTATGTTAAAACATCTTTGCATTTCAGAGAGAAAGCTGATTTGGACATGGTACATAATCTTTATAATATATGTCTAGTTTGTAATTATTTTGATTAATTTTTAATTTATGTTCACTAGAGATATCAGACTATAGTTTTCTGTTGTTGTTATTTTTAACCTAGATTGGGTATTAGAGTGATACTAGATTTATAGAAGTTTGAAAGTATGCTCCTTTCTTTCTCTCTTTCTTTCTTTCTTTCTTTCTTTCTTTCTTTCTTTCTTTCTTTCCTCCTCCCCCTCCTCTTCCTCCTCCTAAATAGTTCAAGAAGGACTGGCTGTACATCTTCTTTGAAAATCTGGAAGAACTCTGTTATGAGTCCATCTAATCCTGAAATACTTTTTAGTACTATTTCAATCTCTTGATCTGGTATGGCTCTGTTCAAGTTATTGACATCTTGGCTTCATTTTGGTGGTTTGGCTGGACCTAGAAGTGCATTCATTTCTTTTAGGTTTTCTAGCTTACTGGAATACAGTTATTCTGGTGAACTATTGTGAATTTCTTGAGTATCTATTGTAATGTTTCCCTGTTTGTTTCTGATTCCATTGGTATGGGACATTTTGTTCTTTTTCCTGGTTGTGCAAAGAGTCTGTCAATTTTGCTGAACTCAAAGAGCCAGGTCTCATATTTGTTGATATTTTTGTTTTATATTTCTGTTTCACTGATTTCTGCTCTGATATTTTATTATTTCTTGCCATTAATTGGGTTAGGATTTGGTTGCAAATGTTTTGGATGGAATGAAGTCAGGTGGGCAAACTGAACAGGGCTGTTATACACCATGTGCTTCCTGTTCCAAGCCTTGCTAATAGTGGCAGGTAGGTCTGTGTGTAAAGGCTGGATATGATGTGGGAGATATGGAAAGCTCCTTTGCATCAAGAGCAGGTGAAGGCCAGACTAGGCTGGTGTACCGGTCGTGAGCTCTGATCTAAAGCAGGTGGATTGGGGAAAAAGCATGGATGAGGAAGGAGGTCAGGGATACGAGACCCTGGAGGCAGACCTGGGAAGAAGTCTGGGTAGGGAGTAGAGTGGCAGAGCTGGTACAAAGAGACCTGTGGGTGGATGCAAAAAGGATGTATGGGTCCTGGACAAGCTAAAAACTCTATCAAACAATTCTAAACCAAATATAGCATCAATTTAATTATTTTTTAAAAGAACCTTTATATCATCCCCTATAGATGGCATGAGGAAAAAAGCTGTTTTTTTTTTTTTCAGAGTAAAGGTATAATAGAAAGTCCTCAACAGCATAAAAAGTATCTCTCATAATCGTGAAATGAATTATCTATAAAAACTTGGAAGATAAAACAGTCCTTTCTCACACTAGTGGACCACTGCAGAATCTTTCCTGCCGCGTCCCATGCATATTAATTGTATATTAGAGAAAATAGAATCATCAAGGAAATTAGGGACCTCTAATGAGAGACACAGAAGTATGCAGGAAGTCCACATCTCAGCCACCACGTTGATGAGTATCTGCTTAGCAGCACATACCCTTAGGATGCTGAATTGCAGGCCCAGAGATCAGCTACTGGAGCTGCATTGCAGGCAAGGTTTTTCCAAACTCATTTCCTGGCACCCTTAAGCCCTGCTTTGCCTTGAAAAGGAGGCATAGAAAAGACTGCTTGCTTACTCCAATTCACACAAGATTCCAATAATGTGCATAGACAAGAAAGTGATGAGCAGTATTAGGTTGGGGTGCATGCAGATGCATACGTGTGTGTGCTAGCATGTGTGCATGCATGTACGTGTGTCTGTGTTTGTGTGCCTGTTGCATGTGTTAAGTATGTCAATAGGTTAAGTATGGCCATAGGTCAGTCAATATTGGGTGTCTTGCTCAGTTTCTCTCCACTTTATTTTTGGAGACCCTTCCTTCCTGAACCTGAACTCACCAATTTGGCTAACCTGTCTGCCCAGTGAGATCATGGACCCTCTTTGCCTCTTGTTTATCAAGCACTGAATTTACGAAACGTGTGTGTCCATGCCCGGCTTTTACATGGGAGCCGGGACCCAACTCAGGCCTCATTCTCTGTTGGCAAGTGTTTTACCCACTAAACCACACCTTCCCCACCAGTCCCTAGATAGTAGCTTTTGATAAAAATTTGTCAATCCAGTGCAAGAACTATCTCACAGTGAAACAGGGAATCTTCAGCCCGTCTCCTAATCCTGTCAGTTCAGTTTTCTCGTGAAAACTGCGTTTCTGCCTTGGTGTCAAGAACAAGCTCTCCTCAGCTTCATGTTTTGTTCTTTCTTGTACTTTTCTGGGGCTCAGGAATGGCCAGGTGCAGGGCGAGCTTGTTATTCTTCAAAACGAAAAGAAACCAGTTAGTAATGAGTTCAGACAAGGACAACAGCCTCTGCATCCTCAGACTGTCTTCTGTTCACCCAGGTTCTCCTCAACTGTAATCTGCTGTCCCTTCTCTTTGTTCAGTACCATCCCCAGGGCTGAGTCACCCCAACCATTGCCAGGCCCACTCCCTGCAGGTTTAACTGAAGAATGCTTAGAACATAGCAAGCTCATCAAAGGCAGCTAGACAGAAAATAGGTAAGGAAATCCTCTCTGTGGGACAAGTCAAGACTTGACAATGGAAATTTGCAATTGTAATATCCCATCAGTGGACATTTTTTCCCATTAGTTGACACGAAGTGTCCGCTTCAGTATCTCCTAATTATTCCGAGGTCTGCATCTTCAGGAATGAGACTTGGCAAATCTGCTGGCTTATTTTAGTCTCTTTTAGCTTCTCCCATTGCTTCTCTCTAACCTCTAATTTCTCTTTGACTGTGAAGTACACTGTTTAAAATTGGTTCTAAGAAAAAAGTTTACCTATTAATCTATATTACATTATCTCTATGTCTATAACGTATCTATATGTTATCTATAAGTGCCTTAAAATCATAGAAATTTGAAATCAGAAATCATAGAAATTTGAATGAATAATAGTAACCCTCAAGGTTTTAAAAAGTCGAGAACAAACAAACCTAAATCGGCTGACAGAGACAGTAAAGCTCAAAGCACAAAGTAATGAAATGGATATAAACGGAATCCACAAAGCAGAGTTGCTTCTCTGAAAAGATAAATAATATTAGCAAGCTCTTATCCAAACTAATCAAAGGCAGGAGAAAACCTAAAATATACAATTACAGATGAAGTAAGACATTTCAGAAGACAGCTGTGAGATCCAGGGATTATTAAGGCCTGTTATGAAAACCTGTAGTCTAATAAATTTCAAAATATAAAAAATTGTTAATTTTTCAGACACATAAGCCTCCTGGATTAAGCAAAGAGTATAGAAGTAATATAAACAGGCTCATAATGAGCATTGAGTTTGATCTCCAGGCTATGGTGGCTTCACAGCTGAGTTCTTCCAGAACTCTAAAAAAACTCTCCCCAATTACTGCCCAAAATAGAAATGGAAGGAACATATTAAAATCACTTCACATGGCCAGTATTGCACTCATGTCAAAATCAGGCAAGGAGTTGACAAAGGAAACAAAAGGCTAATTTCCAGGATGAGCATTGTAATACGTGTACACTGAGATCAAGCATGAGTCAGAAAAAGCCTTCCCTATGACCATCTGAACTTCATACCAAGGATGAGACAAAGAGTCAATGCAAGAAATTAATGTATTATATCTCATTAATAAACTCGAGAACAAAAATCACATGATCATCTTGGTAGATGCAGAAAAGAAAATTAATAGAGCCCAACATACATTCAGGATAAAAGCCTGGAAGGAATCAAGACTAGGAAGAGCATATATCAATATAGTAAACACCATCTAACAGAAAACCAATAGCCAGGATCGTAATAACGGGGAAAAATTCAATACACTTCCATTAAAATTAGGAAAGATACTACTTTCTACATATCATCCTTGAAATCTCAGCTAGAAAAATCCCTATTTGTGGACAGTTTAATCTAATACAAGTCAATGCTTAGAAGTGAAAAATATCTTCAATAATAACAAGATACAGAATCTAAATATTGGTAAATTCTATATACCAATCATGACTATTGTGAGAAAGTTAGAAAATCTATCTTATTCACAGTATCTCCAAAGTAGAACAATTAAGACTAATCCCAGCCAAGAAAGAGAAGACTTTCAATAAAAAAAAAAAAACCTTAAATAAATAAATTGAAGAAGACACAAGGTAGAAGAAACATCTGTCTTGCTCAAGAGCCAGCAGAACTGATATTTATGGAAATGGCTGTAGAAACATATGGAAATATGATCTACAGAGTAAATCAATTTCAGTCAATATTTTAATGACACCCTTCAAAGACATAGGAGAAATACACTAAAATGTATCGCAACACAAAAGTAATGCAAGCCTCAACTACTACCTAATTTCAGGTCACACCATGAAGCCAAAGTATGTGTGTTTGTGTGTGTGTGTGTGTGTGTGTGTATAAAATCTCTAAAAAGTTTCATTAGGATGGGATACATATATATATGTGTGTGTGTGTATACACATACATATACATATAGACACATATATGTATATATACACATGTACATATATACACTATATATTCTATATATTTTTATTCATAGATATTCGTATATATTTATTAATATTAATTTACAATATAAAACAGTGGTCCCAGAAGGAAACCCACACAGCAACAGCCATCTGAGCATCTCTAAAAGATGACACATATGTGCACAGTAGAAAAGGGAACCTCTTCAAGTGGTGCTGGGGAAACTGGATGTCCACATGTAGAAGAATGAAATTAGATCCCTGCATTTTCTTCATACTCATTATTAATACAAATTAATGCAAAATTTAATTCAAGTGTATTAAGCACCTTCGTGTAAGAAACTCTGAATCTCTTCTAGGGGAGCACTTCTGAAGTACCTAATGACTCAAAATGCTAGATAGCAAAAGGAATCTCTAAAAAGTTTCATTAGGATGGGCTAATGAGCAAGAAACCCACAAAGGATTAAACACAAATGTCCAATCATCCTAGGAGAGGTGTCAGTGTTCTTCTTTTGAAATACATATTAAAATCCCGTTTTGCCCCTGTCAGATTGGCCCTTACAAGGAAAGCAAATGACAACAAAGGCTGGTGAGCATGCGGGAGAGGGAATCTTTCATTTTGCTGTCAAGAATATAAACACACACCTCAATTTTAGCCAACCAGAAAGAAGACTGAAATTATGTAATTTGCTGAACAATGGATGTTGCTAGCAGTGACTATATTAAAGGAACAAAGAAAGACAAATGTTGAGTGTTTAGTCACATTGATGGACCTAAAATAATTTATAGATACATAAAACCATACCACACACACACACACACACACACACACACAGGGTAAAGAAGGAGTGGAGTTAAGGAGAGAGTTGTACTGGCTGGTTTTGTGTGTCAACTTGACACAGGCTGGAGTTATCACAGAGAAGGGAGCTTCAGTTGGGGAAGTGCCTCCATGAGACCCATCTGTGGGGCATTTTCTCAATTAGTGATCAAGGGGATAGGGCCCCTTGTGGGTAGTGCCATCCCTGGGCTGGTAGTCTTGGGTTCTATAAGAGAGCAGGCTGAGCAAGCCAGGGAAAGCAAGCCAGCAAGGAACATCTCTCCATGGCCTCTGCATCAGCTCCTGCTTCCTGACCTGCTTGAGTTCCAGTCCTGACTTTCTTTGGTGATGAACAGCCATGTGGAAGTGTAAGCTAAATAAACCCTTCCCTCCCCAACTTGCTTTTTGGTCATGATGTTTGTGCAGGAATAGAAACCCTGACTAAGACAAGAGTGTATGGGGGGATAGATATGGTCAAAGTACATGGCAAATTTCTGCTTGAAAGAAAGGTTTGCAAAGTAGTTGCAACACAGCTATGGATGATGAGTATATGACAAAAAGTAATAAATGATAGAATGATCAATCCTAACTTATGCTTGTCCCAAGTTCAATCTCTGGCAGCCACATGATGGAAGAGAGAACCAACTGGAGCAATGTGACCTTCTGACCTCCACACGTATCATGTTTCATTTATAGGCATTTATACACATGCATACATATATGCACACACATGTGTCAACAGGCACATGCACAAATGCACACACAGACATGCACACAAATATATACATATGCACACACACAAATTTATGCACTCATATACTCATACACGTGTACACACACAAATAAAAATACTTTATTGCTTGCTTTATTTCTATGATCAAAAATTTATGAATGTCTAATAACTGGACAAATTTGGTAAATTGGATTTATTCTAACAGAAAAGCTTTTTCTCATATATATATACTTACTTTCTGCTTACCGAATGTGGATTTCTCCTTATCCCCAGTCATTTTTTGGTTGCACTAAGAAATTTTATCAATGTATGTTCAGTGTGGCTAAGAAATACTCAAATTTCAGGTAGGGTATATTCAGGTACTATACTGTCAATCAAAGACTATTTTATAATAATTTTACTTCAGTGTTGCAGCTATTTCCTCTTAGAAAATATTAGCTTGTATCCAAATATGTAAAATACATTTTTACAGAGAAATAATATTTATGTTGATGCATACTTATATCTGTATGTATTTATACATACATACATACATACAAATGCCAGGAGGAGAGACAGAAAGAGAGAGGGGGGAAAAAGAGAGAGAGAGAAAGAGAGAAAGAGGAGGAGGAGGAAGAGAAGGAGGAGAAGGAGAGAGGAACACCCTGAAATATTGCCAATTTAAGTGAAGGACATTTTGAATAGCCACTGCTTTGAATAAATGTGGTCTTTATATTAAGATGTTGCACATTGTGTAATCCAAAGAGACACATTTTAGTGTTTTGTGTGTACACATAGTCCAATTCCAACCTGTGAATTGGAACTTCTTTACAATTAGTGTCATTTTCATGACACTGAAGGCTCTTTTTGGTTATCATTAGCGTCAGAGCAGCAATTTAGATTCATCGTGGTTTTGAATGTTTACGGTGATTTCCCAAACTAAAAGGTTCATAAATTGAATTCTATTTGTCTTGACATGTTCTTTTTTCTACAAAAGCCAGGACAAATAAGTTTTTCTTTATACAATAAAATTCTTTGTGTTATTATTTTAATTGGTAGGCAATAAATTATCAACAAAGTGGATTCACAGAAATTTGCACTTCAAATTGAATATTCCAAAGCATTATTCTTCTCTTCATTTTCTATTAAATTTAAGGACTGAAACATAAGAATATTTTTTAATCTTTGGTTATTTTTCAAAATTACAGGCATATTTGGTTTTGTTTATTTGTTTTTGTCTGAGACTGGGCCTCTTACTATGTAGTCCTGGCTGTCTTGGAACTCACTATGTAGACCAGGCTGACTTTGAACTCACAGAGATCATCCTGCCTCAGCCTCCTCAGTGCTGGGATTAAAGGTTATCTTTTAAAGGTAGTTATGCTTTAAAATATATACATGTACATGTGTGTGTTTAGGAGAAAAATGCTCAAATTTCTATACATGAATATGATGCAAATTCACCAGCAATGAAAGTGGTGGAAGGTAAAACTATTTGATTTGCATTTGGAAGTGTTCCATTATCTGTTTGTTGTAATTTTGTTTTAAAATTGGTTGCTGGAGCTCACTCTCAGGATCTTAAGCTATGAGGCAAGGACTCCACAGTGAACTCCACCCCATGAGTTACTGAATCACTAGGTTCCTTTGCAGTAACATTGTAGCAAAGCCTCTCCATGTAAACATTTTTGCTTTTGAACCAGCAAACACTATAACATTGTTAAAATTTATCAATTAGTGAAGTTTCTTTAGAAAGTAAAATTGTCCTTCAACAATTATTTAATATGCTTAATTTCAAAACAATGAGACTTGTAACATGGAAAGAATAAATCAGAAAGTTGTCCCGATGTTTCCAGATTTACAGGCATTACAAACTGAAGGATAATTATTCCCTTCACATGGGTGCTACACACTAAGAAACAAAGAAATCCAGTGAAAATCTACAATATCCGATCCAGTCTATATCGATCTGTCCTGGTTCCCCATTTTATACAAGAGGACCTAACTTCTAGATAGTTAGTTGCCAAACTTCAGATAGCTAATAGCAATAACTAATAGAAATGAACTTAAATTCATCTACTCGAAATACTGATATAGAATCCACCGTGACATTTTTCTACATATATTTAAACAAAATACCCCTTACTTGATAAGACATTACCATCAAGCACATGAACAAAATGTATCTAGTATGTAATATAGAGATATAATTATGTCATAGTCATATTATAGTAAATAAAGACACACACACAAACACACACACACACACACACTGGCAAGGCACATGTAACTGAAGGCAGCTCTCTTGAAAGGAGTGAAGGAAGCATTCATATCTCCATCAACCTTAGTCTTTTCTCCCTTCCTCCTTTCCTTCCTTCCTCCCTCCCTCCCTCTCCATTTATACCAGATGAGAGTCTAGGAATAACCAGTGTTTCTTTAGCCTATGAGATAAGACTAAGTATAAAAAATACTCAAAGTATTGAAACCAGAAACAGTAGAGATTATTAGAAAAATGTAGGTAACTGGTAGGCTAGTTCATAGTATAGATGATTAGACAAGCATTATTAATAAGTATCAGGCTGGTTCCGTGTATTCAGTATGATTTAATATTCAACTAAATAAACCCAAATGAGATGACTCATTGCTGTTACTGAACTGTGGATCTCTCCGTGGTACATGGTAACTGTCTGCTCTGTTACTTCATCCTAAGAAAACCATCAATAACAAAAATAGGATGAGGCAAGAAGTTGGGATAGCAAACTGGGATCAGATGGATATTCATTTTCTTGTAAATGGAGCTATTTGTTTGGTGGTTTTTTTAACTGTTGCATAAACAAAAGGTGGTGCATGATCAGAGCCCCAACTGGTGCATCATTAGGTTAGCAGAACATGAGAGCGCTAGAGGAATGGACAATCAGAATGCAAAATTTTCCTGGCGGACTGTTCATATGGAGTGGAGACTTGAGGTTTTACAGAAAGAGGATACTGAGAAGCAGCTCTCAGCCCAATACAGACATGATGGGATATAAATGGGAAATATCCCCAGTGGGCTATCTGGTGGCACTATTTCAAGAGAATGAGAAACCTTTCAAATGTGGTTCTTGCAAGAGGCAGTGATCTTCCAGGACTTTGAAGTTGTATAGCCAGATCCTGCTGTCTGACCAGTCTCCTTTCCTGTTCCTTTGAGATATGAAGAGGTGAGGTGTCCCACCTCACCGAATGCTCCCCCCTGCCTTCATGTCTGCCCGGTTGTGATAGATTATGTCCTCTCAACTTGTGAGCCAAAATAAGTCCTGTACATATCACAAAAATGAAAACTCATAGTAATGAAGATGGAACTACTATGGAAAGCAAACCCAGAAAGCAAACTAAGCACTGTAGTCAGAAGAAAGACACAGGGGGGGTGGTGAGGGACACAAAGCTGGATTTGGATCAAAGTGATGGAATTCACTGTGACGAAGGAACAACCAAAAAGTTAGTATATGTGAGTGTGAGGTTTAACTTGCTCTAAATAAAGAAGTAAAATCACAAATAATGTGGAGTTGGAGGGATTGCTCAGTGGTTAAGAACATGGGCTGTTCCCAACACCTGCATGGCAGCTTATAAGTTTTGAAACTCCAGTTCTAGGGGATCTGACACCCTCACACAGATATACATGCAGACAAAACACCAATCGATGTTTAAAAATAAATTATTAAAAATAATGCTTAAGCAGTTTAAGAACAGTGAAAAGTCTAATAAAAATCAATACATTGTTATAAAAATAAACACTTAAACTAAACTCACTTTATCTCTCAAAAAAGAATATCCACATTGGGGGTTTTTCTATTGTCTAAATGTCCACTGAGTGCAGAAATAGATTTATTTTGATGTGGATAAGAACAGAATTCATTTTAAATCATCTTGGAAGGTCTTAAATTAGTCCTTATTTTGATCATGTAATTAAAATGGAGAAGAGCACTCACAAGGTATAAATGTTTATTTTATGAAATAATTTACAAGAAAAGAGAAACTGAACATTTTAATTACTATACAGTGTTGGGTCTGGGAGTTGCTGCATAAACTGAGATCAGACACCAATCTCAGTCTAATAGGGATGGTTTATTGAAAAACCACACCCCAATCAGGGCCATTTGTACAGGCTGAGGAACTGAACCATGACCGTAAGATAAGATCCAACAGGGCTTTTAGGCCTCAGCTCTACAAACCTCTATGTCAAGTTATTCCACCAATCAGGATTTATGGATAGGGTATTTTCTTAGAAGCATATCTTTGTTATACATTTATCTTGCTGCCATTTATTGAGGTATTCAACTGTGGCAGGAGACTTATCTTGTCCAATGTTTGTGTCTTAATTTGCCAACCAGGGTGTCAGTTGCCCACATTTGTGTTTCTGCTAAGTAGGATGTCCGTTTTCCAAGGGAGTCTTGGGAACCTAAACTTTACTCAACCCCCCTACTCAAAATGGATGTCTTACAGTTTCTTATGTTGGGATCCATCCAAGCAGGAGCTTATAAAAAAGCAAATATCATAAAAGCTTATACACAGACATTGGAACTGCTGCTGGTGCTTGGTTTAGGTCCAGGTTTCTTGGGGGTCACTATACAAAGCAGTTCTACTGACTTCCATCATGACTGGTTTCCAAGGGCACAGGACATAACAGAATACATAATCAACTTGGGCATGAGAAAGTTTCCTAGTAACAGCAGAAACCACATAGGAAAGAGTCTCCTTATAATGGCTGGCTAGCCAGTTAGCTGTTTCGTAGACCTTGACATTTTACCTAGGCCTTAACATTCCATCTAGGCCTCAATATTTTACCTAGACCTTAATGTATACAAGGAAGTTCTACTTATCTTTCTGTATTATACCTTTTGTAATACAGAATATTGTGTGTTTGTTTTGGTTTTTTTTTTTTTTTTTTGAAAGTTTTCTTTCGGTCAGTACCTTATCTATTGGACACTATCTGATGATTTTGATACCACACTTTTAAGAAAATGTTGACAAATTATAAATAGCCTATCCCGGTCGTGTAATTCAAGCTGTGAGTGTGGGCGTCTACATACCATCTAATCCAGTTTCTGTTCTAACTCGTGTTGGCTCTTCAGTGGGAACAGGCATGCCAAGGAATAGATCAAGACCTTGGACATCCATGTGCAGTCCATGGGCACCGCTGCTTCTAATTGGATCCCAAATCTATCCTGGATCATGGCAATAAATGCTTGGAAAAAATATATACTTATATTAAATTGTTATTTATTTAACTCTATAGTTGTTTTAACATATTAACCTTAATATTACATCCCAATGTCCCACCTTAGTCACTTTTTGGTTAAATTCTTGTGAAAAAAACAAATACATTTTTTTTCTATTTAAAATATTTTCTCCTTTTCTTTTTTAGTCTCTACAAAATGTTTGAATAGGTCTGTAAATAGATCAGTCTCCTTGGTATTTCTTTATTCAGGTTTTATCAGCTGCTGCGCACATTGACTGTAAGGACTTTAAAGTGAAAGTTTCTCTGTGTTTTCTAAAAATACAAGAGTAAAGTTAAAGTATTTCCCAGAAGCCAACATTCCGTCCCTTTTGCCAGTGATAATCACACTTTGACGTTCACATCAGTGGGTTGCAAGACGGGGAGGTTTTTGGCCCTATATTCTAAATCACTTTTGCTCTGTCTTTGGAAAAGTAAGACTCTTTGTGCTGCTAAAAGTTGGGATGGGTCTAATTGAGGAGTTGAAGTTAAAGCCCCGTTATTGGACTTGATTAGGTTTGGAGGTTCTGAGGACATCACTAATTAGTCCACTAACACAAGGACATCGCTAATTAGTCCACTAATATTGTTTGCATCCGTGGTATTCACTTAGGCAACAGAGGGGAACAGTTACCCAGGCTATCTCACCTATTCCCTGCAGGATAGAGCCAATTATTTGGTGCTTGTCTCTTAATGTCGGGCACCTGTACACATTAAAAAATTCCAGATGAGGTCTTAGAGAAGTGTCAGTGGTTGCCCGTGTCTGAGTTTTCATTTTAAAATATAATCAAGGCAAGTCAAATTATAATATCCGAATTTGGCTTATTTCCAAGCAAGTCTAGACATAGCTTTCCTCTTTTTACCAGAAGAAAACATAAAAGGCAGTAAATCTGACCACCATTCTCATCCCTTCCTCTTGGTAACTAGGTCATGAACCTGGTATAACCTTTTTCGTATAAATAAGCTGATACAGAAACATAGTAACTCTTTAAGGAAACATGATTCATTCCGATGAGTCAGTTTTCATTTTTAAGCATTAACTTAGCCAAGATTATTAGCTGTTCTCTTTTTAATGACCTAATCAATGATGACATGGGTTTATAGTTTTTTATTTATGTATCTGGATATTTCTGAAAAAAAACATAGTTAGGAACCTTCTTCAATTTTAAGAAATGTGTACAAGGAATGGTTCCTATTTTTAAAAGATAATTTACCTATATTGAGATTTTGTGGAAGTCTATTTCTAAAAGGTAATTTTTGTCCTCGACCATTTCCCCATTCTTTACATGGCTTTTAAACACCAGTAATTAGTGGGGTATAGTGGCACATTCCTTGAATCCTAGCACGTAGAAGGCAGAGGTCTACATAGTGAGTTCAAGGGCAGCAGAGCTAGATAGTGAGACTCTATCTCAATAAATAAATAAAACAATAAATAAATAAATGAGTAAAATTAATATTGTTTCTAAAATAAAGGAGATTAATATCTGTTTCCCAATCTAAGTCTACTTATTCAAATATCCAAAGACTTTCAAGTTACGGATTTGACTCTTCTTTTAGCTCAATATCCTAACATTTGTTTCTTCTTTGGGATTTATTACCCTTAAAATTTTAATCTCTCTCGAACCATTATTTTCTAGGATTATATGAGGAATATTCTGAAGTGAGATTTTTGAAAAAGAATTGCTCCATCAGAGACCTAAGCCTTGCTTCCATGAACATCTTTGGTCTTAAATGCCCAGATTTTGGATTTCCCATGAACTCAAGCAGAGTCCAGGACGCAACCTTCTAATTTCTATTATTTTCTCTTGCTCGGTCAACATGATAGTGCAGGAACAGAGACTGTGTACTGGTTAGTTTTGTGTCAACTTAACACAGGCTGGAGTTATCACAGAGAAGGGAGCTTCAGTTGGGGAAATGCCTCCATGAGATCCAGCTGTGGGGCATTTTCTCAATTAGTGATCAAGTGGGGAGGGCCCCTTGTGGGTGGTGCCATCCCTGGGCTGGAAGTCTTGGGTTCTATAAGAAAGCAGGCTGAGCAAGCCAGGGGAAGCAAGCCAACAAGGAACATCTCTCCATGGCCTCTGCGTCAGCTCCTGCTTCCTGACCTGCTTGAGTTCCAGTCCTGACTTCCTCTGGTGATCAACAACAATGTGGAAGTATAAGCTAAATAAACCCTTTCCTCCCGAACTTGTTTCTTGGTCATGATGTTTGTGCAGGAATAGAAACCCTGACTAAGACAGACTGCAACCCTAAATGGGGTGGGTACATTTGATTGAGCAATCTCAGGGAGAAACTGATCCACTGTAGTTGGTGTTAGGGTTTAAGCTAAGGCAACTCTCAAACCATTTTTTAGAAATGGCAGACACATAGCTGGAGAGAAGGGAGGAATATTCTTCCATTCACTGTGAGACTTGTGCTTTCTGGGAAGGGAGTCACATTAAATCCTCCTCCATGGGCACACCCTGCTACCTGCTCTCCCAGTCCATCCTAACAATGGAAACCACGGTCAACAGTAAGGCTTTTGCATTCTTAGCCAGACACCATCTGTACAAGTCTATACACATCTATAATCATAGCACTTGAGGCTGGGCCACAAGGACGGCAAGCCCAAGGACTACCTGGAGTACATAAGGAGACACTATAAAAGTAAACAAACAGAAAACTGAAGGAACTAGAGTACTAAGTAAATAATAAGATTTACATATTACATTAATGTTTCTGCTTGTCCACTCTGGCATTTATAACTAAGTGACTTACATGCAAGATACATTCTTTCATTAGCAACTTGGGTTTCAGCAGATTTGTTAGAACCTAATCCCTGCCTCCTAGATAGCTGTCTTTGTACTATGTCTTTACTTGGCAGAAGTGGGTAAAGGGATACTTAGCCCCTCCTATAAGCTCTACCTCCTTGCACCAATCACTATCCAAGGTCCAGCTTTCATACAGCACACTATAGGAACATTTTCAATATAACAGCTTTGAAAGAAACCTGGGCATTAGATTCTGACATGTGCATTTATTATTTTTCTTCTCTTCTCCTTCTTGCATGAGGGAAGAGGGAATCGTAGAATGTTTACCCTTCGTTTCCTGTTCTTTTCAGTGGGCTTTAAATCTCTGGTATTCTGACATATTGGATTGTGAGCATGTAGAGTAAGACCCACGCTGCTGGGTTACCACTGATTTGTATGATTATCCATAGTTTACTGGTCTCTGTGGCCTCTCTCATTCACTTGAAAGATAACAATAGACTGACAGTGAGACTGTGTGCGTGAGGCGTCACACAGACCTGGAAACTGTGAATTACGGACAGATGTTAGCTGACAGTGAAGTGCGCACGTATGCCATTCACACCCTGGCCCTGCAAGAACGCAGACTGCTAGATCTGAACCTAAGCTCCATTCGAAGCCCTACTTTACAAGACTTGCTCTTTCTGCAGAGGCACGAGTCTGACTACATTTCAATGAAGAGGTGGAGGTAAGGAACTCTAGAAAGGGGTGGTAGGGAGCTGAACTATAAAAATAGGTAAAGCAGTGCAGTTAGCATCAGAGTAAAAGCTTTGTCTTAATGGAGAAAACAAATATGCTTTTATAGGTTTAAGAGGAAAAGGTTCAAGTGACAGGGTAATGACAGAGTGTTAGAGCTGAGAGAGGCTCTGGTTGCTATGAAATGTGCCTTTGATGAGAGAGGAGGGTCAGCTGAGACTCTAAGATTGTAAGAGCTGACAGATGTCACAGGTAAAGATATTTTACTCCTAAGATGAACAGCTGAGAAATGTCACACTTGATATCCTGAAATTCCATGTAAATTAGAATATGCGCATCTCTAGAGGAGACAGAAGAAAATGCATGTAAACAAACAGGCTAAGTTATCGACTCGAGACAAGTTGCTGTTTACAGAAAAGGTTTTCTAAATGGAGCAAAAGCACACTTTGGAAGTCAGATTGCAAGCTTACGGTCACACTCATCCTCCTGACTGTTTAAATTCTCCATCTTCAGTCGTAAGGTCTAAACTTATGACCCAAGGGACAAAAACAAGATGACCACAGTGTGACTTTGACAGGAGAAAAGAGGGGAATGGGAACTCCAAACCTAATGTCTCAGGGGAGAGGGCAAACTTGAAAATTCACTAGCGACTGGGGTTTCAGCCGTGATGAGTACACATTGTGCTGTGATGTGTACGCACTAGGGTTTAATCTTCCTGAGACCGGACATTTCCCTAGGGCCAATGCCTCTGTGAGATTTAGCTTTAGAGCAGCAATCAGGCAGTGCATTGATCTAGGAATGTCACTAGCCTGAGAACTGAAGATAAATAGCCAAGTGTGCCATCTACATGAAACCTGCACTTTAAAAGAAGCAACTTGAAGAGGAAAGCAGAGAACTAGGTACCGACATTCTTGGATTCAGTAATAAGTGGATTTCAGTAGTCTGTGGATTCCAACTGAGGAGGATGGTTTGGAAGACAGACAAATGGGACCTGGACACAAGAAAAACAAGGAAATATAAATAAAATCTAAGACGATTATAAAAACCAAGTACATGCCCCCCTGACCTCAATAAGAAATCAATTACTAACCTCTTACATCTTAAAGGAGTTAGTTGTAATCTTATATGTCTAAAATGACAAGTCTAAATTAATTGAGATTTTGAGTGCTTATGTGTCTGTATTTATTGTTATGAACATATTATAGAAAAGCAAACCCTTCTTGCTATTGTTATATGAATTTAACAGCTCTAATAGAATCTCTAATGGTCATGCTGTTCCTAGCCATTAAATATAATTACATAAACATAATTTTCAGCACATCATAATGTAGCAGATATATATATATATATATATATGTATATATATATATATGTAGAGAGAGAGAGACAGAGACAGAGAGAGACAGAGACAGAGAGATACATATTTACAATAACATTGGCTGGACATAATTCATCTCATTGACAGATAAGAAACAGAAGTTAAAAATGAGCTTTGAAGGGGTACTTAGTGAAGTCCTCCTCAACATTAAACAAAATGTAAGAGTAAGCGAACAAATTCTATTCAGAACTATTCAAAGCAGAAAGCAGACAGTGATGGTGCTCTCGATGAGGAGGTATTCGCGCTATAGACAGAATCTCTAATGAACACCACCTATCAATACATTAGCCAATGGTCAATGAGCTGAGTCAGGAAACAGGAGGTGGGACACTGGCAGGAAAAGAGAGGATTCTGGGAAATAGAGATAAAAGAAAGATAGACGCTAGACAGACCAAGGAGACAGCCATGAACCAGCAGGGAGAAGCTAAGGAGACCCTAAAGAAGAAGCAAGCAGAACTGAAGGAGAGGTAACTAACCACACATACTAACCAGTAGACATAGTATAGTTTAAATGTGTTAAATAAGTTATGAGCCAGTCAAAAGAAATGAGCCAAAGCTTATGGCCTAGGTATTTAATAATGAGTTAGTCTCCGAATCATTATTGATGGTAACTAAGGGGCCAGAAGGGAAAATGGATTAAAAAAAAAATCATTTTTACATTCTACCTTTGTACATCTTAACCCAGATTTCAAATTGTGTGCTGAGTTTTGCGGCTGGCACTTGGAGTGTGAGTCAGTATTTGTTTAAACACGTCATATTTTATCAGTTCCCTCATGAGAAACATTTGGTCCTTGTCTCTGTCTGACTGTAGGGCACGTACTTTGAGCCGTCGGACTCAGGTCGCTCAGAGAAGATATGATCCTACGCTGATCTTGGGCACACTGGGTTGCTCCAGAGCTAATCAACTGCTGGAATTTTCTACGTTACCTCTATGGGCAACTGTCACTCAACTCTAGGTGCTTGTTAGAAAGAGGAGAGCGCTCCCAAAATCCAGAAGCTCCTGGTAGCTGTTCTGTGACCACCTCCAGAAGTGAGATCCTTAAGATAGGTTGCTGAGTATGGTGTCCCTTCAAAGTGGAAATGAAAGTATGCTAAAACTCCATAATGCACAAAAACAGAGCATCAGGGATTCTAGTATCTACTAAAGCTGCTCTTGTAAAAAGAAACTATTTCATTTCTACTATTTTTATCACCATAATATGCAAAATTCTAAAATGATACTTCTGAGTCTTATGCAGAATAATGATTTGCTTCAGAAAAAAAGCTTACTACCAGAAACACCTCAGTCATCTATTACGGAATCTGACTGTGTTGTAGTTTTCATAATGTAATGAATTAGGGAGCAAAATGATTATTTTTTTTTGAAATGGGAAGTTAGTCAGTAAGAACTGTTTGATTTAGTTAATGTACCAAGAACTGCTATGATTGTACAGTAGCCATCTTTCCTATGTAAGTTTCATTGTGTTGCTAGCATTTATCTTTAAATTAAACAGGATTGAGCCTCACAACACAAACCTTGGTGAAAGACTTGAGTCATAAAGTAGGCCTTGTGCTGAATCTATCTATAAACATTGAAAATGGGCAAACCTAAGGAATAATACAGCCAGGTCAAGTGGCTGCCCTGAAGGATGTGGGTCTGACTGAGGCATGAGTGTAGATATGAATGGCTGAGGAGTTTTGATTAATATACATATTGATATGCCTATTTTTCTAAAAGATCTTACTCAGTATACTCCCTAACTTGATACACTTTAGGCTATTATATTTCAAAGTTTCCATTAACTATAAATTATTTCTTTGAAGAGAAGTCTTAATGCAAACCAAAAGCTTGGGTACATTAAAATCAAATCTGTGTATGTTTGTATGTGCTGGGTGCATGTATTTATATATATGTAGAGGTATGTGTATGTGTGTGTGTGTACATGTAGAAGCCAAAAGACAACCTGAAGTGTTGTGCCTCTGGTGTTATTCATCTTGAGATTTCCCTCTGGCCTGGAGTCACCAAGTAGGCTAGACAAGCTGGCCAGCACAGGGGACCCTAGAAACAGGAGAATCCCTGGGGTTCACTGGCCAGCCATGCCCAGATTTTTTAATGTGATATCTGGAAATCAAAATCAGGCCCTCATGCTGGCACGACCCTTGCTTTACTAACTGAGCCATCTTCCCAGCCCCTTGTCCAAGCCTCTTTAGTTGCTTGGACACTCAGAGTGTGGACAGTCATGTCTCAGGTTAGTTGGTTCAGACTCAGTTTAATTTACTTGTGAACACTTTTTTTCTTACGCTATTCCTCGTGAAATGAATAAAGTCATCACAGTTCAGTGCTCTAAAAGGTCAACTTTAATTACTCGTTCTTTCTCCTGTAAGTGAGAATGGAAAGCTAATTGAAATCTCTTCCCTGGAACGACAGTACCCAAACCCAACTGTGCCAAGCAGAGCATCAGATCACGTGATAGAATGAGCTGAAGAAAGCATGCCTACCCTCCTCTCACTGAGGAACCTCAGCGACTGGAGTTACGCTATTGCTGGGGGGAATTAAATGATGAAAGCAACGTAAGAAGAAAGCTCACTTTGGCTCGTGGTTTGATGATAAAGCCCATCATGCCAAGAAAGGCATGGCAGCAGGACCGCGGGGTAGCCGGGTGTATTGCAACTGTAGTCACACAGATGAATTCTGGTGTCTGCATGGCTTCCTCCATCTTTCCATCATCTTCAGTTTGAGACACACTCTAGGGAACTGTATTGCCCACATTTAGGGAGCATCTCCCCTCCTCCATTAAATGTCTCTGGAAATAACCCCACAGACACGCCCATAGTTGTGTCTCCTAGGTAATTCTGAATCCGGTCAAGTTGGCAACCAGAATTAACCATGACAGCAACTTGGACGAATTATAGTTTGTGTTCTATCTCGAGTTGAAGTATCTGGGTTAGTTAGTATAAGACACTTTCCTTGTTGTGCAGATGAGGCTGTCCTGAAATGCTTAAAATACTTGGAGTATATAGAAAGCCAAGTCAAGTTTATATCATACTTACTGCGTGTGAGCTATTATTTCCTATAATCATTGTTTATATACCAGCACTAACACTCTGTAATTCAGTTAGATCAAGTGAGAATCCTGGTTCTTTTGCCAACCTAAGCCTTATTTCAAGTTCTCAGCTGATTTCTGCTGCTAGCATCACAACATTTTGAGACAATTCCGATCCGTACCCAGAACATTTTATTAGACATTGCCACTCTCTATAACTAGAACAGTAGCTTCCTTAGCAGTATTTTTCTTGCTATTAAATTACTTTGGTATAGAACTCACTCTGTAGACCAGACTGGCCCCATACTGAGAAATCCGCCTGCCTCTGCCTCCCAAATGCTGGGATTAAAGACAAGCGCCACCTCTGCCCAGCTGCTCTCAGAGTTTTAATGCAAACTAAAAATGCATACTCTATCATGCTTTACGTTAAGTGCTGATAAAAATATGAATAACCATGTAATAGAATATTCCAAAAACCAGAAATATGAATGATGTGTATCCTGAATAATTTACATGTAGCCTGGTGACATTATCTGATTCTCTTATCCACAGTTTTTAATATATGTTGTTTCGAATATATTTTATGCACTTATCCACTACCCTAAACACAAAGTCCATGACAGACTTAGAAAAACAATTATCTTTAGATGCTCCGTCACAGTGTGTGCTTGCTATCTGCATTCACTCCTTCCTGCTTCCCTCTTGCATTTAGCCTTTCATATCATATACTCAAAATTAAAACTGGAAAGCATAATGTGAAGGTTCACAACTTCCATTCGAAAACCCTCTTCTACCTGTGTAAGAATTAACTACGTTGTATAGACTTTGCTCTTTGATTTGGATATATTCTATATTTATTTATGTTCAATTCTGTATAATAATGCTAATACATTTTTTTTTAAAAAAAATACTTTTTATTTTATGTATATGGGTGTTTTGTCTGCATGCCTGGCTAGGCACTACTATTAAGGTCATGAGAGCATCTGGTCCAGGAATTGGAGTTACAGATGGTTCTGAGTTATCACATTGAGGCTGGGAACCTAACCTGGGTCCCCTGGAAGAGCAGCCAGTGCCTTTCAGTCCTGAGAACCACTCCAGACCACACTATTTTCTTTCTGAAGTGTTTCACTTCGAAATAATTCTGAAACGGTATATCTGGAAAACTTCCTCTTAAGTAGAAGCCTTTAGAACCAAGGTAACTAAATTCTATTCCTAGCCACTATGAAGAAGAAATGGAAACCCCAAATAGTTATTCCCTTTTGATACCTAAATGATAAAACCTTAAGCCTGTATACCATAACTCCCTGGCACTAGGAAGACTACATGCTAGGTCAAAACTTTGATTTTTGTTTGGTTTTGGTTTTCCTTTCCCTTTGTTTTGTTTTTTGTTTTGTTTTGGAGAGAAGCAGAAGGTGAAGTTTTCTGGGTAGAGAAATAGGAAGGACCTGGTAGGAGTTGGAGGAGAGGAAAATATAAGCAAAATATTAATGAAAAATTTAGAGACAAACATCTACCATTACAAAAGAATTACTGAAAAATTGGGGTGGGGGTTACCCACAACCATGTGATGATCTTCAAGTAACCAATAAATTCTGCCATGCCCAGCATTTGGATCCATAGCCTAAATTGGAACTAATCCTGAGAGATGCGTACAACTTGATTGACTGGCTCCTTATGTGTTGTAATAACTGTCCCGGAGCCATTGGGATGAAAATTATTTGATGTGCAAATGTATCTTCTGCATATGCATAATGATATTCAGAGAAATGGGATTTTAGGAGAAATTTGCTATTATTACATAAGTAGCCTTGGAAATAGAAATAAGCTTTCCAGTAGCTTTTCCTTCTTTCTGACTGACGATTTATCATCTGATTTTTCCCTTTCTAGGCCACCGACAGGGACACCGGAAATTATAGTGCCATGGCCTATAGGCTCATCATACCGCCGATTAAAGAGGGCAAAGAGGGGTTTGTAGTGGAAACATACACGGGGCTCATCAAGACAGCCATGCTCTTCCACAATATGAGAAGATCCTACTTCAAGTTCCAAGTAATTGCGACTGACGACTACGGGAAGGGGTTGAGCGGGAAAGCAGACATACTGGTAAGTGCATGCATGAGGGGGATTGAGATGAAAGCCTGGAGTACTCCGAGTGTTTTTAGCTATTTGCACTTTCAATCATACTTTTATATAGACTTTCTAAAATGTAAATCTCACTACATTTTCATTAGGATATATGTCCATTCTAGTTTAAAAAAAAAAAAACCCAACATACATGTTGTGGTAGCTTATATTCCAATATACATAATTTTCTTTGTTAGGCAGACTCTCCAATGATGGTAGAAATGATGCTTTACTGAGTTGCATGTGTCAACATAAAACAGAATTCCTTTCTATTGTTTCTCTCAGGCTGAATATAGTTTCACGGGTAGATCATCTCAAAGGCAATTGGATTCTAGCTTTAGCCAAAACATCTAATATCAAAGTGGACATGGAGGTCATTTGGATTTTTCACTGATAAAACTAGTAAGAGTTATAAGTAGGTTGATTGTTGAACATTTATCATATCAAGAAAGAATCAGATAAAACCTATCTATCCCCTTGTACATCCTAGTATGTTACACATCTTATTTGGTTCTCATCTAGTTAACTTTTACCTACATGTAAAAGGAGGGCTTAAAAAAGCTGGAAAGAACCCAGATGTCCTTCAACAGAAGAATGGATACAGAAAACGTGGTACATTTACACAATGGAGTATTACTCAGCTATTAAAAACAATGAATTCATGAAGTTCTTAGGAAAATGGATGGAACAAGAAAATATCATCCTGAGTGAGGTTACACAATCACAAAAGAACATGGTATGCACTCACTGATAAGTAGATGTTAGCCCAGAAGCTCAGAATACCCAAGATACAATCCACAAACCACAAGAAACTCAAGAAGAAGGAAGACCAAAGTGTGGATACTTCGATCCTTTTTAGAAGGGGGAACAAACTACCTATGGAAGAAGTTGCAGAGATAAAGTGTGGAGCAGAGACTAAAGGAAGAACAATCCAGAGACTGCCCCACCTGGGAATACTTCCCATATACAATCACCAAACCCAAACACTACTGTGGATGCCAGTAAGTACTGGCTGACAGGAGCCTGACATAGCTATCTCCTGAGAGATAGTGCCCAACTAATACAGAAGTAGAGGCTCACAGCCATCCATTGGACTGAGCACCAGGTCCCCAATGAAGGAGTTAAAGGACCAAAGGAGCCGAAGGGTTTACAGTCCCATAGGAGGAACAACAATATGAACTAACTAGTACCCTCAGAGCTCCCAGGGACTAAACCACCAACCAAAGAGTACACATAGTGGCACTCATGGCTACAGCTGCATATGTAGTAGAGGATGGTCTAGTTGGTCATCAATGGGAGGAGAGGCCCTTGGTCCTGTGAAGGTTCTATGCCCCAGTGTAGGGAAATGCCAGGGCCAGGAAGCAGGAGAGGGTGGGTTAGTGAGCAGGGGGAGGGGAGAGGGAATAGGGTTTTTTTTCAGAAGGGAAACCAGGAAAGGGGAGAACATTTGAAATGTAAATAAAGAAAATATCTAATAAAAAATAAAAGAAAAAATAGAAAATATCTTTGCTATGGAGTGTACTATAATAATGGACTAAGTTACCACCTGCTGAGTATTTAGTGTTTAACCATTTTCCTTGTGAAGAAAATACGTCAACATGTTAACTGTCCCCATTTTAACACGGAAATATTGTAATTTGGTATAATTATTAATAAAATACCTTAATTACTGAGAACAAAAAAAGGAGGGCTTAAAGGCAGAAGTCGGTGGTTTACGTGAGACACGGAAGCCACATGAAATACCGTGAAACCATGGGCTAAAGCAGCAGTCATTGAAGACGATTAGTAAGGGTAGAGTGTAGAGCCGGGCAATGGTGGCACACGCCTTTAATCCCAGCACTTGGGAGGCAGAGGCAGGTGGATTTCTGAGTTCGAGGCCAGCCTGGTCTATAGAGTGAGTTCCAGGACAGCCAGGGCTACACAGAGAAACCCTGTCTCGAAATCAAAACAAAACAAAACAAAACAAAACAAAAAAGAGTAGAGTGTAAGACATGTCTTTACACGGTTCATTACCGTTACTTTATGAAGGGAGGGTTCTTACAGTCCATGTGGATTCTTTGCTGGTGTTCTTTAGTGTGTCCCTCATGCTGCTCACTGACACTGTGATCTTCAGGCTACAGTGTGGTGATTTCTCAATCTTTGCTACTTCCTCAGAATCGGACCTCCGAGCCTCCCCCCAAGTGATCTCCCTCCACAAGTTGGCTCATATTTTCCAGTTCTCCCTGCCAATTTTTGGCAATCTCTTCCATTTTTTTATAAGATTATTCTTCCTGTGTTCCACACTCGTATGTCCTTGAGCTCCTTCCCTTCACGACTCTGCGCATCATCCTGTTCCATCATTTGAAGCCGTAGTTCCCTGGACCATCGCTTCTAAACCTCCACTTCAAACCTCCCGCCCTTAACCACGATGTCGAAGGTACCCACACAATTTCAGCGCACTTGTTCCCAGCAAACCATTCAGTCTGCCTAATTGAGTAGTTTCCTTTTCATACATTCTCTTATGAGAAACCTACATAGTCTCCATGCCTGATTCACTGATATACGGTGCTTTATCGATCCAAATAAACGGCCCATGATACAAAAAGTAACTTCCTTTTCTGGACGTATTCCTTAGTCATGATCTCTGTGCAGATGAAGCCAATGGATTCATTTCATTGACTTACAGGCCCATTGAGGCTGAAAAGTCCCATCCTGTCAGTCTGCCTGTTGGGAAGCCAGAGAAGGTGACAAAATCCTCCGGTATAAGAAAACCCAAGTGTGAGGAAATTTGAAGGCTAACAATGCAGACGTGACCCTGAGAACCCTCGGAGTGTCACAGAGGCAAGTGTCAGTGTACAGAGTCAACGGACCTGGCATCTCTGTCCATAAAATCATGTGTACTTCGAAAGGAAGAGCCAGATCAAGAAAAGGAGTCTGCTCTTGTGTGGGCCCCCAAGCAACTGCACAGCAAGCTCATGGTCAGAGGAGGTGGACTCCAAAGTACGTGTACCACCCCAGGCTCACCCAGATAAACTCTCATGGTCATTCTACAGCCAGCAGAACGGTCCAGTCAGTACCCAAGCACATCATTCTCTGTATTGTGTTCCATTGAAAAGCCATAGAATTCCGAGTTTCCTAAGGTCGATGCTCATGCGGACAACATCTGAGAAAATGTGGACAAAAGTATGCTTACCTTCACTTTACATGGGCTCACTTGTCTAGCAGCCTTCAGGCCAACACCTTGAATTTGTCTACTTACCACATCACTTTAACTTCTTGTTTTCTTGGTTTACTTTCTTCTCATCTGGCCTGCATTTATGTTTGACAAGGCTCAGGCTGTGTGCTCTATTTATTGTCTGCTCTCACTGACTTGGCAAGATGTTTGCTAACATAGTTTTAAAATATCATCTATGTAGTAAAAAATGCTCAAATCCCACAGCTGGTTCATAAATAACAGACACTATCTATCTCTATCATCTGCCTACATCTGTCTGTCTGTCTGTCTGTCTGTCTGTCTGTCTATCATTTGCCTTTCCACCAATCACCTGTCTAGCTATCAAAAACAACTAACACCTTCTAATAGTTTGTATGACGAATTGGAAAATAAAATTCCAAAAAGAAGATTCAGTTTGACCGACCTACGTTTTTCATAGAACAGATTTTTTTATTTCTACTTGAAGGAACAACTTAGAGACAAAATATGTTTATTCAAGATGAATATTTGGAAGTCATTTACAAGAGAATGAGTGAATGAAGTCTTCCCTGTCAAGCAAAACAACTGGCAGTACTTGTTTCTGATGACAACACTGGAGCCTTCCAGTTGGAATCACAACACTAAAAGGCTGGTACTTCCCGCTGTGAACTTGACAACATCTCATTATCCAGGGACTATTCTGACAAGATCACTGGTCATAATTAAAAAAACATTTCTGTTTTTCATTTTGCATAGTGAAATGTGTCAGTATTTGAATTTTTCTTTTGAACTAACATTATCCAAATGGCAAAGACAACATGTTGAAATGCATCATAATGTCAAACATGGAAGTACATGCCTATAACTCTACCTTTAGAGATGGGCAGACATGAAAATACAAACTTCAAGGCTGCCAGCAAGGACACACAGAGTTCTAGCCCAGTCTAGTCTATGTGAAACTGTTGTCTAAAACACAAGTGACCAAATATTGATTTGAAGTACGGACAAAAGATTCACTAAGAACTATAAGAAAAAAATGAATAGATTTTCATATTTGTGATCATTGCTTCAGATTTCAAATGAAACCCAGGGTTGTAGAAATGTACATTTAAATTTTGATGCAATATCAAAGAATAAAATACACAATGGTCTATCTGTTGTAGTCATTACTTAATCTCAGTTGGTGGTTTCTACCCTGCCTTCGATCATTAAGTTCCCAGATAAAAGACACAAAACTTGTATATTTCTAATAAGGCCTTAATCAGCACTAGAGCTAGGCAGATGTCTACCCTGTAGGCTATTAGTGTCTACCTCCCAATCAAGAACCCTGAGATATGGCTTCCCATGTTCCATCTGGACTGCTTTTCTTCTCTCTCTACTCTCTCTCTTCTCCTCAGACACCCAAACCCAGGAATAAGAGCCCCACCTACCTTTCTTCTGCCAAGCTATATAGGTTGTCGGCATCGTTATTCAACCAATAGTTTTAAATTACGGAGCAAGGCCACATAGCATCACTCGGTGTACATGAGCATACTCACATCCCTGGGACAACCAAATCTTTGGAAACCCGTATTAGCATTATGACATGTAGCAAAAGACCAAGCCTCAACAGTAACCCTAAAAGGGCCATTTAAAAAATCCCTTTCATTTTACTCCATGAGGGTTTATAGCAAAGCCTGCTTGTGAAGCACAGTTACAGTCCAGGAGGTGAGGACAAGTGTGTGCAAACACTGTCTGTCGGGCTGCGGAAGGTGCTGAGTGCCATGACATGCTCTGGGCCACAGTAAAGTCTGCGGGGGAGTATGAGAAGAAACCGGATTCCAAAGACTCCATTGATAAAGTCAAGTGTCTCCATGAGGCATTTTATAGGACTGTGTGTTGGGGTTGTGTTCAACACGTGTTGAACTGTTTTAAATACCTGATTAAAAGCATAGTTAAAACAATTTTGTTCACAAACTTTTCTGTTCTAGAATTTAAATTTCTAAATGTGAATTTAAAATTACGGAGGGTCAGTTATTAGTGACTCAGTGCATGTTCTGTAGGATGGCAATGTTGACTTTCATAGGAATAAGTGAAGGGCGGTAAAGATATGGCTCATAAGGAAGAATTAACTGACCTAGATGTGAAATATGTACATAACCAAGCTATCACTAGACCTTTGTGAGTCACATGCTTCTTCTTTTTGTTTTGACCACATTTATTCTTATGATGTCACACAAAGCATCCCAACAGTGTATACATGAAGATTTCTACAATATTTGAAATCAGCCTGTATAGAGAAAAAGCAAGCAATTATATAAAGGGTTTTTTTTTTTAGTTATGATAACTACATTGTAAATTTCTGGAAATATTTACATAGTGATTTCAATGGAGAATTAGGACAAATATTATATTCTTAAATGCTTATATGTGTTTGGTGAAGATACTTTAAAAAGCAAAATTCAGGACCCAGGGTTTCTTTAAAGACTAAACCCTAAGCTATAATTTATTACTATCCTTGTAGTAATATCTTTTATATATTAATCCCAGCAGTGATGCATTCCTCGCTACCCACCCAATGTTCTAGGTTCCTGGATGAAAGACACACTCAGCCTTTATATTTTGCTATGCCTAAACAGCTCAATGGCCGGGCCACTTCCTTACCGCCACATGGCTACTCCACCTCCACAGGATACTCCTAAGTTATTACTTACTAAATCCTATATTTTATCTTTGTTGCCCTAGACCCAGTTAGGCAGCCCTCTTGGGTCACTCTCCCCTAGCTCCTACATGGTGGCTATGCTCTCTGTCCCAAACTTTCTCAGGTGTGGCAACTCTCCTCTCCTTCCGCCAGCCTGGAGGGATCTCCTTCTTTCGGATGTGCTCCCAGAAGGAAAATAAACATCTGGATGAACAAGCTACCAGAAGATATGCCCAGTGACCAAGTGTGCCTTTAATTCTTTTACTAATATAAAGCAGAGACATCAATTCAACTGGACAACCAAATCCTAACTGTCCGCATCACATGCTGCTGCTCACTCCATCAAGTCTGAATGGAGCCTTTGTTGACCTAATAAGCATTGTTTCCTGCTGTGTGGGATGGGCAAGGAGCATAAACAATAAAACCTCATCTGAAGAGGACAAGAAAGGCAGATAAACAGCAGTCATTAGTCCATACCATTCCCCCAAACTCCTTTGAATGCTTATAAAATAGTTCTCCAGTCTGGAGCCCTGGAACCTGGAACCCTGCCTGATCTTTCCTAGTTCAAAGTTTAAAAATAAAGGGAAGGAAAAAAAGAGGGGGAAAGCAAAAGAAGGAAGGGGTCAAAGATGGAAGAAAAGAGGGAGTGAGAAGAAAGGAGAGAGGAAGGGAATGTGGAGGAAAAGAAGAGACAGAAAGGGAGGGAGAACAGGAGGTGCAAATTTTAGAGCCACACTCCTAGAGATTTTTACCCATGTAATTTCACTGCTAAAAACTCAAAACTCAAAAACAAGAACATTTCTGTGCATGTAGGTGCAGCTGCCTATAAGGAGCAAGAAGCACAGAGGTCAAACTGGAAGTGTCCACTGCTTGACTGTTGATGTTATCAAAGGGATTCTTAATGCAGACTTTGAGAGGATATATTAATTAGCCTCACACCATATTAGGCTCACACTAAATTTGAACGGTCTCCTTTTGAGCTGTGAATATTTTCTGTCATATCTCAGACTTATTTCCTTGGAAACCTATATGATGCAGCAGGTCTGGACTGGTTTTCCTACTTGGGCAATGCTCAGGGGAAGCCAGTAGAGGCTGGCCCTCTCACAGGAGCATCTGTCTTCAGATTGCAGATTTCTGCTTCCTGTCAGTTATTCCCTTGTCTACTTCTGTTATTTAAATTTCCCGTCTAGTTCCTAGGTGTTTCGTAAACCCATCTATTAAGAACTGCATTTAGATAACTTGGGAGCCAATATGAAAATTATGTGGCGATATGAATGCGCTTCCTACTGTAAATTATGTTGAGATAGTTGGTACAAACTAGAATCAATCTGGAGTATACAATTTTATGGTTCTCGTGCGCACACACTAATGCTGCTGTAATAGTACGTGAGCATGTGAAGGATTGTTTTAAGATTTGACTTCAGATGCATGTACAAATGTTTGGCCACAGTAGAGCATACAAGTTATACAGCAACACAGCCCTCACATAAAAGGATTGATTGTTAAACTATAGCTATGGTGGGCTAGAGAAATGGCTCAGCTGTTAAAAGTACTAGCTGTTCTTCCAAAGGACCCAGGTTCAATTCTACACGGTACTCACAACTGTCTGTAGCTCCTGTTCCAGGGGATCTGACACCCTCATACAGGCATATATGCAGGGAAAACACCAATGTACATAAAAATAAATAATTGTATTAGAAAAAGAGCATCAAAAAAAAAAAAAAACCTATGACACATCCTTTGATCTCTGTCCTAGTTAGGGTTACTACTGCTGTGATGAAACACCATTACCAAAAGAAAACTATGGAGCAAAGGATTTATTTGGCTTGTATGTTGTGAATCATTGTCTACTGAGGAAAGCCAAGTCACAAACTCAAAGCCTGTAGGAATCTGGAGGCAGAGGCCATGAAGGAGTGCTGCTTGCTGACTTGTTCCATATGGCTTCTTTAGCCTGCTCTCTTATAGCACCCAGAACTACCATCCCAGGGATAGCAGCATCCACAATGGGCTGGGCCCTCCCACATCAATTACTAATGTCCTACAGGCTTGCCTACAGACCAACTTTATGGAGGCAATTCCTCAATTAAGCTTCCCTCCTCTGAGGTGACGCTAGCTTGTGTCAAGCTGACATAAAAGTAGCCATCAAAATCACACAACACATACTCCAGCTGTTTTATGGTTTTCTTATTTAAATGGGAGTCCTATTAATAACTACTTGTGATAGCTGAAGTTGAAAACTGTAGGGTTCTTAAGAAAAATTAAGAAGAATGCCGTCAGCATAGAACTGCTACTTTTACTTTATATAATTACAGAAGGATCTCATCGAATACTAAATAAGTACAGCATAGCCATCAACTCTTGCTAACACTGCTTGTTTTGGTTTCACTGTAGATTCATACACAGGCATCTCCATGGATTAGAGTCAACAGAATAGACATGAGGATTCTATGTGAGAAGCCTGCGGAATCAGATACGATAACCCATTTTACTGCCAGAGTATCCATCGCAGTGAATAAATTATCTTTAGACTTAAAAATTCTAAATGGTATTTTTATTCTGCTGGGTGTTTCTTACTAATGAAATCAAGCACAACCTAAGTTCCACTCCTAGGCCATTGTCTTAGTCATCCTTTTATTGCTGTAAAGAGATACCATGACCAAGGCAACTATTAGAAAGCATTCATTTGGGGGCTCACTTAAAGTTTCAGAGGGTTAGTCCATTATCATGGGGAGAGCATGGTGGCAGGCAGGCAGACACTGGAGCAGTAGCTGGGAGCTACATTCTGATCCATTGGCAGAGAAGGGGAGACTCTGGTCCTGGGTTTTTGAAACCTCAAAGCCCCCCACTGCCAGTGACACACCTCCTCCAACAAGGCTAAGCCTTCTAATCCTTCTAATCCTTCAAACGGTTCCACTCCCTGGTGACTAAGCCTTCAAATATGAGCTTATAGAAGCCATTCTTATTCAAACCATCATAGTTATTATAGATTTTAAAAAGCAAGCTCAAAGCCAAAATAATGGAATCCACTTAGCATCTAACTTTCAGGTCCACAGCATGTCCTCTACCTATTTCAAGTAGTGGTGTATTCCTGATACCAATAGGAAACTATGTAATTTTTCTTTTTTCTTTCTTTTTTTGTTACAATAACTACAATGGTCACCTTTAATCCACAGAGTTATATTCCAACAGCCCAGGATTACCTTGTAATACCATATTGTTTTCAGTATAAGCTTATCTATGATAAAATTTATTTGTGAATTAGATATATTAAGAGATTAATAATAATAAAAAAGAACTTAATAATAAAATAGAACAATCAATGGTATATTATTTAAAATTCATGAGCTATTTATGTAGGGAATTTTCTTTTTTTTTTTCTATTTTTTTATCAGATGTTTTCTTTATTTACAATATTACTTTCCCAGGTTCCCCTCCAAGAGAAAAAAGAAAAAAAGAAAATTGAATTAAAACAAAAACAAAAACTAAAGCAAACCCCTGTTCCCTCCCTTATTCCCCCGCTCACCACCCCACCCCCTCCTGCTCACTGGCCCTGGCATTCCCCTACACTGGGGCATAGAACCTTCACAGGGCCAAGGTCCTCTCCTCCCATTGATGACTGACTTGGCCAGTGAGTAACTACAAATTCTAGAGATAATAGAGAACAGAAAATATTAATATTTAAAATGCAAATTTCCACGATTAGGAATTAAACACATTCTATTTTCACTTTTCAGGTCTCCGTGGTCAATCAACTGGATATGCAGGTCATTGTCTCCAATGTGCCCCCTACATTAGTGGAAAAGAAGATAGAAGACCTTACAGAGTAAAGAATTTCATTTGTTACCAGATCTATCTCCATCTAACTATGATCTTAGTTTGACTGAACCATTTAAATTGCAATATTCGGATTAGGAGAGCTTTGAAAATACTTTCTCCGTGCCAATTTTGCTTATTCTTTTCCCAAGCTGTAAAGTTTTCCTGGAGTTAGGTAAGGGTCCTGAAAGTACCTTCAGGTAACAGTGGACATTAGACGGAGGGTAGCCCAGGGTTCAAAATGCTTTGATGCATCCACAAGACTTCGGAGCGAAGCATGAGCAAGTTTCAGACACATGATTTGAATATGTGCCTTGGAATGGCCATCCAAGGTCATCCGAAAAAAAAAAGAACTCCTTGTTGACTAACTGGTTGCTTCCTCTTCATTGTTCCATGATGTCAGAAAAAGATTTACCTTCAGTGGTTGGATTTGATCCCACATTGAGAGGGTCCTAAGTAATGAATGTCAATCACTTAAGGCTAACAAAGACTTTATACCTGTCTTAAACAGCCGAAGTTTAGAAGGAATAGCTTATAGGTCAGACATAAAGGGGTCCCATTCTGCTTGTGCTGTGGGTAACGTCCTAGGATCACAAAATGTGTGGGTCCATTTGTCAGAAGCTGTAGCTGTCTAGGATGTTAAAAGTGTCATTACAAGGCCACCCCTTGAGTGGGATGATTTAGATATGTATGTCTTGCATTTAAATGTTTATCTCACTTCTGGACTCTGAAGATAGACATGGGAGATTCACGGGATCCTTAGTCCTTCTTCCCAGATGGCCCCGTGGAACCAATCTCCTTTCTGCTTTCAACTTTAAGTAAACAAATGCAAGGAAATTTTAAAACGTGCTACTAGCTTATCAGTTTTATGTTCTCTGCTTCCTTAACATTAGTTTGCTGATGACTTCGTCCGTCATGTTGGACTTAAGTATAATTGCCATTATTGATCTATTCTCATCGCTCGTGATAAGCTTGTGAGTCTCTCTCTGGACTTCAGGCTGACCTTGAACTCTTAATGCCCCTGCTTCACCTTCCTAAGTGCTAGGGTGTGCTGTGTGCTCCATACTGGCTTGCTATTACTTATTAACTCTCTGTTCCTTAATATTTTGATGCTGTCAAGGATGATCAAGCCACAGTTGCCCCTTTAGCCTGGTACCACTTTCTACTTCTTGCATTCAGCAGGTGATATCTGTGCCTTTTCAGTTGGATTCAGGCAGATTAATGCCAACTCTAGCAGTAAACATGAAGCTCAATAATAATAATAATAATAATAATAATAACCCTAGGTCTAAATGCACAGGAAAAATCTTGAGATAATTTGATAGTTTCTTTCTCAATAATTAAACACTGAATGACATACAGTAAAGCCTGTCAAGCACATGCCATGCTCCTTGTATACAATGTAGAGATTATTTCAGGTTTTGTCCTTTTAACATTTGATGGCACACAAATTCCCCATGGGGCAAGGACTATCACCAGCCACAGGTGGAATGGAATATTTTGTTTACCTCTGCACTTCATAGACAGATAAACCCCATCATAATATTGGCTGATGGCACCTGAGAAACCGGAGGAATCCCTGTTTCTTAGATACTTTTATTCCATGTATAGACACATACTCTCTCATAACACCAACTGAAAAAAAAAAAGTGAAACCCTGTCTCCCCACTAGGTAATTCATCTGTTTTAATTTCTCCAAGTATTCGCTAATGCTCCTGTAATTCGTCCACTTCTCCTTAGACTATAATCTAAGGAATGCACTAATGTGGTTCAGTGCCAGCCTCACTCTAGTTTTATAGGAGGCATTTGATGCATTTTATTGACTAGATATTTAACCCAGACAATCACTGTGCCCTTCCCTTTGTACTGAAACAAATTGTATTAAACTGAAACTCAAAGTAGTGAGACAAATGTATAATTCCTTAAGTGTTTAAGAGTTAATGGCATAAATGGGAAGCCATGAGAGCCTGAGATACGCATATGATTGCAGAGGAAACATGGACATTAAGACATTTTACTTGAAATGGTCTTTCCCAGACTCAGTTTTAACATTTGTTGATAAGGACTAATAAGGCTTACATGACTAATGTTGAGAGAACTAAATTAGGTAAGGTAATAAAAATCAAGAATACCCAGAGTGATTATTGTTCTGTGTAAACTGGACTGGTAGATGAAGTCAGTGGGTTCTGACAGAGAGGACCAGGTTTTTGTATAGTGTTTTAAGAGATCAAGGCTTTGTAATGGAGAGCAGCTTATTAATTCATGTGGATATGTTTAAATACAGTTGGAGCTTCGCGACCTCTGGTAGCATATGTAATTCTTGAAACTGTTCTTCCTCACCTTCAAAAGTGGAAGGAAGACATCTTGTTGACCCTTAGAGAATTGCATATTCTTCAACAAGACAGCTGCATATGTGCCCACTTTCCTTTTATCTCCATTCTGTTAAAAATAATGCACACACACACACACACACACACACACAATTTTGCCATCATTAGTATTTTTAAGTACGTTGTTGTTGAATATATGCCATAACTTTTTCAACTCATAGAAAAGATTCTATATCCATTAACTAACAGCTATCCCAAACCTTTATCCTCTGGTCCTGGTACCCACACTCTGCTCCTAACAGTGTGAACTGGACCTCTTAACTCACGCTGTAGAGTAGAAACATACGGGTCACTTTGTGACTGACTTGTTCGCTTTGACCTAAAATCCTCCAGATTCATCTATTTAGACCTGTGACCATATCTACTGTAATTCAACTATTTGGGTATATTAGGTTTTTGTTTTTGTTTTTTATGGAAGTAATTTTTCTCTTGTCACATGAACCCTTTTCTAATTTTCTGGCTTCTACCTTCCCTTACTCCACACATATATTAAAAATCATAAGTTGCAATCCACCTATAATAGAGAACATGGGGCCTTAGTCTGTCAGGGCCTAAATTACATTTATCTAATATGTACTATTTTTGGTTTTATGCACTTTCTTGTAAATAATTCCACTGTAGTTTTGGCTAAGTAAAATTCCGTTGAGTATGTACACTGTGTTTTCATTGTCCATTCAACAGTTGGTGGTTATCTAGGCTGATTCCACTCCCTTGACGTTTGTGTGTAGAACAGTTGTACTCATGGATATGGATATATCTGTGTAGGAAATGCTAGTAGAAGAATATCTGGATTGTGTGGAAGTTCTATTTTCAGCTTTTTTGAGAAACCCCCCAGTGATGCCCACAATGGCCTCCCTACAACACATCCACCAACAGAGAATCCAGATTCCTCTTTATTCACACCCAGGTCAGCATTTGTTCTCATCTTCTTTTGATGATAGCCACTGTGACCATGGTGAAGAAGCATCTCAGAGTATTGGTAGCATGCATTTCCCAGGCAGCTAACAATGCCGAACACTTCTAAAGCATTTATTGGTCATTTGTATATCTCCCTTTCAAATATTCTGTTCAGTTCCTTAACCTATTTCATTTAGGTTGTTTGTTTGCTTAGTGGTTGGGTTTTTTTCTAATTCTTTTTATATTCTAGATACTAATCCTCTATATGATGTATAACGATTTGAGTTTTGTGTTGTCTTATTTGTCATTATGGCCTTATTATATGAGCTACTGGACATGTGTCTTGACCTGTTTCCCCTGCTTTTTTCTCTAGCACTTTTTTTCTCAGCATTATGTTGCAGTCTTTGATCCATTTGGAGTTTACCTTAGTACAAGATGAGAATCAAGAGGTCTGGTTTTATCCTTTTATCTGTAGGTATCCTGTGTTCTCAGCACTGTTTGTCCAGTCTCCAGTGAGGACTCTTTACATCTTTGTAAAGAATAATAATAATAATCGAATGTATCTACAAGGGTCTCTATCTGAGTATTTTATTCCACTGTTTACATGTCTGCTTTTGTTCTAGTACCATGTGGTTTTTATCACAATGGCTGTTCAGTGTTAACTCAGACTAAGGGATGGAAATACCTCTGGCATTATGCTTTCTGCTCAGAGGTGTTTTGGCCTTCTGAAGTCTGTTGTATTTCCAAATGAACTTTAAGATTTTTCTGTTTGTGTGTCTGGAAATGATTTGGGGGTTTTGGTTGGGATTACATTAAATCTATAGAATGTTTCATGTGATGTCTTTTTTCCCAGGATTTTTTCTTTTCCAATCTAAGTACATGGAAGATCTTCCCAATATCTAGTGTACCTAGTGTCTTCTGCTGTTACTCTTTTGAGTGTTTCTAAGTTTCATTGTGGAGGTCATTTGCTTCCTTGGTTAGGTTTAGTATTTGTGTGTGTGTGTGTGTGTGTGTGTGTGTGTGTGTGTGTGTGTGTGTGTATAGTAATTTTGAGCAGGTTCCTTTCCATCATTTCTTCACTGGGCATCACTGTTGCCACTAGATAGGAAGACCACAGACTTTTGGACATTGACCTTACATGCTGCCGCTTTGTTCAAAGTTTTCATTAGATCTAAAAGGCTATAGGTGGCATCTCTGAGGCTTCAAGAGAGAGACTCATATCCTTTGTAGATGTCAATGCTTCCTACTTTCTGATTTTTATCTCCATCTTCATGTTCCTGTGTTCTTGGTGCTGTAATTAGTGAAAGCAGGGGTGGACAGTTTTGTCCATGATTTTAGTCTCACCACGGTCCTCTCTGCATCTGTCTCTTCTCTCCAGCTATGATGTGAGCAGCTCTCATCCTCCATGCATGCCTTTCCACCATGACATGTATACCTGGCTCCATACCTAAAAGCAGAGAGCCAGCCAGCTATGGACTGAAACTGTCAGGCAAAACCAAATGTTTCTCTTTAAGTCAATCCACTCAAGTGTTTTGTCATTAGTGATGAAAACAAAGACCACAACATTCTTGGTAATTTTTTTTTGTTTCAATACAAAAGGTACTTATTATTACTTTTTCTGAAATATTAGTTTTTTACTTTATTTTGGCAGGGAAGGAGGAACCCCTTCCATTTTTAGGAAGAATGAGCTATTTGAAACTCATTGTTTGTAAGGAGTCGTATTTCTTCCTTGGATTGAAAATTAATGTATAGTTAATTTTGTATAATTAATTAATGTATAATTAGTTTTGTATAATTAATTAATGTATAATTAATTTATAAAAAATTAATGTATCATTAAAATGCTACCTTTAGAAAGCATTTTGCATCAATCATCACAGGCAGGAAGTATTATCCTCTTTGAGACGTAAAACAAGTGTAAATGCATGTGTATATCTAGTTTGTACTGAAGTATCCTATGACTATAATTTTAATTACTGGCCATTATTAAACCAACAAAATCAGAAAAAAAATGAAAATCATAACAGACAAACTACAAAAGAAAATCAATTTGGTTTTATGGTTTAAAGTTCCCACTAGATATCTCTGTGTAAAGATTCCTGTAGGGGACCCTGTTTTTTTGCATTGCTTATTCTAAGATTTTATTTTTTTTTAAATGTCCATGACAGGCACCATTCATCCAGCCTCTCTACTCTGAATTCTGATAATCAAAACTGTGTCAGTTTCTGTTGGGAGAAATACGTTTACAGAAATATAGCAAACTGATTACCTTTTTGATTAGATGTAGATAGAGAAAAATTAAATATACTTCTGTTCTACCTTTCTATGCTTCTTGAATGATATAACAATCATAACTTAAAACAACATTAAAGCTTAGCCGTTATGTTTAAGTAGTATCTTTTATAGGAATCATGGTGCTGTGTGAGTACGTGTTTGTGTGGATGCACATGAGCACACGCATGCATATGCATCCATGTTTGTGGGTGCACGCACTCATATGCTTACATGCAGAGGACGTTGGCAGTCCTGCTCTTTGTAATAACCACTGTGTTATTTTTGGAGGCAGGGTCTCTTGCTGACCCTAAGGCTCTCTGCTTTAGCGAGGCTGGATAGCCAGTGAGCTCCCCAGTTCACCAGTCTCTAACTCAGGATGCAGAGGTTACAGGTACACATGGCCACTCCTGACACTTGCATGAGTACTGGGGATTTGAATTTGGGTCCTCTTACTTCTAAGATAAGCATTTTTATCTACCGAGCCCTCTCCCCAGTCACCAAGATCAACAAACCCCTAAAAATAACAAGAAAATGTCCTTTTCTTGTTGTCTACGTGACTGGATTTTCATTTTAAAATACCTTGAAAATTAAGAGAGGAAAAAATATGAAATGATCAACCCTAAATATCATCAGCCTGTTTTATTCTCTCCAAATATAAGATTATTCAGTTCAGCCTTTTTTTTTTTTTTTCCGAGCATTTGCACCAAGTACGCTTGCACCAAGTCTAAGCAGGAAGCAGTTTCGCTGTGGAAATGGGCACAGTGCTAGCCTCTGTTCTGTCAGGCTGTGTAGTTTCTTTTCAGAGATGAGCTGGTACAGTGACCACCTTTGAAGTACCTCACTTTCACTCTCCATAGATACGAAGTGAATAATTTAGCATTGTGATGTTCTATGCTCTGAAATCTAGAAATTTTGTCAAATAGAACAGCATATTATTTTATAATGCAACCCAAGTCAGAGAGTGTCAAATCAATGAATTTTTTACTCAGGGCTATGTTCTGAAGAGCAGCAATCAATTCTGTATCCTCTGAAACATGCTTATAGCTTTTTTTTTCTCTTAAATATCTATGGTTTATTCATGTTTTTTTTTTCTGTCTGAGCTACTGCTCAGACAGAAATTCAACCACTTGCACTTAAAAACTCCATTTGTGTCAGTAATGAAAAATAGGGTGGTAGATGCTTTCACTCATGTATCATGTGTATTGGCCACTACCTTGAATTATTCTTAATGGGCCAGGCCACCTTACTCCAAAGAGAATGAATTAGTTTACAGTGACTTAGACAGTATATCTGGATAAAATACATTGAAAAATTAGCTCAGGAAAACAAAATAAGAAAGTTAAAGAATCCTTAGAAGCACACATGCCAGATTGCTGGGCTTATGGTAACAAGAGAATTTGGCTCAGGCAGAGTGAAAAATAAAGACTGGTGTCAAGGCTTTCCTCTGAACTCCACACATAGGCCATAGCATACACAAGACTGAAAAACAAGAATGGGAAAATGGCCAGGATAGGAAGACAAATCTGTTGGTAAAGTGCTTGCTATGCAAACATGAGCCCTGAACATGGATCCCCAGTACCTGTTCTCACAATGAAAGCAAAGAATAGGCTACAAAGCCTTCTCTTACATCATACACTTTTCCATACACTGCAGTGCAACCACGAGCCATCACTACAGATCCTTCTAGATACCACAGAGCAAACACAAGACAGTGAGCAATCACTACAGAGCCTTCCACACACTACAGAGCAAACACGAGCCATCACTACAGAGCCTTCCATACACTACAGAGCAAACACAAGACAGTGATCAATCACTACAGAGCCTTCCATACACCATAGAGCAACAAGACAGAGAGCAGATCCTTTATTTGGCAGTCCATGGCCAACACTAAATTAATTCATAGTATCTCATTGGGCTCATGTTGCTTTGTCGAGTTTTTTTGGGGGGGAATGGAGGGTGGGGTAGGAGGTTCTTTATTATTCATTTGTTTGTTTTTTTATCTTACTGGCCTTCTGAAAATCCAGGAGTCAGAAATTGATAGAAGAAAATGCATCTCATCAAACCTGACATTTTTCATTTGTATTTTAAATTAGCATAAAAGGTACCAGATCTAGCCTGGGGCATTCAATCAAAGTATGTCTCAGTAGATGCCCTGTGTTCTCCCCTACCTCCCTACTACTGCCATTTTTCCAATTCCTTTGTCTCTTTCATGATCCATGTGTCCCCATGCCCTGCCTCCCTCTTCTGCCTCCACTCTCCTTCCTCATAACCTATTCCTCATAACCATACCCTCTCTTGGTGCTTTCTAGTTTTTGAGACTACACACATACACACACACGCACACACACACACACACACACACACACACACACACACACACACACCTACATTACATATGGGCCAGGATATGCAAATGAGAGAGAATATGCTGGGTTTGTTGTCATTTTGGTTGGGTGGTCTTGTTGTTGTTGTTGTTGTTGTTGTTGTTGTTTCTGACTTCCAGTCACCTCATTTAACTTTCTGTGTCCATCCATTTTCCTGTAAATTTTATCATCTCATTTTTCTTTATAACTATACATTATTCCTTTTTTAAAACATCTATCTTCAGATGTTGCTCAGGAATGGCATAATTGGGTCATGGGGTAGTTCTATTTTTAATCTTTGAGAAATCTCCACACTGATTTCCATGAGGACTACACTGGTTTATAGACCCACTGTCGGGTAGGGGGGAGGGGTGGAGAAAAAAAAAGCTCTCCAAAAGATATGGATCGGATTTCGTTCTTCAATGGTGTGGGTTTTTTTTTCCAGCATCATTTATTGAAGACACTCTCTTTTCCTACTGCGTGTTGTTGACACCTTTGTCAAATGTCAGGCGGACATAACTCTGGGTTCTCACAGCTATGCCAGCTTATGTATGGCTTCTCCATTTGTTTTTGTCAGTCTGCCTGTTTTCTTAGGCCTGTATCAGGCTGACTTTGCTGGTTGCTAAAGCTCTGTAGTAGAGTTAGAAACCATGCACCATGATGCCTCTATCTGTGTTCTTTATCTGCAGCAATGCTTTGGTGTTTATTTTTGTGGATCCATATGAATTCTTGGATTAGTTTTTCTTGGTTATATGAAAAGTAACATTGGGAATTATATTGGATCTATAAATTACTCTTGGCAATATAGCTATGTCCATGACATTGATTTTGACAAATTCATCTTTGATTTCTTTTTTGCAGTGTCCTGAGGTTTTCACAGTGAGGGTCTTTCACGTTCCTGGTTGGTTGTATTCACATGTACCTTATTGTTTTGAAGCTGTTATGAATCAGATACTTTGTCTATTATCTTCTCTTAGGAGTTAATTGTGAGAATATGTGAAGACTACTGATAACTGTAACCTGCCATTTTATGGAAACTTTTTAATACATCTATGAGGATTTTTTCCTTAGGTTCTAAAGAGTCTTTTAAGTATAGAATCATACCATCTTCAAAGAGGAACAGCTTGTTGTCATCTTCTCTTATTTCCAACTATTTTGTGTATTTCTCTCATCTTATTGCTCTGTCTATTGCTTTAAGCACATCATTGAATAAGAGAGAAGAAAGTGGTTATGCATAGCCCATTCCTGGCTCTGGAGGCAGCTTTTAGTGCCAGGCTCTCTGCCAGCAGAACTAGGCAAGAGGGAGAGAACCTGGTCTAGCCAAGCCTTTGAGGCTGAGCTAGATGAATGGTGAGTATCGCAGCTCAAATCTCCTGCCTCAGGAGAATAACCACCCAGAGCAGGGAGTCTGTCAAAGCAGGAACTCATTCTTTATAAAGGGCTGAGAGAGGAGGTGGAGTTTTCTGCTGAGGTGAGATGACCTGTAGGGGGAAGGGAAAGTTGACAGAGGGTATGGGGTGACTGGTGGAACCAACAAAGTTACTCTGTGTCAGCAGGAGCTAGGCAAAGGCAGGTCGTGCTGAGTCACTCCAGTATGGAAGTGACTGAGACAGTTTACAAAACTCAAGCCAGAGTTGGGTTTATCCTCAAGGCCCAAACCAAGGCCAAATAGGTCCCAACATTTTAGTTTTTCCCCAATTGGCATAATTTCAGTTATGTTGTGATGGTTTGAATATACATGGCAGCCATAGATATTTTTGAATTTTGATCCTCACTTGGTAGACTATTTGGAAGGATTGGGAAATATGGCCTTGTTTGACCTTGTTTGAGAGGCTGTGTCATTGGGGGTGAGCTTTGAGGTTTCAGACTAATTACACCATTCCCAGTGTGTCTTCCTCTGTCCTTTGTGGTTGTGTCTCGAGGTATGAGCTCTTAGCTACTACTCCAGTACGTTGCCTGCCTGCCTGCCTGCCTGCCTGCCTGCCTGCCTGCTTTCAGGCTTCCCCCCACCATAATTCATGTTCATGGACTCTAGCTATCTAAGGCCATGAACCCCAAACTAAATGCGTTCTTTTGTAAGGTGCCCCAGTCATTGTGTTTTATCACAGTAACAGATAGGTATCTGAGAAAGTCTTTATTCTCTACAAGCATACTCCATCTATTTCTGCCAAGACATAGGTCAGGAAGGCCTGTTGAACATTTTCACAGTCTGTGTCTGCATCTATCAGGATTTTTCTCTCCACATAATGTGATTTTTGTGTGTGTTGAACCAACCTTGCATCCTCAGGAAGATTCTTGTTCTTTTGAGAATTTTTGCATTTATTGGTCTGTGGTTTTCTTCTTGTTGGTTGTTGTTGTTGTTGTTGTTGTTGTTGTTGTTGTTGTTGCATCACATTGGGTTTTGGTAACAGGATAACACTTTTTGTGGAATGGCTTTAGTACTGTTTCTTCACTTTCTGTTTCATGGAACAAATTGAAAAAAATGTCGCTATTAGATTCAGGAATAACTTTGAAGAAAATAGAGAAAGCTTTTCTATTTCAAATCTTCCCTTCGAAGGGGATGGCTAGGTTTGTTGGAAGCTTTTGTGGGACACACTGAGTTACATGAGACATGGGGTTGCATCCCTTTTGCAGCGTGTGGTCCCTTCTCTCGCTGAGCTTTGCCTATCTGTGTTGTCTGTTTTTCTCCTCGGAATGAAATACAATCTCTGTCCTTGTCTTTGAAATTCCTTTACTTTGACTCTAATCTGGGACCTCCTGGAGCCAGAACCTGCCTATCCTTTTTAGACAAACACGTTGCTTTCTTATGCATCACTTCCTGTGAGTTAAAAAAAAAAAAAAATGCTTTCCTTAATGTAAAATATAATATGACTAGGCAGAAGCCTTTGAAAGATTAGGGAAGCCAGGCATGGGGGTAGGCCTATTAGTTCAGCACTGGGAGGCTGAAGGGGAAGACTGTGAGTTAAAGGCCATCCTGGAGAACAAAGCAAGACATTCTCAACCTTCAGAAATGGATTACAGAAGTCCTAGAAAAGGAGGGTATAGGTCACAGGTTCTTCCTGCTCCATTCATATTGCACACCAATGCCTATTAGAGTAGAGTGAAGCCACTTTTCAGACATAATGCTGATGGAGTGATGATCTTCCTCTCTCACACTGACTCTAAATATTAGATCAGCATCACAGATCTGTACTTCTAGCCATGCCACCACAGCATTCATTGTGGGAGTCCTATTCCCAGGCTCCTGCTAACAATAGTATTTATATTTTAAATAGACATATTACTGGTGAGAACTTAAGCCCAGGGCAGTCTTTCTTTTTGTTTACAGTCAGTCATTTTCATTCTTTTTAGATAAATATTACAGCTATTCTCTCATTTATTTTTTTAAAGTCTTTTTGTTTGTTTTGTATTTAGTAGAGTTTAAAATCTTGGCTCTTACTATGGTACAAGCCC
>NW_022196909.1:39273356-39300873 GCF_008632895.1 Mastomys coucha
CTAGCTCTTTACCTGTGTTCTCCTGTATTTCTTTGAGGGTGCTATTTATGTCTTTCTTAAGGTCCTGCGTCATCAGCATGATAAGTGATTTTAGATCTGAATCTTGCTTTTCCGGTGTGAAGGTGTGTCCAGGATTTGCTATGGTGAGAGAATTGGGTTCTAATGATGGCCAGTGACCTTGGTTTGTGTTGTTTATTTTCTTACACTTGCCCCCCACCATCTGATTATTTCTAGTGCTACCTGCCCTTGCTAAATCTGACTGGAGCCTGTCCTTCATGTGATCCTGGTTGTGTCAGAACTCCTCAGAGTCAAGCTGTCTCTGTGATCCTGTGATTCTGGGATCCTGTGATCCTGGGCTTGTTAGATCACCTGGGAGTAGGGCTTTCTCTGTGAGTTGTGGGACTGGCTGCAGAGCTTGCGCCCACGGTCTGCTCTGGACCCCAGCCCAGACAGACCAGAAGGAACCCGAGTCACTGGGCTGGTGGAGTTCCTGGGTGCCTGGTCCCGCTGGTCCCAGTTACTCCCAGTGTTGGGACAGATGTTGGTTCCTGCTCATCTCTGATCCTGGGAGTGGAGCTTCCTCTGGGCGTTGTGGGACTGGCTGCCTCTCATTTATTTCTGTTCTGGCTAAGCCTATGTGATGCTAAAGTATCCCTTAGTGACATAAGAAATGCAGTCACCCAATGTCATGTGTTCATGACAATGAGCAAGCACCACTGTTGAATTTTCAAAATGTTGAAAAAAATCTTCTTATTAAAGCAGTGCAAACCAGAAGCTGTATGTTCAAATAAGGGAAACTAAGAAAAATATTCCATGACCATAGAAGGAAGAGCCAATGGTATCCAATGTAGTATCTTATATTAACTTTATGAAGTCAGGATAGTTTTTATGGATGGCACTTGTCTATGTATAAGTATACATGTATAATAATATGTGTATATGTAATGTGTATAATAAGTGCACATGCATAAAATATGTATATATGTATGTATTATATATGTAATAGTTAGATTTATTCATACTGAAGAAGTGGTAACTAAAACTATTAACTCTATACATTAATGCATCCATCATTACAATATCACACAGAGTATTTTCATGATAAAAAAATCCTCAGTACACTTACTTATATGTAAACATCTGATAAATGAACACGTAACAGGAATTACTACCAGTTTTGTTAAAACATGCTTATTTCATGTCATCTCTCACTTGTCTGTACACACTCTGAATCTTATGCCCATGTATTCTTTTTCACATTGAAATTCATACTATTAAATCCACACACTCTATTATTCACTATGAAATGTCTCTCTCAAAGAACATATTATATTGGTCATATTATCTAATGTTTAATGTTTATTTCTTCAATTTTAAAATACTTATTGACTAAAAACCCTCATTTGTAGGATTTTGTGGTTAACCTTATTCTGACTTCATACATTGTATATGTTTCACTTCTATGCTGCAAATACAACTAGAATTTATTAAACATTTTTTAAAGAATATTAAAAGGAAATCAGGGAGCTACTTTATGGGCCTCACCCCTCATGCCTTAGCAAGTATTATCAATTTAACCAACCTTATGGTATATTCTATACAGTTGAGTCATTATAAGACATAATTATCACCTAATTTTAGAAATTATGACTCACTCTTGGTCTAGTACATTCTATGGATTTAAATGATGTCTGTTTCTGCAGCTTCAACATGCTAAGGCTGGACCAGCCATCCCAAGAATTCCGATTAAAGAGGTGAACTGTGGAAAGCAGACTGGGACAGGGGGATTAATTCTATGCGGCCACATTGGGAAGAACAAATAGAGGGGCCAGCGACACTCCGCCCCCTCACTCTGAGTCTGCTTTCAGCTGCTGTGATAAGATTTAGGTTCAAATAGAGGACAAAAGGTATTGATAATTGTCTTAGGGTTTTACTGCTGTGAACAGGCACCATGACCAAGGCAACTCTTAAAAGGACAACATTTCATTGTGGCTGGCTTACAAGTTCAGAGGTTCAGTCCATTATCATGAAGGTGGGAACATGGCAGCATCCAGGCAGGAATGGTTCAGGCAGAGATGAGAGTTCTACATCTTCATCTGAAGGCTGCTAGCAGAATACTGGCTTCCAGGCAGCTAGGATGAGGGCCTTAAAACCCACACCTATAGTGACACACCTATTCCAACAAGGCCATGCCCTCTGCAACAAGGCCACACCTACTCCAATAGGACCACATCTTCTAATAGCGCCACTCCTTGTACTGAGCACATACAAACCATCACAATAATTAAGTAATCTTGATTAAGGTGTGATCCAGCACATTACTGACCCATCATTGTGTCAGTTCCTGGGAACCTCTCACAGGTGATCAGATGGACTGTTAATCCATGAACTGGTCTCATCACCAGAGAGGACTAATCTGATTTCTAGATGAGTACTTGTGTTGCATACCACTTTATCTCTCAGACAATTAGCCTCATATGTAGACGGGTCTGACATCTCTGTGTTCTTGTTCCTTCTGGAAACTGATGCTGGCTCAGGACATTGAGCATTTCTTTGCCTTCACTCTTGAAGGGAGATGAGATAGGCTAGACACTCCTGTGTGGTTAAAATTTCCGTGGTGAGTCAAGCAAGCCTGACCCATAGTAAAAGACACATGCAAAATGAAAGAGAAGATGCCAATCAATCTGTCATTCATTTTAAGTCGCTTTGTAGCTCAAGTAAGGACCCAGATCTCATTCACCCTTCGAAAAATATGTTTCTAACGGTCTGAACTCAGGTGTAATAATTTGTGTACAACATTTTAATGTCAAACTTCCCTTACCCAATCCCTAGAACATACTCTTTGCTTTTCGCATTTGTGTTTTTGTTAGGTCCAGAATGTAATGTAAACTTGCCCTTATGTATCTATTTAACCAACCTACAAAAAAACATCATTTATATTGAACATGTATAGACAAACTAGTGTAGCGGCTATCTGTATGGCATATGCATTATATTAGTTATCATTAGTCATGTAAAGATGGTTCAAGTCATTTGTCAGGAGGTGAATAGATTAAATGCAAATGCTATGGCATTTTGCACAAAGAACTTGAAAATCCACAGACTTTGCAATTCCCAAGGAGTTCTAAAACCATCTCCATGGAAACCGAAGGACAATGGAGTTATTCAGTATGCAGCCTTTTCAAGTTGACTTCCTTCATAAAAATCTAAGGTTGCTCCACTGTTTCAGGGCTAGATAGATCAACTCTTTGTACCACTGAATAGTTCTTCATTAAGTGCGTGTATCGCTGGGCTGTCACTCGGGCTCTTCCCTGGTCCCTAGTCTTTGTGTTCTCCATCAAATTAATGCAAATGAGACACATAGAGCTCAGTATAGAAGACAAGCATAGTTATGCAGAACACTAGAAACACACGAGAAAGGTAAGAGATCTAGAGAGAGCATTAGCCTAAAAAGCCCTATGCCAGCCTCCATGTTTGCTGGGATTTTACACTATTTCTTCCTGACTCTGGAACAAACAGTATCCGTATCCCTGGCAGAGTCATGGATGTAGGAGTAGGGTGAGGAACTTTCTAGATATTGATGGCCACATTTGGCTGCTGGTACGTGCATTGTCTTAAGGGAGAGGGCAATACTGTCTCTTTGTTCTCTTTCAGAACGCCTTGTGTTGGTAGTAACCTTATGCACTTTCAGACACTTTAGGATATTTCTCTACTGCAGTCAAAGATGGGACCCAGATCCCATTCTTTTGTCCAATAATCAAAAAAAAAAAAAAAAATCACCTCCCCTGACCTTTTCAGTTCCTTGTTTTACCTTCAAGCTTCCTAATATCTGAATAGTTTCTTAACAGATATACCACAGTTTCTTTATCCAAAAACCTTCTGAAAAATACCCTCATAGTAGGGCAGTGGCGGCGCATACCTTTAATCCCAGCACTTGGGAGGCAGAGGCAAGCAGATTTCTGAGTTCAGGACCAGCCTGGTCTACAGAGTGAGTTCTAGGAAAGCCAGGGCTACACAGAGAAACCTTGTCTTTCATTTTTTCCAAAACAAACAACAAAAAAAAAACAAAAAAACAACAACAAAAAAAAAGACCACCTTCATAATTTCTAACTCTTTTCTAATTCACAGCAAATTTAATGACTAAACTGATAACAAGAATACAGACTTCTGTCAAAGGCAGTAAAAATTATTGCAATTTTACATCTGTGCATGTCTAGGTGGACCACGAAGCAATTAGTAGAAGGACAAAGAGTTGGTTGTTGCTCCCCATTAAAATGCTACCCACATGCCAACTGCTCCCAGGTGCTAGTGACTGAATGAGCGAGCGAGCTAGCTTCAGCCCATAGAGATGTATCGGAAGAGGTTTGAAGCTACAGCCTCAGGTTGAGAATAGAAATGAGGGTGAAACACAGTCACCAGACAGCACCAAAGGCTGCAAGACTATCTGTCACAAGGACCTGCAGTAAGCGTGTGACTCACAAGCAAACTTGGTCTACGTTGGGTCCCTTGGGAATAGGGCGGGCAAAAGAACTCTTGTGTTTTAAGGAGTAGTAGTTAATAGTTTCAATTATGCATTGTTTTATGTCTAGGTGACATTGCTCTGTTAAAGGTGCCCAAGTGAATTCTTTCTTCCTTCCCTTCTTTCTTCCTACTTTTCTCCATGCTTTTCTTCGTTCCTTCTTCATTCTCCCACCATCTCCATCTTCTTCATCTCCACTTCCCTCATCTTCATCCTTATATCCATCTTTAACTCAAGTTGGCAGCCATTTTTCTTTTGTACTATGTGATAAGCTCAGTGAAAGTCAAGTATACTTCCTTTGGATTCTTCCAAAGGCAATTCTTTTATACAGGGAAAAGCACGGGAAAGAAAGGGTTTTGAAACTCTTCCTCTATGTTGGGGTCGTGCGGAAGAAACTTCTCAAAGCATTCATTTGGAGCCTGCCTCTCACTAGATATCAAGTTCACACATACCCCTCATATGCCTTTCACTCTGCTGATCTCCTATTGGTTCAGAAACCATGTAGATTTTGCTTTGTCCCATGTTTTTCTTACGCTTGCCCCCCGCCATCTGGTTACCTCTAGTGCTACCTGCCTTTGCTAAATCTGACTGGAGCCTGTCCTTCCTGTGATCCTGGTTGTGTCAGAACTCCTCAGAGTCGAGCAGTCTCTGTGATCCTGTGATTCTGGGATCCTGTGACCCTGGGCTTGTTAGAGCACCTGTGAATGCAGCAGCATCCTCTGGGTATTGTGGGACTGGCAGCAGAGCTTGCGCCCAAGGTCCACTCAGGATACCAGCCCAGAGAGACTGGAAGGAACCTGAGCCACTCTGCTGGTTGGAGTTCCTGTGTGCCTGGTCCCGCTGGTCTCAGTTACTCCTGGTGTTGGAACAGATGTTGGGTCCTCCTCACCTCTGATCCTGAGAGTGTCAGAGCGCCTGGGAGTGGAGCTTCCTCTGGGTGTTATGGGACTGGCTCTATCCCGTGTTTTTATGTTTACTTGTTTGTTTGATTATCTATGTTTTTTGTGTGACATTCAGGGAAAATATTGTTAAGACCAGTACAAAGAACTTCCTTCCATATGGTCTTCTGGTTCTTCCAGTTTCAAGTCTTATATTCAAATCTTCTATCCACACTGAATTTTGTATAAGAAAGCCCAACAAACATGGTCAAGTGACTCAAAAACAGTGTTCTTCAAAGAACAAATAAACAACAGCTGCCTGAAGCACATGTTCAGCTAACCATCGCATGGACATGTCAAGGTCACAGTAAGAAATCACCATTTGAGAATAGATTTTATTTTTAGGATATTTTCAAAGTAAAATGGAGTGTTGGTGAGGTTGGGAAGAAATTGGAATAGTTATAGATACTGGGAATGAGATAAAAAAAGGATCTAGCTACTATAAAAAACATGGAGGAAGTCTTTCAGAACATTTAAAAATTAAGCAATGCTATATGACCCAACAATTTTACTTCTAGGCATCCTTCAACAGCACTTAAATAAATCAGAATATCAAAAAGGTGTGTGTATGTCACATCAATTTCTATGTTATGGAAAAAATGAAAACCTTTAACCACACAGAGACTATATAATAAAGACAAATGTAGCAAATGTTTAGTATGTAGATATAGAAGATGTGAAAATGTATTTTATAAGATACATTATCATTTGAAAAATATGTCATTTATATGTTATATGTATAAGGAAAAGACAGGAACTCAAATTAGTACTTATTTCTGTCTCATAATATATATTTCTTATCAAAACTGTCCTTAACCAATTAGACAGTGTTACATTTTAAGGGGTACAGTTTATTTTTAGGCTTCATTTATTTGGGAGTCTCTGCAACCTTGAAGGAATTAATGAAGCATTCCTCATCCAGCCTGACATTGAGTTGCATATCACTCTGAGTGTGTCACTGAACTTTCCTCTCTTTGGGACACTATGCAGTCATTGTGTGCATAATAAGAAAAATATTCTTGGAACATACCAACACATCCCTAATGCAACCTGAAAGCTATACACTGCTAAAGTAAGGCATTGTGATCCACAGCAACCCTCTACAATGCTTTAACCACATGTCCACATTGTTTGTTTGTAGTTCTTGAATTAACAGCACAAGTGAGAAGTGTAGAGCTTCGTTTCTTTTTTTTTAATAATCCCACAAATTAATTAAATATCTCGAATTGGACCAAAGCTTGAGGCTTCCTAATACAGATGTTTGACTTCAATCAAATCTTGTAGAACACCGTTCAGTAACATCTGTGGGGAGAGGAGTTTTAGTCTGTTTAGTTAGTAACACACATGGTTCCATGCAGGCAATGATTTTTCTATTATATTATTTTTAATATATTTTATTTACTTATGTAATAAATTTGTTGTATTTAAACATAAGTATATTGTATTTAAAGAACTTGATACTTGAGCCAGGCAGTGGTGATGAACGCCTTTAATCCCAGCACTTGGGAGGCAGAAGCAGGGGGATTTCTGAGATCGAGGCCAGCCTAGTCTACAGAGTGAGTTCCAGGACAGCCAGGGCTACTCAGAGAAACCCTGTCTCAAAAAACTGAAAAAAAAAAAAAAACCTTGAAACTTTGTAAACTTATAATCACTAATGATGTAACTGATATGTAAAGGAGTGGAACACTGAAGCCAAACCTCTGAATTCTATACCTCTGCCATCTCTACCTACAAAATGTCAAAATTATAATGCATTTTGACAGGGAGGCTCCTCTCACATTTTATGTGTTTTATGTGACTATCAGGATTTTATTATTATTATTGTGAACATAATTCTCTCGGGGAGAAGGAAAATCCTGAACAATGGATGGAGGCTCTTTCCCTATCCATCCATGGACACTGCAGTCAGGCATTCATAATGTTTGGCAATCGACTCTCTCTTCTCTGTGAGTCGTCCAGGTTGGATGGATCTTTGAGGAATCTCACTAGAAAGAACCTGAGAAGTGAAGAAGGCAATGGCGAAGACAGCTGTGAAAGAGCACGGCACTTAATGAGACAGGCTTCCAGTGCGTGGCCGACAAAAGTTAGAGATCAATCAAGCAAACAAAACATTTCACTATAATTGGCAGTATCTCCTAGCGTGCACTATTACACAAATTTCTTCTCAAGTTAAGGTTGCGGTTTTTCTTGTAATAAGGGCAAAAATACAGCACAGGCTGGACTCTCAAGGCAATGCATTTTTTTAATAGAGCAGAAAGTGAGTCAGTTTGATATTTGCAACAATGTTATTTCTTGATGTCTCAACATTTTCTTTTTTCTTTTTTTTTTTTTTTTTTTTTTTTTTTTTTTCCGGTTTTTCGAGACAGGGTTTCTCTGTATAGCCCTGGCTATCCTGGAACTCACTTTGTAGACCAGGCTGGCCTCAAACTCAGAAATCTGTCTGCCTCTGCCTCCCAAGTGCTAGGATTAAAGGCGTGTGCCACCACTGCCCAGCCATCTCAATATCTTCAAATATGTTGCTCTCTCAAATACTTCAGAGATGTATCCCAGAAGAAGCATTAAATCTACAGATAAATTTAACTAGATGTTAGCATGTACCACTAATTCCAGCACTATTGAGATCAATTCAAGGAAGCATGGGCTGCATTCTCTGTCTCTCTCTCTGTCTCCCTCTCCCCATCCCCCATCTCTCTCTCTGTCTGTCTGTCTGTCTGTCTGTCTGTCTGTCTGTTCTGAGACAGGTCTCATCTAGACCAAATTTTCCGTGATGACCCTGAGCCTCTGATCCCCCTGCCTCTATCTCTAAAATCCTAGGATTGCAAGCATGGGTGGCCATGCCTGGCTTGCATGGATTGTGTATTGAAGATTTGTTTTGTTTAATGAAATAGAGGTTCTAATGTAGACTTTAACTGTGAATGTAAAGAGAGAGGGACACATAGAAAAACGCACCCAGAGTGTGGCTGTGAGTTTCTCCAAGATTCACACTGTGGGTGTAAACGTCAAGGAGACTTGGAAGAATCCCTATGCATTACTAGAGATATTAGGGACCCCTTTTATGGTTCTTAGTCTTGTTAATAAAAAAAATTAAAATGGACCCCAAAGGGAGCCCAAGGACACTTTTACTGAGTTTTAAAAGAAAAAGAAAAAAAATACGGAACAGGCAATCTGTAAATTTTAGCAAGTTTCTAGAAAAGAAATATGGAACAGAAAAGGGCAAACACCTTGTGGTTTAGAATTAAGCCTATGTGGAGGCCAGCCACATGCTCAATAAGGAGCTACATGGGGGAGCCAGTCACATGCTTAACATGGGGGAGGGCAGCTTCAGAGGAAAAGTGAAGCTCAAATCACTAAGGAAAGCACACACTTAGAAAAGAAAATGAAAAGTCACTGTTTTCTGAGCGGGCAGACTTACAAAGCCCTCTCAGCTACCGTGTTAGAGAATGGGAATTCTGGGTAAGAGCTTTGTTATCTCATTAAAATGCTAATTATTCCTCCTATCGCTTTAGCATAGCTGTAGGTGTACCCACCTTTCTGAGGGGTGATCCCATAATCAGGTTGTTGACCTGTCTAACTGAAATATTAGGTCTCTACCAAGACTATCCATTCTCTGGACTTCTGGACTTGCCTCCAGTTGGGACACAACCAAGGACATTTTCAGCTTATAGTCAAAGACATGAACTGAGGTCCCCATGCTTAAAGTGTCTGTTGTGTCCTCTCCTGTCCTTATTATCCTCATCCCTCTAGAGGTAACCACAGGTGCCATTCAGGGAGTCAGGACACTGACCAAAGCTGACTTCATACTGGGGGGGTGGGGGGGTTTCAGACATAGCAGTTGGGGTGCCCCTCTAGTGGGTCTATCTAGGGCACCTCAAAAGTGCTGTAGAGAGGAAAGGAATTCTTGACTAATGCCTACACTAGAAATGTGAAGAGGAAGTAAAGACAAGAGTTATAAGCATAGCAAGACCTAGGCAAAAAACCAGGAGAGGCCAAAGATGTGGGATGTGTGTATTAACCATCCAAATCAAAGTCCATTAGAGTCTCCTGAAAAGCTCATAAAGCATCCCTCCTCCAAAGCTGTGTTCTCCCTCCATGTTTCCTCTAGAGTCTAAGGCTGAACTGGGGAGTGTGGAACCAAGATCTGCTTTAGAAATGTTGATAGCTGTTGGAATGGCTAGAATCACACTGTGAGTTCCCTCCAGATGGCTTCCGGAGTGAAAAGAAAGAAAAAATTTTAATCATCATTTGATTCTTAAGTTAAAATTACAGAGGACCTATCTCTCTGAGTAGCAAGTAGGCACTGCAATGTTGAATTGAGTCAATGTCAATGGGATCTTATATCTGGAATTCTTTTAATCAATATCATCAGTGGATTTAAGAATGTTGTAGAAGCCAGACAGTGGTGGCACACACCTTTAATCCCAGCACTTGGGAGGCAGAGGCAGACGAATTTCTGAGTTCGAGGCTAGCCTGGTCAACAGAGTGAGTTCCAGGACAGCCAGGGCTACACAGAGAAACCCTGTCTCAAAAAACAAACAACAAAAAATACCCAAAAAAGACAAAACAAAACAAAACGAATGTTATACAAACTTACTAATTATTTTAATCTTTAGTTATACTTTCTTTCAGGGTATTTAAGGTCAGGAAATGGAAGAAAATTAACCATTTTTTTTTTTTTACTGCTAAAGCCAGCTGAGTGTCTAGTCCTCAAGGGTGAGCAGACTTAGATGGACAGCTAAAGGAGCTAGAAGTTCATTCTAACAGTTACTCCACCTGAGTGAGAATGAGTTCAAGGCTGTGCTTGACTGTAGCTTCACTTGCCAGCACTGAGGAAAATTTCCTATGCTGTAGACACACCAGTTAGAGTCTACCCACTGATGTCTCCACAGACTCCTTGAACAAGAGCACTGGTGACTCCCAAGAATTATAGTCCCCTGGGATCTAGTTAATCTTGGAAGGTGAGGGCAAAGTATTTTCCTGTTTAACCCCTGTGTCCATATTAGATAGACCTCCATCGGTGGTCAGCACATATCCAGGAGGTCAGTTACACCACTCCTGGTATTTTTAACCACTGTATAATATTTAGGTAAAGCTTGTATAAAAACCCTAAACATTTGGAGGTAAACTTTAATTAGAAATACATTATTTTCCTTTAATTTGGTCCTCGTAGATATCACTATGAGCAGAGCCATAATTTAAGGGAATTCCACTAATTTAAGCATGTTGAACTTTGATCTTAGAAGTTTTAATAGCATGTATTATATAATCCCTAAACTTTGTCTTGAATGTGTCTATTAACCCGACCTCTAACTTTGTGACTTGACAAAGATCACACCTTTGGCTTTGTCTATGTTCTTGTTACTTCTCTTTATCTGCTGTTTGCGCTCACTCAAAATCAAAAAGCAAAGCTACTGTAGATCGTTCTCTGGAGTCTACAAAGAGGGAAAATGTATTTTACTGCCTTGTATTTTCTTTGGGTGTTTCCTGAGAACTTACAAAGCCTCATAGTATGATAATATGCACAAAGACAATATTATGTTTCATTATATATATATACATATATATATATATATATACGTATACACACATATGTACATACACACACACACACACACACACACTGGATTCAAATTTCTTCTACTATGATAGTAACTTTGTTAATCTCCCTATGTCTCATGGTAACATAAAAGAACATAAAACGAAAGGGAACCAGTAAGTTAGAAAAAAAATATGTTGAAAAGATGTAAGAACGATGGTATTTTGGGTAAAGAAGGATTTCTGCATGAAAAGACTGTGTTCTGTGGATTGTACTTTAAGTCAAGCTGTGCTGCACAGTGAGACACTACCTCAAAAGGAATTGCCATGTATGGTTATTGTTAATACATTTCCATATGTCTTTAATATATACCCTAATGTGTTCTACAAGTGTTTAATGATATAATGTTTTAATAATAAAGTTATTAAAGAAATTTCTATTTATAGGAATATAGAAAACAAATAACAAATGTTAATAATAGGTATTCCCAATTAAAGAAAGTTATAGAACTAGAGAAAAGTTACACTTTAAAGAAGTGATCTAATGGCTAACATTATTTCTTATCTTTTCTACCAAATATTCCTTTTTCTGTATAAAATGATAACACATCTTTAAATTTTGTGTGTGGGGGGTTGTGTCTAGCTTCTAAGATTTTCATGGAATATTTCATCTTGTAAACTCACCAAATTTGTCTATATTCTTCCACTGTGACCATCCATGTTCTAAGGATCTTTATAAGCCTGGGGAACTGGGTGTCCTACTCCTCCACCATATTGGGAGTGTCCTATGCTCCTGTAGAGGTGTCATGTATGACAACATGGGTGGGGATTCCCAGTGTCCCGTGATTCCTAAAGCAGACGCTGCTCCACTTGTACACTCTAGCTGACGTTTTCCACGAGCCAGCTAAACACTGAAACGATGTCATAAACTAAGGACTCGAGACGTAAAAAAGCACGTGGTTGATAACCTCTTTCACATACTCAGCCTCTAGCATCATTGAGAATTGAAAGCCGAAAACCCGCATAGGCATTCTCCAGTAAACATTAGGGAAAACCAACTGTCATTTACTAAATGTCATTTCAAGTAGAGGATTGCTTTTTATACCCCCGCCCCCACTAAGTCCATCAGAATGTCATATTTGTGCGTTCTTTTGTATTTAGGATTTTGGATCGCTACGTTCAGGAGCAAATTCCTGGTGCCAAAGTTGTGGTAGAGTCCATAGGTGCCCGCCGCCATGGAGACGCCTTCTCCCTAGAAGACTATAGCCAGTGTGACCTGACTGTCTATGCCATTGACCCGCAGACCAACAGAGCCATCGACAGAAATGAGCTTTTTAAGTAAGTGGTTTTTATTGCACTTCACCTCCCTGAAAGGGACAGTAGCACCTGTAGGTGATTCTTATTTATGGATAACTGAAATCCTGAACGGGCTGGACTGAGGTCAGGAACCTCCCGGGCAACAGGAGGCTGCTGAAGTCGTCGGAGCCAAAACAGCACTTTGAGATCTCCACAAAGGAACTCCACACTCCTGATGCAAGAGGCTGGCGAAGAAGGGGTAATAATAGACTCTTGATGAGGTGATTGGCCCAAGGACTTCGGCAGGTTTAAAGTTTAGGAAGAAACTGAGCCTTCTTCCATACAACTCTATGGTTAAAACAAACAAACAAACAAACAAACAAACCCATCTCATGTCCTGACTGAGAAGAGCTCAGTAAAGGGAAAATCACTGTCATGTAGCTCTACATTCTCTATGATATCAGAATCCAAAGGGAAAAAAAGAGGAATGGGATGTGGGGATGAAAAAGAAAAGGAGGAGGAGGAGGGGGAAGAGGAGGAGGAGGAGAAAAGGCGGGAGGGGGGGAGTGGGAGGAAGGGGACAAGAAAGAGGAGCACCAGAGAAGGAGAAAAGAAACAAAATAAGAGAGTAAAGGCTGAAATCTTAAATAGAACGTTATTACATAGTTTCCATTGGCTGTTATTCTAATTCCCTTAATGCCTCATCCAGTTTTTTTTTTGCTGGACTCTAGTGACACCTAGTGTCCTGGAGATCGGTGGGAAGAAGTTTTACTTACTCTTCATTTTAATTTAAAATGTACACTGATAGGTAGTCATATGTAAACGCAGTTCATATGAGCATGAACCAGACTTTAAAGGTGGGTTCATACAGTTGTTGCTGACACTTGTTCTTAATGCAGCTTTCCCTGGATTTTTCTAACCTACCAGCTTCCTTTATGCTCCATATAATTTTGTTTTAATTTGGTAATAGATCACACAAGATTTTAGAAAAATAATGTGTCTGCATTTTATGGATGCTAACTGGTGGTAGAGACAAAAATGATTGGGATGTAATTTAACAGCATTCGTGAACAATTTAGGATAAAATATCTGAGAGCAAACCACAAAAGAACATAGAAAATGAAAATACCTTTTTGAAGAGATAAAATTTGGCATTTAGACTTTTCTTGAACTATCTGAAAAAACAATACACTTTTTAAGCCTATGAATTTTTTCATAAGTCCTTTATGACTTATTCATAAACACACATGCTCACACTCCAAGACCAAAAATGTAGACATTAGCTTTAATACTAGAAGAATGAAGATTTAGCTTTAGTAAAATATACCAAGGTATTATAATTGTTGCTTAATGCCCAGCCATGAACAATATGATTATTCTCAATTTTTATTATGTGAAAGCTAAACATCTCCTCTGGTGCGATGTGTGTGTGTGTGTGTGTGTTCTTTAGTCCAAAGATAGGAAACAAAACTAGTAATAATAGTTAACAAATTTATTATCAGATCCCTGGACATAATGCCTGTCTCTGGGTTTGAATCTCCTTTAAAATATGTATATATATGACTAATACTAATCATCACACACAGTTGGCCTTTTAAATCCAGAATCTTAAAAGATGTCTTTTTTTAATTAATTATTTTATTTATTTGCATTCCAGCCATTGCCTCCCAGCCCTCCCTCCTACTGTTCCTCCTTCCATTCTCCTTCCCCCTTATGTATTTCAATTTCAAACCAACTTCTCTCTTCTGGCATAATTAGTTCTTCAATCTGTCACACAACAAAGGTTCCTGGACGGCAAACTGCTCGATATCAATAAAGACTTCCAGCCATATTACGGGGAAGGAGGACGCATCCTGGAGATTCGGACTCCTGAAGCAGTGACGAGCATCAAGAAGCGAGGAGAGAGCTTGGGGTACACAGAAGGGGCCTTACTGGCCTTGGCCTTCATCATCATCCTCTGCTGCATCCCAGCCATCTTGGTCGTCTTAGTGAGCTACCGACAGTGAGTATGAGGTCGCTAGGTGGCTATTCCCCGGAAGGTATTCAGGACGCTACCTGATAATGTCACTTCAGTGTTTGCAAAATGATGGTGTAACTTATTCTGTCATGGTATTTTCCTGCTCGTGCCAAAATTACTTAACATCTGGGAAGTGGTCGAGGAATTTAAGTATTTTAATACCTGCAATTTGAAGTAAGCAAGGCATATACATCAGGCCTGATATGAGGTATGAGAAATTAGTAACGTGTCCCTATTGGCAGCCATTTAAAAAAAAAAATGAAGTTTATTAAAAGGAGAAGTAGCCCTGAGGGGACCACAGAAAGCCAATAACAGACAATTATAATAACTTCCATAAATGCTTGGTATAACAAACAGAAAGAAACAGTAACACACGGAATTAACTCACTAGTTTCAATTTGAGAGAAAATTGGTTCAAGGTATGCTCCAGGTGTGAAGATGTTAAATGGATACTTTCCTCACAAAGGTCCTATGGAGTTGCAAACATAACTTTTGGTCGCTAAGGTTAATCTTAATGTTTCTTTAACAAATCAATTATTATTGTGAATCTGAAATTCCCCATAAATAGCACTGGAAATACTTTAAATCACTAAGCCATCCATCTAGTATTATTTTCCACCTTTATTCTGTAGTGTTCTTCCTCCCTTTTTCATTCAGCTGTTCCTCAAAGGAGTGTATCAGACCCTTATACCAGTAAAATCAATATTTCTCCAAGTAAAGAAACAAGCCCTTACAAACACCAGGTCATCTTCAAGCTTCCATTCGTTTTATTAGAATTGAAACTCACAGTGCCATGATTTACTACAGTTTTTCTTACTCCCTTTGGTTCCGCTATTTATTTCTTTGTGATAAATGTTTTAGTAACTTGTAAGTCTGCACTAGTAATAATGAAGGGTTACAAATTCATCCACTCACCGTATTGAAGTCCTTTCTTCCCCTCCTGTTTCATTAACTGTGTCGTTACGAGCTTGTTCAGTAAACTGCTCATAATTTATAGCAGATCACATTATAAACTACAGTATTTCTAATGTCACTTTCTCTTCTTCTTATGCACTGCTTTCCAAAACAGGTTTAAAGTGTAAGTATATTTTGCACATGAATGTATGTGATAGAAAATGAGAAATCACGGATCATATCAATCAAGTTGTAGTACCGTACTGAACTGTGTGTTATTTTCTTAGCAATTATTTGGGTTTGAGAATTTGAGGTGTGTGCATGTGTGTGTGTGTGTGTGTGTGTGTGTGTGTGTGTGTGTGTACAATTAAGCTGCTTTTAGACAACTTGGTACAACACTAATATGAAAGGTAAGGTATATTCTAATCATTTCTAAAATGTGATGACTTAATTTTAAAAAAGAATTACTGTCTGTGCCATTTAAAACCACAGACCAGATCCCCTCTACCACTAGCATCATGAGCATAAGCAAAACTGATTAATTTGAAAGTATTTCTGTGAACTTTGTTTCTTCAAGGGGCAAATATTTACATATAGACCGCGAGAATGCTTCTGTTGTATCGATTTAGTAGTTCAAATATTTGTGTATAATCTAAGTGGGTCCCCTGATAACAGAACCTCGTTATTAAGACAATAGCCTATTGATTGTGGTTTCCAAACCGAGTCTTACAAGACAACCTTACTCTACTCAAGACGCCAGGCTGAGTGCACGAAGACTGCAAGAATTCAGTCTGCCATGCCTGCAGCCAGGCCTGCGGCTCCTGTACCTGCTGCACCTGCTCCTGGGCCGCCACCGCCTCCACCACCACCACCACCACCAGGAGCACATCTCTATGAAGAGCTGGGAGAGAGCGCCATGTGAGTAGCAAGGGAGGACAACTATGTAGGCGCAGTGGATTCTGGGAGCGAAGCTAGTTCCAAGCACATGCAGAAAGACGGGGCTGTCAGCCGGTTACAGCCTGTCATCTTATTATTAAGTCTAAAATAGCTGAGCCCTCAAGCTGAAACACTGGAGTGAGAAAGAAAAAGGAAACAAATCAAGACAAAAGGAAAACTTACAGGAAAAATATAAACCGTATCCATGTTAGACGCAGCTTCAGATATTATATTTAATCCCCCAATCTTAATGATATGGGGGGCAATTTCCTGGACAAAATTATAGATCTTCAAAAAGCAATCGAGTAGGAGATTGCAATAAATCTGAATGGTAAGATTATAATTCCTGATTTGAGATAAAAGAAATAACAACAAAACAAAACCCTCCAGTTTGGCAATCAAAATCAAATTCTGTATCTTAAAATAAGACATTAAGAAAAAAATAAGACATTAAGATATTATAGAATATTATATGAAGGAAAAATTAAAATCTGAACTACTAAATGGCACAGTGTTCCCTGAACATTCTGCTCACTGAACTGCTCGGAGGCAGCGGTGGCCATATCTACACTGTGAAATTTCTAAGCAATTTTAAGCCATACATTTTTTGACAGAGCTTGTGAGCTTGTGAATGTATTTCTGAGACGTCACAACTGTTTCTGTCAAAAGATAAAACCCACATAGTTTCATTTTATTTAATTTGCGTTTATTATAAAACTTCAAGAGCAACTACGTTAGGGCATGATAAGGAATTTTGAAGCAAGCTAAAAACATGTATCTATTTTGTTTCTAGAATTTACTCGTGGGAGTAGAACACATCTCAAAAAATCATGAAAACTGCTTCTATTGGAAAAAAAGAAAGTTTAGACAGATGCATGAATAATGTATTCAGTATTTATATTATTATATATGAAGCTGTAAAATTATATGGGTGCTCATTTAGTGTTGCATAAATATATGTAATCTATAACATACCATATAGTATGTACATGTATATATATATATCCATATATATATATATATGGATATCCTATATAAGTTCTAGTTAAAGCAAGTTTAAAGCACAGCATTCTGTTTACATATAGGATTCCTTCCTTAAAAACGTGTTTTTACTTCTCAGTCTTCAAAGGATGCTCTCATTGAATTACTGGTGAAGTAGGAATTGAGCCAATTTGATCCTCCAATTATATTGTATGAGCACTTCCTAGCAGCAATGATGTTCAGATTAAAGAACCAACGCATTTGTGTGAAGTTAGCAGTATTCACATATGAGAACGATGACTAATATCTATCTATACCTATATATATGTATGTGAGCTTTACAAAGCAAATTTATGTAATGACATCTGCAAATCTGTAGTCAGTAGCGGTGGATGAGGGCAAATTGCAATTAACAGTCTTTAAGGGTGACTAGCCCTTGAAAAACTGTGGTAGAAGACTTTTCAATCATGTATTGAAACATTTTAAATCTGACCCTTACCTCATTTTTAGAAATGCTTCATTTTTCTATTGAAAATGTTTTATAAGGGTTCTAGTAAGCTACAAAATCAACTAGCTCCAAAGGAATTATTACCAATGACGTTTTTAAATAGAAAAAAAAAACAAATAATTTTGAGGAAAACAAATCTTCACAAAGCAATTAATAACTTCATGGAGATTTAACGCTCTATAATAATCACCTAGTATCTAATATATTTACCTTCTTTCCGAAACCCAGGATCATCTCTGCACACGGACCAATTCTTAAAGTTAAAACATGTTCAGGACTCCTGACCTTATTTAAAATTTCCCTTTCACGATTGAGATAGCCCACATTTCACAAAGATGAAATCTCATATATCTCTGGCAAATAGACAGTTAGATAAAATTCTATGGGGTAAGACTGGAGAGTAAATGCCGCAAAATTCTATCTGAAACATCACTAGATATTATTCTCATGAACGAAGGGAAAGAACAACTTAAGAGCATGCATCTTCTCTCTTGGACGTGGGTATTGTTTAAAGCAAGTGTCTGTTAAGTGTTGCCTGACCACCTGGAATTAATGATAGTTACAACTTTTCTTCCCTGTCACACGTTTGCCCTTTCTCACCTGTGGATGCACAGGCATAAGTAAGTAAATACTGTCATTCTAATAAAAGACTGTTAGAGCATAGGTGTAGCGCCATGGCAGTACTATTGTCCGCACAGTGGTCCTCATTGTTCATGATGTAGGTGTTTATGTTTAAAAACAAAGAGCATCCTTCCTACTTAGTCTCCTCGCCCCCTCCAACCCTCCCCCACACCCCAGTTTCCTTCTGATATGACAGTGCTCTCAGTGTCCACTAGGGGCCCCTTCAAAAGTATCTGGATCTTTGCATCAGACATGGAGTTCTTTCCATCACAAGTTATGTATATGTCTACATAGATCGCTTCTTCCAAAATCAGTGAAATGATACTTGATGTATTTTCAGAATAGCTCTTCAAGCTTAGGACAAAAGGCCATATTGTCCAGTTGTCCCTACTTCCTACATGATTCTGGTTGTCTGTTTAACCCAGGCAGCGAAATGAGACGTAGCTCCGGAATTTGACCACAAAACAAGCATGCTCACAAAGGGCCTGCTTTATGCTTAGCTCGAAGGGGGAAAAAAGAAAGTCTAATTCGTGGCTATGTAAAAGAACTTGCTACCTAACCCTTCGGAAGGAAGGATCCCAATGCTTGTATTTCAGGCCCCGGACTTGAGTCCTGCAAATTTTTAGCATTAATTAGATTGCATGGATACTTGTGGCTACTGTGCTCAGTAGCCACGCATTGACAAAGCATGCCGGGAAACCAAAACGCTATTGTTTTTAACATATATGTTTTCGTTCAGTGAATTTTTGACTACTGACTGGCCCACGCTGTATTTGCTGAGAATGTAAATTTCCCTTCCCTGTCAGTTTGTGTTTTCCGTATTTTAAAATAACCAAGCGTAGAGTTTAAACCATCTTAGTCCAGGAATTGTAACATGAAGTTGATTTCTCACCTGTGATATTTGAACTCTCTGAGGGCTTTCTGTTCTGTCTTTGGAAACTCGTGATCTTCTAATCCCGGGAGGGGGGTTTTCCCCTTCTGCATTGTCTTACAAATTTTGTTTTATATCAGAGACTTTTTTTTTTTTTTTAGCTCCCAGAGTTACTGAGATGGGATAGAATGGGAAACTTCTGATTGAGATACTGCCAAGGCCTGTATATATAACAGTGGGCTCTGAGCACCCTCCAGAAAGGAGGGGGGTTCACAACCAAAAGCTCGGGCGCCTGTCGGCACGCTCCAAAACCGAGGCTTATACAGGAGCAAACCGTCACCTATGGACCCAGGTCCTTTGAGGGATTCAACCTAATTGGAGAGGGGCGGGGCAGTCTAGAGATTGATGTTTTAATGAAACTTCCCCATCCTTCTCACAACTCTGGATGTCCCTGTCTTGCCTTCCCTTAGAATAGCATCTTGAAAGTGATGTTGTACAGTCACTGCTTGAAAGTCGCTAGGCCTTTGTTATGTAAAAATATGATAACCATGAAAACACCTTTCTTATGAAAGTTGTATCACCGCTTGTCTCCTTCTTCTCTTTCAAGTCTATTCCTTCTCTACCATTTTGAACAAAGCAGGGGAGATAACTCAGTCCCAGAAGACAGGAGCAGTCATCGCGATGGGATGGCCTTCTCCAGTGCCACTGAGTCTCATGAGCCAGCTCCTGTAGAGGGACCACTTAAGGAGAGCCAGCCTAACCCAGCAAGGACGTTCTCATTTCTTCCCGCTGAGGACGACTTGAGTACCCATAATCCCCTTTATATGGAAAGTATAGGTCAAAGGTCAACAAACTCAGCCCTTCTGCCACGAACAGATGTCGAAGAGCTGTGCGCACCCAGAGCACAAGTTAAGAGTCAGTCTCTGAGGGGCCCGAGAGAAAAGATCCAGAGGGTGTGGAATCAGTCTGTGAGCTTTCCTAGGCGGCTGATGTGGAAAGCTCCAAACAGACCAGAGACCATAGACCTGGTGGAGTGGCAGATCACCAGGCAGAGAGCTGAATGCGAAAGCACCAGATACCGCCCAAGCCAGAGAGGTAGCAGCAGCATTCTGCTGGCAAGTGAAGATGCCCACGGGTCAGAGAAAGAAGGGGGACCCAGAGATACCCTAATCGTACAGCAAACAGAACAGATGAAATCTCTGTCTTCCGGCTCTTCTTTTTCCTCCTCTTGGTCCCACTTTTCTTTCTCAACTCTGCCGACGATTTCAAGAGCGGTGGAACTCGGGTCGGAACCTAACGTGGTCACTTCTCCCGCTGACTGCACCTTGGAACTTTCTCCTCCTCCGAGAGCCCGTGTTTTAAACTCCGTAGGCTCTAAAAGAGAGACTCCCACTTGTGCATCAGATAAAGAACCAAAAAGGAACTCTTTTGAAATCGCTCCCCACCCACCTAGCATCTCTGCTCCCCTCCCACATCCGCCTCTTCCTCAACCTCCCATGGCCTTCACTACTTTTCCTCTTCCCCTTTCTCCCCCTAACCCTCCTCCTCCCCAACTTCTTACATTTTCTCTTCCCATTTCCACACCCCCTACTTCTTCTCTACCTCCTCTGCCATCGCTTCCTCCTCCCCCACGGCCACCAGCTCCTCGCCTCTTCCCACTGCCTCCTCCCATGTCCACTCCATCCACAGACAGCATCTCTACACCAGCTGCTAAATGCACTGCCAGTGCCACACACACCAGAGACACTACATCTACGACACAGCCACCAGCATCCAACCCGCCGTGGGGGGCGGAACCCCACAGACATCCAAAAGGGATCCTCAGACATGTGAAAAACCTGGCAGAGCTCGAGAAATCGGTGTCTAACATGTACAGTCACATAGAGAAAAACTGCCCACCGGCAGATCCCTCAAAACTACACACGTTTTGCCCAGCAGAGAAAACAGACACGAAAGTCACATGTGACCAGAGCCAGGAAATGTTGGTTAGAGTTGTTGAGGGAATTGACGTGCAACCTCACAGTCAATCAACGTCCTTGTAAGGATGCCTCTCCTGTTTTAACTGGGCGATTCTTGTCTTGATCGTAACCCTCCAAGTGGAGCACGAGAATTTTGAACGTCACCGAAGAGTCCACTGTTTTTAGCCCAAACCTCAATGCAATGCCTTTTTCTTCCACACTTTTAATTTCAATTAACATCACCGTCACTAACTCATAGAGTAGATTGACCTTAATTTTCTTAACTTCAAGGTAGCATTAATTGTCCAACATTTATTTTAACAGTAAGTAACTTTATCTGTTTTTAACGGGGAGATATGGGCATGAAAAGTACTGATCCAACTAAAACCAAAGGCTTGTTGACCTTGTCGATGGGTGATGTTATTCTTTTCTTTTTAGTTTTTGACCACAGTTTTATATGACTGTTTTAGCTGGGGGGTGGGGGGGGAGACAGGAAAACAGGGTGCTAGTAAGCCATAAAGCTTTCACTTTGGCTTGTTATTTCCTTGAAGTCTATGTATTTGATAAGAGGAAATGTTTCCCAGGTAAAATGGTCCTTAGAATTGTAGGGAATGGCAGACAGCAGGGATTTAAAAGGCAATCTCAGGTGCTATAATATGTAGTTATCAGTTTTCTTAGGATACCCTCCATTCTGGCTTGTTTTGATCCTTTTAGTAGGCTTTCAGGTGAGAGATCTCTCCCATTTTTTTTTTCAGTTGCTGTTCTATTTCTTTATCTTGATGCTTCCTGTCTCCTCCTTTATGATGAAAATAAATCTCATGCCTCTGACTTTTGTAAGACATCTTATTTTTTTTATCAAAGGTGCCTAAAAAGCTATTTAATTTAGCCTTTTCCCATTATAGAAATCACCTCCTTGTTTATAATTTTATGTTTCTCCTTTCCAAGAAGACAGTCTTTGATATCCAATTTATTTAATAAATAAAATAAAACTTACTTTTACATGAAGAGATGCTATTCTTGGTGTCTTATCACCTGTATGCCCGGAGGTTTGTTCCTCATTTTAGACAGAAGAGAAAGATTTACCCCATAGAAAGGAAGCCCCATAGTTACAGTAGTTGTTAAAATATTCCTGAACTCAATGAATTGAATCCTGGGGAATTATAGCTAAGCACTGCTGTCTTCACAAAGCATACGCATTTATTATAAGTAATACTGACACACACAGGCCCGTGATGTATTATATGTAAACACCAAATAACAATATTTTGGTTTTTTCCATAAAACACATTGAATAAAATTGAACTACTAGGAATCCCGACTTTTGAAACAAACTCTACTATTTGTTGAACTCTAGAACTGTAGTATTTGAGAAGGTATAACCCTGCATGGTCCATGAGAACAGACAACGACCTCAGATTCTATTACATCAAGGAAATCACAGAGGTCTCCCTAAATGAGCCTAGCCCCAGTGAAACATGGCTTGACTTCTGTGTGTCCACAAAGGCCGCAAACCCTATCTCTAAGATAGCTTTTGGCTCTTAAAATTTGGGGCAGCCCCTCGATAATTTAATGCTCGTCCCTGATTAACAGGAACAGATCAAAAGCAATCTGTGAATCTACTCACCCTCAGCAGGCCATCTGCTTCAGGTAGCTTTCCTCCAAATCAAAACTAATTTATTTCCTGGGATTCTTGAATGTGTTTTTTTGTTGTTTTGTTTTCTCTCTTTTCGCTGAAAAGCTTCCATTGGAGTTTTTGTTGGCAGCTGGTCATGTGCCTGAGAACTTGTGCTGTATTCTGAGAGGGTATTGCTGATAGTCAGTTAAACTGTCTTCTACATGAGTCCTGTAAAGGGTATTTAGACATATAAGCCTACACTCATCATCTCCCCAATGCAACAAGCACATGTGTCTGGGTGAAATGACATTCTTTCCTCTGCATGTGTTAAGGTCTGCTCAGTGTATAAAGAATGGTTAGATGGATTATTTAAAAATCAAAGAGAACACTTATTATGCCCTTGTCATTATTAAATGTATACAGACATAGGATCTAAAAATGAAAAGATGCACTGATATTATTTGATTAATTTTATAATTATCAACATTCAGGATTTGAAAGGACAGATAATTATGAATATTGATGGTGTTATATAAATATACCTCTTCTAGGTAAGTTTCTGTCTGTGAGCTCAAATAACAGTATAGTTACCCAATGTGAACACAAGAGCATGCGTGTGTGTGTGTGTGTGTGTGTGTGTGTGTGTGTGCGTGTGTATGTAGAACTACTTTTGAAAGAGGATCTTACTCTTGTTACCTTGAACTCATAACGCACAATGGCTTCAAACTCACTGTGGTCCACACTGACCAATTCTCCTGTCTCAGACTCCCAAGTGCTGGGATTGTAGACATGAGCCACTAAACCAGAATATTGATTTTTTTCCCCATATTGAATAAAAAGGGGGAAATTGAAATATCCTAGAAAAAAAAATTTGTCTAGATATTTTACCTGATATGTGTGGCTCATGAATAGGATTAGGTCCTAAATATAAGCTGTGTCTAATTATCTCTAAAAGACAATGATATAGATTTTAATATTAAGTTTTACACACATCAGAAGGATTGTAATTCCCCCCCCCCCCCCCATGTACTGGCTGAGGTATATAAGCACTCTGGACACTTCACTAAAGAAACTTTCAGGCACTGTTGAGGAGTACTTCATACTGCATTTGCCCCATTACCAGCAGCTTCACAGATGCTATTTGATAACCACTTAAGACACATCTGATTACGTAGACTCTTCCTGTAGAACAGTGGTCCTCAACCTCCCTAATGTTCTGACCCTTTACAATAGTTCCTCATATTGCGGTGACCACCCACAACCATAAAAATTACTGTGTCGCTACTTCATGACTGTAAGCGTGTGCCATTATGAGTTGTAATGTTTGTATTATTAGGAATCTGATTTGCAGCTCTGTGGGAGTTGTGGCCCACGGGTTGAGAACCACTGCTGCCGGGCTACAGCTGCATGCTCTGCAAAGACCCTTTCGATGTACTTACAAAGCCATACCTTTAGCTCAGTAACAATCTAGACATCACAGCTGAATACGGCAAGATCATCAGCACTAACATCAGCCTCATGATTAAACACACAGAAAATAAAGGAACATCTCATGATCAATGGCAACCCATGTTGTTACACTCCCTTGTCCCTCCCAAGTGCAGACAACTTATTGCACAACCTGTGGTCCGTGAACTTTACTTAACTTTGTATACTTTTGAGTGCTTGGAAGTTGAGAAGGTTCTTAAAAGGAACTGAAGTGGGTTCCTTAAAGAGCAAAGAAGGTCCGTTTTTTTATTTTATTTTATTTTATTTTTTGTATCCTTCATTACTGTTAGTATCAAGTCGAAACATACAGGCAATATGGTTGCATTCACTTGGAAGACTCTAATCTGAGTATGCACCTGCCTATGTAGTTTTCTGCTTAAGAAGTATCTCTTTCTTGCTGAACATAATTATCCATATCAAGACATAGATGAGGCACCAAAGAACACCTTTATGCTAGGTGATCATAACAGAATCAAAGTGAATTTTCACGCTTTATTTTTTAAGTCATTTTTGCATTTACTTATTTATTTATTCTCATGGGGTTTGGGAGCATATTACCGTAGCATGGATATAGAGAGAAGTCAGAGGACAACCTTCTGGAGTCAGCCCTTTCTACATGTGAATTCTGGGGGTTGGACTCAGTTCATCAAGCTGCATGGCAAGTGCCTGTGCCTGCTCAATGGACATAGTTTGTTGGTCACGTGAGAGCAAGATCTGTGAAGATAACTTTTGAGTAATGTAAGCATATTACTTGATCCTCTCATCTTATTAACACTGTAGGAAGTGTGTCCCAGTGAGATTGATGTCGGTAAAACTGATTGTATAGCCTCTGATTCTCTTAAGTGGTCCTTATCTGTAATTCTCTCGGGTCTGGAAAATCCATGCATTTAACACAAGTTTCCATTTCTGCCTTTCAGGGGAGGCTTTGCACCAGAGGTAAGGGCTGTATTATGTGGTACAGCATCGAGCCTTCGAGGAAAGCCTTTGTGTAGGATAGAGGACTGATTGACGTTAGATTTATCTTCTATTTCAACCAAAACTTTTAATGATGTTTTCTAATGTATTTCCTTTCTATATGTTGCTTCTTTGCTTTGGATTTTTAAGCCTATCGTCCAGGGTGTAGGCAATGACCCACAGTGGCTAATATTTCCAAGGATGATGTCTTTGCTCTGAATTCTTTTGAATTGTAGTATGTGGTAGCATACTAAATTTGGTTTTCTGGTTCTATAGATATAATTAAGGAGCTGTAAAGTTGATTAAAATTTTTTTAACAGTTCAGGTTTCTCTCTAGTCCAAATATCTTATATATCTCTAATATCATACTAGTAGGCATCTCTGAGTTTTTGACTCCATGCCTGTGACTCAGTCTACAGAGAACATACTGAGGATCCTGAGCCAATAGTGTTGAGTGAGATTTGTGAGTGTCAGCAAAGTTACTGAGAACCTAGTCTGACTTAGCAGGCATTCTCTCAATCAAAAGAGTGACATAAATACATTCTTTGTAGCTTGTACTTTGGAATGCATATATTCTAGACCATGCAGATGGGTATTAATGGCCTATATGAAGAACTAGTTCTCAGGGATGATTATGACAGATAACGAACCCATTAGAATTGGAGAGTCTCTAACCTAAACTTCCTTTCCTTTTCAAAGAGCACCATATCTGTGTGCTCATTTTGAGCAGTTGGTTCACAGACAGGAGCACTTCCAGAGCTGTCCTCTACCTTCCCAGGGCACACAGAAAGACTTACCATTTAACAATTTACTTTCAAAGTCCGCTATGCTAAAATTTGATCAAGTGTTAGTTCCCATTTGGTTGAAGCATGAATTATTATGAAACATACCAACAAAGACTTTGACCTAGCTCATTGAGTAATAGGGAGGAGAGGCAGATGGGAGGCCCTACAGAATTGGAGGAGGGACTAATTCCTGACTCACAAAAGACTTTGAAAACATACTCGAATGGGAGCCATGCATATTTTGTGTTTTAAAACATGGGAGAATGAAGAGAATGTCTTCAATATGAACCCAAATACATGCTGCATTTTGTCACTCTGTCTTTCCATTCTTCCTGGAGGACGCAATTATACTTAATGTGATGAGGAGTGAAAATGATGAGCAGCTTCATCAAGGCTAAACCTGTCAAAATAGCCTGTGCTATTTGTTTGTAGAAGCCCAAGCAATCCTTCATACTCTGAAGCTTACACAAAAATATCCTCATAGAAATCGGTTATTAAGGTTATTATCAATTAGTTAATTAAAAGTAAGTGAAATTAAAGCCAATGGCTTCTGATGTGCCTTAGTGCCCAAGTAATTATCTAAACTATTAATTAGTAGTTTGGCAGGCGTCATGTAAATAATGAATCATACCTTAAAGTGACAGGTTCAAGCTGTTGCCTGTATTCCTCTTTTCTCGATCATGTTCTTTATTTCCCATCTGAACCGCTATCTAAATCTTTTCCTGTTTTAATTTCCTTTGGCAGCATCAACTGCTGAGACCTTCTCTTCTTAAACCGGAGGTATCGATTTTCACTTTCTTTTCAACCCTCACTAAACCTTTAAACAATACTTTTAGACTTCTGTGGGCAGCCTCTTATGTGGTCCCCTTTTTACTAATGAGAGGGAAAATGCACTTTAGAAGTTTAAATAGATAAACAAATAAAAAAGAAGTCACCGCTCGATTGCTTGCCGGTGTCTGCAGCTACAAGTTTCTAGCTTCTGTCCAGAACAGAGATTCTCAGCCCCGGGGTTGGGAGTCTTTTAGGGGTCAAAGGCTCACAGGGGTCACGTAAGACCATCAGGAGATGCTGGTGTTTTGTTAGGATTCCTTAACAGTAGCAAAATTACAGTTACGAACTAGCAACAAGATAAGCTTATGGTTGGGGTCACTGCACCATGGGGAACTGTATGAAAGGGTCACAGCATTGGGAAGGTTGAGCATCACTGCTCTAGGATCTAGGCCCAGTCAATCATTGTTGTGCTGACTTTTCCATTGCTGCCTGAAGCCACCCCATGGCTGAGCAGGAGCTGCGGTTCGTCCGAATGTGATCTCATCAGCTAGATCAGGCAAAGACTGAAGGACGATTCCAATATCTGTCCTGCTCCCTTGCTTCTCCTATCAAGTAAAAAGTACTTTCAGGGTTATACAATAAATAAACATCACTTTATTTATTTATCATAAACCTCTAAGACTAAAAGGACTGTAAAGTAATACTCGGTTGCAATACTCGTACTCCTTGTGATAAGTTTAGGCCTTTGCTAAACACTATAAACACTTGATTCTTTTCTCTAGGAACAGTGCCCTACGTTTACTAAAGGAAAGTATTTCTTGTTTAGAATCACA
>NW_022196909.1:39300883-39305634 GCF_008632895.1 Mastomys coucha
ACACACACACACACACACACACACACACACACACACACACACACACACACCATCTGGAGACCAGAAGCAGAAATATATAAATTTGCGATTAAGCTTTTAATTAGAAACTCGTATCAAGAAAACTTCTGGATAGTTGACTCGGAAAACTCAGGATTACAATCCATATGCGTTGACAGCCTTGAGCAAGATAGTCTCCCAACCAGCATTATCACCTACAAAGGCTGATCATCACATCCAGCTCATGCACTTCCGGTCAGCAGGCACAGAGAAGCCAAGAAAAACGGGACGAAAGTGCTCTTCTGATTGACAGCAGTTTGGACATTTACTATAGTCATAAGCGTCTAAGTTAGCGCCGCCTTCTCTGTGTGGTCAGCAGCAGAAATTAACCTTAAAGGAACATTAAGTGTCGGGCCCACTCGCACAATCACTCTCTGGTTCAACATCTAGAGATGCAGATAGGGCCTGTGTCATGCAGTGATGAAGCCAAATCCAGTCACCTGCTTAGCTCAGTCCTGGGGTCTTCGTTGACACAAGGACTCTCCTCCTTTCCTTTTCTTTTGAAACACTTGGCACTCTGCTCTTCTTTCACATTTGCGCTGGTCCCTGTCTCTGCGGTCCCAGCTCAGAACTGCAGAGTACCCCGCTGCGCTCCAAGGTTCCCATTTTGTTCCTTTCTATCCTTGATCATATTGGAAGCCACTTATGCTGGGAGCATACAACAGCTTGCGGGAAAGAAGCCTTAGTCTTAGGAATCAGAAAGTGCAGGTATATGAGCTAATCGTGACTAAGATTACATTTAAAACAGCTTGGAGGTTTCTTCTTGGTACCTTGTATGTTTTAGATTAGGCTTGCATTGATTATCAGAGCAAGTACAGCGTTTCTGAGATGTTTGCTTTATGTAAACCAATACTCTGATGCTATTAGTCCTTTAAAAGTCTGCACTCACCAGTGTGAAGCATACATGTTTTTCAAAGTCACTTAAATTTCTTACCGTTCTTTCTTACGTTTATTTTATACTTCCATTCCTATAATGGAAAATTTTGTTGAACTAAAACCTACGGCTACAAAATAAATATAAGCCACTTAGACAAAAATTTCAAGAGTGCACTCTCATGCATAACTAGCACAATTTAATGCCTAGCACTGATTTCCCGCGTCCTAAGTGCTTTCTAACATGCACCCATGGATTACATCATTTCTGAGCTCCTGTAAATGGGATATTACAGTATATTCCATCCTCCTTGCACCTCAGCCTAGTTGCCCACACCGTGCTGCTGCAGGGGGTTGATTTCTTGAACTTTCCTATTGGTTCTGACTTTGGACTGTTATGAACAATCTATTGTGGCATACATTTTCCAAACCGTTTTACAAATGTATATACTCCCCTGCCCTAGAATTTTTATGGCCAGCCAATTGCCCGCTGTCCATGGTAACGTGTGACATTACTAATTATTTTTAAAACATTTATCCTAAAAGACATACCAAGTGAGTTTTAACATCACAAATGAATTAGTTTAAAAGGTGTATGTAAGTTGCAAAGTTGGTTGGCATTATATTAATGTCAAACGGGCAATGACAGACTTAGTAGCTACGGAAACCTGGCTGGAAATGTCCACGAAGAGACTTCATGGAGAGAGAGCGAGGCAGGGGGCAGTTGGCAGGTTGAACTTGAGTAAGAAGCAGAGCGTGCAGTAGAGGAATAGTAACCAGACCTTGTGGGAGACAGGAACCACCAGGAAGATTCTTGGAACACACAGTAGTGCCATGCCTTTGTTTTTCAAGAGAAACCCAACTCCCAGGTTTTTTGGTAGAGTTCTTTGGTTAGGGTTAACCAAAAGTAATCCTTCTAAATGACTTGGCAAGCTGTGGCATAGCTAAGAGTTGTTGTCCATATTTATTACACAGATGACTTATGTGATAAATTTGTATGCCTTAGAAATGGTGGCTCTCTGCCGTCACAGAACAGCAGTAGCTCCTCACTCATCACACACACACACACGCACACACACACACACACACGCACACACACACACACATACACGACACACACACAGGTATTAAAACCAATTCCTATCATGAGTGGATTCTCTGTATATGCCAACCTACTTCCCTGTGGATGGTTATGCTTGCCTCTGATACCCCACTGTAAATTCAAACCTCTTAACATTTGCCACCTCTCATTACTAATACAGTAGAATTAAAACGTGTGTGGAAAATGACTTAATCGCCACCGAAGCTGTTTTCGTATATAGGCCTCAAAGCACAGCCCTCTCTAAGAGCAGAGTTTAAGAAAAGTCATTATCATGAAGCGTCAGAAGAACCCTTAGTAAGGTATAAGAACAAGGATATGTCTAAAACGCCTTTAACCTCAGAATGAGCATCAAACTGAGATTCTTGTTAGGGTACGAATCACTCTCTCACTATCGGAGGATGTAAAGTATTTGGTGAGGAAGCCCTTGGTAACTGAGAACCCTCAGTAGAGAGAGAATAAACAAAGCCACCGTAACAGTAGCCTGAAGCCCTGGCCAGTCAGTAAGCGACAAGGACACTTAATGTTGATTGCATTAATCTTCAAAGTTTCCTAAAAGCAAGTAAAACAACTCTCCTGCAAACATCTACAGTGTAATAGCCAGGAAAACCGTGCTCTCCCATTTACACACAAGCTAATGGCAAATGGGTCCCATGAGAACAGCTGAAAATGTAGCACCAGGAATGTGTTAACCGATGCTCGTCATCAAACTTCACTTTGTCAGGAGTGTTTGGAGAGAATACAGGCTGTAGGTATGGAAATCTCGCTTAAAACAGAAATATGTGAAGAGTGTATTCAAAAATGCCAATTTTTCTCTTTGAACAATAGGAGTTATCCATGGAATCTGGGATTGATCCTGGCCAGGAATATGGACAAGATTATTACAGTTATGAGCATGGGTACATCTTCAGTTTTTCATTCAGAATTATATCATATTCCTTTTAAAAATTAATCAGAAGTTATTATTGCTATTACAGTTTTTTAAAGTGTCGCTGGCCCCTTTATATTTGAAAATCGTGTGCCTGATTTTTCTACTAGTCAAGTTCTCGCCATTTTGCTCTTTCATTTACTCTCTATTTCTAGAAGTGCTAAGGAGGATCATAGTAATTAGAATGGAATATAAAAGTTAAACATGTTTGCTCAATTCCTAAATTCACCATTTATTCGGGATGCTGTGTTTTGTGGTTTTTTTTTTTTTTTTTTTTTCCTAATCGGTCTACCTGAAGTTTTGTGCCAGAGCAGTGAAAAATAAAAATAAAAACATAAAATATATTTTTGAATCTAGCAACAAGTACGAAAATGGAGCATTAATTCTGCACACCTAAGCTAATCACCTACAAAAACACACGGGATGAAAATGCCACACGGGCCATGTTCCTGCCATGCCAACTTTCATGTAAAAACATAGATCCTGTGTGAGATACAGATTTGTATATAGAATCTCTCTCGTGTCCTACAGTCTCCGTGTAGTTATGAAGTATTGCATCTCTCTTCTTCCTACCTCTAGTCTCTCCCCAAATTTAAATGTGAAATAACAGCTCTCTTCCTTATTATTCCAGGGAGCCATTATGGCAATACTATAATAATAATAATAATAATTCTCTGGCTGTCAGGTAGTGGTTCTTAATATGTAGCTTTGTTTTTTGTTTTTGTTTTTGTTTTTTTAATTTTTAGAAGGAACTTAATAGACCCTGATTATCTGTTGATGATGAAGAAAAAAGAATAAATCAGAGATCATTATGGTAGAGTCTATGAAAAATTACATATGAAAAATGTCTCAAGTTACAAGTTTATGTTGCAGGTATGAGATGCCCCAGTATGGAAGTCGGCGCCGACTGCTGCCACCTGCTGGACGGGAGGAATACGGCGAAGTCATTGGTGAAGCTGAAGAGGAATATGAAGAGGAAGAGGTAAGCGTCTGACTTCGTCATGACGTGTCATGCAATAACAGCTCTTTAGATCTGGTCTGACTAACACGCCATCGATTATTCCAAACTGTGGAAATTCCTAGTAATTTATTATTTGTTTTTCAAACAAAGGTAATAACACTATTTCATTCTCTTGCCTGTAGAGGCAATTCTTTAATTTTTTACAATTTATTTCCTTCTATATGAAAGGTTAAATACCTGGAAAAAGTTCCAATACAATAGGCTTTCTTGAAAAAAAAAAACAGTATTAAGAACAGTATATAATGATTTACAATACATGGTTACTTTTGGTCTTGCCCTATCTGCATAACTAAACATCATGAAAAAAATGCAGTCTTCATATTCCATTTTCAGAGAAGAAAGTAACATCACCAATATTTTTTAAATGTTGTGTGGTTCATTTCTGAATTAACATGAATCATGTCTTTCAAATTCTGACACCTTACCTGCAATATCATTAGGCACACAGTCCCTTTCTCCTTGAAAAGACAGTTCCTGCAGCTCTAACCAGTTCAAAATACGACAAGACAGATTTTTCATAAACGTTCAACCTAACTACTGTATTTCCGTGGCTTTTAAAAATTCTGAGATACAGCAGAAAGCTAGACAAGCCAGAACTCTAGAGGTAGTAATAATGGCTTACTCTTTCCTGAGACAAGATTAAATAAAACAAAACTAAATGACAGACAAAGAGAAAGCATTAGATTTGGGTATCAATACAATAAAGCCAAAATAAAAATAACTTATCGCCTGCCGGCTAGTTTCTGTCTATCATCAGACAAGAAAGAGTACTG
>NW_022196909.1:39305644-39328338 GCF_008632895.1 Mastomys coucha
AACTATATGCATAGCTTACTTGAGGCTTTCACCCAAAAGACGACTTTCTGATTAACTTATAAGGGGCAAAATCACGTTATAACTATCTCCGAGCTAACATTTGCATTGCACTCTCAAAACTTTCAGGTAGAGCCAGAGAAAGTTAAAAAACCCAAAGTTGAAATTAGAGAACCTAGTGAGGAGGAGGTGGTAGTCCCCGCCGAGAAGCCACCAGCGGCTGAGCCCACGCACCCAACGTGGAAGAGAGCCAGGATATTCCCAATGATTTTTAAGAAAGTCAGAGGTCTCGCTGAGAAAAGAGGCATTGACCTTGAGGGCGAGGAGTGGAGGAGGCGCCTTGAAGAAGACAAAGACTACCTCCAGCTGACTCTAGACCAGGAGGAAGCTACAGAAAGCACCGTGGAGTCGGAGGAGGAGTCCAGTGACTACACGGAATACACAGAAACGGAGTCCGAGTTCAGCGAGTCCGAGACCACTGAAGAATCCGAGTCGGAGACCCCATCTGAGGAAGCGGAGGAGAGCTCGACCCCGGAGTCGGAGGAGTCTGAGTCCACTGAGTCAGAGGGAGAGAAAGCCAGGAAAAACATCGTGCTAGCGAGAAGGCGGCCCGTGGTCGAGGAAATCCAGGAGGTGAAAGGTAAGAGAGAGGAGCCACCTGTGGAGCAAGAAGAAGAGCCCCCCGTGGAAGAGGAAGAACGGCCAGAGGAAGAAGAAGAAAGCGAAGCGGCTCCCATGGATGAGTCCACAGACCTGGAGGCTCAGGAGGTCCCAGAGGAGGGCAGTGCAGAATCAGCCTCCATAGAGAGGGGCGTGGAAAGCGAGGAGGAGTCCGGGTCAGAACTGAGCAGTCGCAGCAGCAGTACCAGCGAGAGTCTCTCCGGGGGGCCCTGGGGCTTCCAGGTACCAGAACACGACAGAAGGAAGGATGAAGACCCCAAGAAATCCCCAGGCGCAAACTCCGAAGGTTACAACACGGCCCTTTAGAAGAGAGTTCATAGTAGGTGGGGTTTGCGGTGCCGGGTGCTCCTGTGTGCAGTGCCTTCTATGTGGTCTCTGAAAGGACTCTCTCTTGACAGGGTGGGGACGCAGCATGGTTTGACTCTCTGACTCATGGTTAGAAGTAAGATAAGAACCTGATGACGTGCGCTACCTACGTAGATGTGCATGCTGAAACACAGTAGATCAAACCTGTCTACCTCTCTCTTCTACTAGTCAACAGGAAACATCAATACTGACTATACCGTGGCATTTTCAGTGACACTTGTCTATAGCAATGGAACATGCGCATGTATGTGATAGCCTTTGTTGCTGTTTGTCTAGTATCCGCTCTGCAAAGTAGCTGCTTCTGATTATTTCTGCTCCCTGCGAAGGTGCCATGTCAAGTATACCCTGTATCAACTCCCACCTTCAAATTCGAGGAGTTAAATGAAACTGTATCTTGAAAGTTAAAGGTGATTACCCTTTTAGATTGTGTTTAAAATCTATTGCGACAGTCACAGCTTTGCTTCTAGGTAAATAAACACCATTATTTAAAATATTTATACAGAGACCAGAAAACATTGCCTATTCAGTACAAAGAGAACATTTATATTGCTCCAGTTTTGCATTTTTTGGGGGGGGGGGGCGTAGTGTTGCTTAAATTTTGCTCCTTGTCACTTCTGATACTAGTTGGTGAAAAGAAAGCTGAATCAGCGAAAATGCCCATTATGTTCCAGTTGCTTATACAAGGAGATATTCTGCTTTGTGTAGTAATAACCACTCACGCGGGCAAATATGTTCCTCTAAGTAAAGGGAGATTAAGCGAGATAACCCAGAACACCATGATTCTTCAACCGATTGCACACATCAAAATGAACAAACATTTTGACTAACATGAGGAAGTGGATTGCAGACTAGAGTTACGTGGATGCAGAAATATTTTTAAACTACTGGAAAGAAAAACTTTAAAATGGATACAGTATACAAATTCTGTTTCCTGGCTTCCTGCTGAACTTGCTGAATGGTTGAGCAGCCAATAAGACAATGAGTTGGGACTTAGCATACGGATACTGTACTTTTCTTTTCATGCCTCAAGTTTCCTATTAGGTCTACTTCCAAATTCAGCAACACTTTATTCAAAAATTGTTTAGACTCTGAATCCAATACGGAGTTGGAGAAAGGATAGTGAGATGGAAAGTTGTCTTTTTTTCTCTCTTAAGAATGTATCATTGCCACCTCTCCGGGTTTGCTGTGGATTGCACAAAGCCTTTGATTTCCTTTGAGAATGACTAGCATATTGTTATTCTTTGTTTTCTCAGTGGGCAAGAAAAAGAATGATCAAGTTGGTGGTCGATCGGGAGTATGAGAGCAGCTCCGCTGGGGAAGACAGCGCTCCTGAGTCGCAGAGAAGCAGAACTCACAAGCCCAGTGGCCACAGCAATGTCAACGGCAACATCTACATTGCCCAGAATGGTTCCGTGGTGAGAACGCGCCGTGCCTGCGTTGCTGAGAACTTGAAGGTGCCCTCCCCTGTGTTGCTTGGGAGGCATCTGAAGAAATTAGACAAGCTGGCAAGGACACGTGAGGAGAATGTACCCCTGAGCACACTGTTCAAGGGACCATTTTCCACAGAGAAAGCAAAAAGAACCCCAACCCTGGTCACATTTGCCCCGTGCCCTGTGGTGGCTGAGCACTCCGCAGTGAAGCCACCAGGGACCAGGCTGAAAAACACAGCTGAGCAGGAGTCCATGGTAGACAGTAGGCTCTCCAGAGAGTCGATGGAATTCCACGGTGACAACACAGCATCAGATGAGGAGGAGCTCTGGATGGGTCCGTGGAATAGCCTCCACATACCAATGACAAAACTCTGACCAATAAAAAAAAAATAATAACTTAGTTTTTACTTGTTTTTAATGAACTCGGCTTTTTATTGCCACAAAAAGTCAACATATGGGGTTTATCACATGTGCACAACCTAACACTTCGAACGATCTGCTTTACAATAAAAAATTTTTTAAAAAGGAGAGTATCATTTGTATCAATGAATTGTTAGCCCCAGAAAAGCCTTTATGGACAGACTGAATTCACTAAATAACATCACTTCAAAGTCTAGTTGTTTGGTTGGATCTTGAATTAGTTTTCATTGTAATAAACAAGGAATAACTTAGTAGAAATCGTTTATTTTTTTTTTTTTTGCTTAACATAGATTATATTCCATTTCAAGAATGACAACACATTTTTCCACACATGTAATTTTATTTTCTATGGGGGAATGGATTTTTTTATAGGTATGATATTTATACAGCTACTGTCTGTACTACACTGACTTTATAAAAGAAAAAAAAAGGCTTAAGAAGCAGCGGAACAGGTGGCGATCACTGATAACTTATTTTTAATCCTGAAGTTAAATAGTATCCACAAGGTAGTTTTAAAGATTTCTGAAGGAATACTTTTGGCCTTAGGAAGAAAGTTTGGGGTCAACGCTTTTTGTAAAAAAAAAAAAAAAAAAAAAAAAAAAAAAAAAAAAAAAAAAAAAAAAAAGACACACACACACAAAAACAAAAACATAATTTACAGTTTGATGTGGTGCACACCCCACATGAGTCTGCATACTTTCTATCCATTTCACATGTAGCAAATAATTTAACAACTTCCGCAATTCAGTAACTGGAGCAACATATAAACCTCACTCTCAACAAAAGCTTAGTGAGGAGTAGAGAGGATCAAGTGGACAATAATGCTTCTCAAACCCATGTAGCAAAACAGAGAAGTCTGGCCTAATGTGACTAGACAGGAATACCTTATAAGCCCAGCATACAAGGATGTGTCAGGGTCACGGACATATACAACGTGTTAAATGTCTATACAGGCTGCAACTCCATAGCTTCATTGCACTGGAGCACTTAATTTCTCTCAGCTCTCCTTCATTTATAGATGATTTTAGTGCACATATTTATGTGCTATGGTCCAGAACCGGAAAACGATTGTCTGCATATTTGTTTTCATCAAAGGACATGGTCGTCATTGTTCCACCTCTGAACAGTAGCTGTAACACAGTGTTTTGCCACTAATAGAAACTAAACGAAATAACCTTTTAAAAAATCGCCTTGTGTTGCCTGTTCTGCAGCATTGGGAAGGATGACCAATGTAGGCTAAGGGAATTCAGAATCTCATTGAATGGGTCTTAGTGTGATAAAGGTGTATTTCACTTCAAATTTTGCATTGTATTGAGCGAGTTCATGTTTCAATTAAATTCCTTTGGGCATGTTTATCATGTAGTTGAAGAACCAAATAGCCCATTATTATTTATTGCTTTTACATGATTCAAATTTTAAAATGGTTTTTGCAATGTTGTTTCCTCATTTACATGGTGAAGGAATTTATCAGTGTCTGTGACTGGTATGTTTTCATTTCAGATATGTGAACATACTTGGAATAATATCCTGAAATCTCATTTTATTGGGAATCAGTTCCTTTTTATACCCTTAGAAAATCCATCAGCATTAATAGTCATGTTAGAAGTGTAGAGTCATGTCCACACCCGCAGGCTTATTAACAAGGATGTACATCTTCACATTATCTAAGACGGCTTGTATGTATATTGAAGTTTATGAAGAAATGATGTACTGCCAGTCCTTCAGGCACCAAAGCAATTTTTTTGTTACGTAAAATATTTTATATGGATCTCAAATTAAGCATTCATACTTCCCTACTAGCTCAGTCATTGATCACTAAATATAATTTCATATTTTTATGACATTTCATGGTAAATGATTACCAGCCTCGTTTGGCATCCTTTGTACATACAGATCTGTATTTTTTTCCTTCCTTTAGCTTCTAGATGTAAAATTTAACTTATATGTTGCTGTTTATATCACAGCTGTTTTTTTTTTCCCTTTCAGCCAAGATTTCTTTGTCCTGGTAAGGAAGTTTGTAGTTGTTTTGTTTTGATTATTGCTATTGGGAAAAAAAATAAACTTGAAATGGGGTAAGATAGAAGAACTTCATAAAAGCTGTGTGGAACTCGGAAAATTTCTGAAGCCACTGTTAAGATATGAGCAGAGTTCTGAAGATCAGTGTTTTGTCAAATGCTAATGTTGTAATATGATAGAAAACACGGTATTTCAAGATAATACACTGTAAGAAAATATGTTGCTATTAAAACCCAGGGGGCCATCCGTATTCCAGCACTTACAAGATGGTCATTTTGATAGAAATGATCATGAAGCTAATCTCTTTCTGGGGTGAGATAAAGATGAGCCGCCTTGATGTAGAACAACCAAATCAAATATTTGGTTTGTATATTTGGAGGACAGAGACAGCCCTAAAACTCAGGCTGGATAAATCTGGATTAGCTGAATCACTACACTCACAGGACTTTGAAGAACCCATGAAATCCCAACTCGTGATTAAAACTGCAGAACACAGGGGAAATATGAACGATTAATCTTAAAAAGAATTAACATAGATAGCATTTACATGTAAGTATATATAAGGAAATTTGTGCCTGGTTTTCCTAGAAAGGCATAAGAGGTTTCTTTTGCTTTTGTTCTTAATGAATACCAGCCTTCAGTAAGAACAAAAACCAAACAAACTCTGCAGGTCCTAAGGACTCAGTATACACAGCAAATACCATCACAGTCCTGTTGTGACCAGTGACTCCAGAAGCCTTGTAGACACTAAATTCAAGGAAGCAGAACCATCAGTGTGGTGTGGTATTGGTCACTCTGTGACCATTAGCCCACAGCATCCTCCAAGTCTCTAGATTTATTCTTCTCATTGATTGAAAACCCTAAGATCTGTCACAGAATGCCAACTAAATAGCATCCCAAAGGACCTTCTTAGAGAACAGGAAAAGGCTTTCCTGAGGTCCCCACTGTCCACAATGATGTTGTTAAAACAGGTCGTTTGCCCTCTGTGGGTCTTCCAGTCCCTGCGGCTACAATCAAAAGCGTTGCTGATAACACTTATGTATCAGGGAGCAAGAAGTCATTGGATATTGATTCATGAGAGGAGCCATCGTCTTTCTTCCTTTCACGGATCTTCTTTCATCTCTTATTCTGCTTTGTTCATTCATTGCCTTACACTTCACCCCATAAGTAGGACTTCCACACTGCATCAGTTCACTGGTGAGATGGGCAGAAAGTGCTAAGACTCTATTCTCGGGGCTGATGCCTCCTGTGCCTGTAAATGCCACAATGGCACATCTGAAGGGTAAGTTCAAATAGCATCCAGGACTCTCTTTCCTATAGAACATTTCTCCCTATTCCAAGGTGATAACATGAATTCCATGTTGTGTTTCTCTCTTGTTTTAGCATTAACTAATTCTGTTTACCTTGTTTTTTTTTTCCATTGAGGTCTATACGTTTATGGTAAGTTAAGCACATGTATGAAGAATGTTGTCTATAGTTTGAGAGATTATCAGAACATCCACACTTTCCCAATTTCTTTACCCAAATGCCTGTTCTTCCTTAAATGTTATGTTATAGTATGAAGAAAATCAAGTATGTAGTCTGGGTTAAAATACATTGTTATACAATTAACACAGTATTTTACAAATAAATTTCTATTTGAAAAAAGATGTCTCATTATTCTTCCAGGTACAGATAAAATCAGCAATTCCTTTCCCATTTGCATGTGCAACTTAATTTTTTCTATTAAAAAGTAAAAGTCTTCTCTGCCAACTCTTATCTTTAAAAACTGTAGGGGAAAAAAGATGAATATTTTAATGTTATTTCCCATTCTTTTTCATTTCAACCATGCGTCCACGAACCCGCATTCTACATAGAGTAAGATGATGTTTCCTAACATACCACCTACATTTTTATGAACACTTTTATAACCATTTAAACAATCTGATTTTCATGTACATTCAGTGTTTGTTGAAATGCTGAATCACAGAAGTGTGCTGAGAAGCATAGCCAACATGAAGTTTTGTTCTATACATTTTATGCTATTGGATTTGTTTCAACTCATGGTTTTCAACCCTATAGGGAGAACAACAATATCAACCAACCAGACCCCCAAAGTTCCCAGGAACTAAACCACCAACCAAAGAGTACACATGGGGGGGTGGGATCTATGGCTCCACCTGGATATGTAGCAGAGGTTTGCCTTAATGGGCAGCACTGGGAGGGGAACCTGTTGGTCCTGTGGAGTTTTGATGACCCAGGGTAGGGGAATGCTAGGCTGCTAAGGCAGGAGTGGGTGGATGGGTGGGGGAACACCCTCGTAGAGGCAGGGGGAGGAGGAAGGGGATGGGGGTTTGTGGAGGGGAAATTGGGAAGGGAGGTATTCAAAATGTAAATAAATAAAATAACCAATTCTTAAAAAACTCATGGTTTTATTCATCAACTACTTGCCAGCTATCTGCTGGTCTACCTACATTTCTATCATCCATTTACCATCTACCTATCATCTATTTATGTAATCATCTACCTTCAATATATCATTGATCATCTATCACCTACTTATGATTGTCTGTTTATCCACTTATTTATCATCTATCTCTATCATATATCCAGCTACCTACAACCTATTATCTATCACTTGTATGACCTATCTACCTATAATCTACCATCTAGAATATATATATGTATATATATACATATATATATATATGCCAGCTAACTATATATCTGTTATCTATTTATCATCATCTGTCTTCATTTTTTATCCATCTGAAATTTGACCTGATTTCCCTGTACATTTGGAGCTTATCCAACTGTCCAATGTTGGTCATACAAAACTTTACTCTGTCTTTAACAAATCAGGTTCAATAAGGATGAATATTCTAATCCTGCCTCCTATCCCAGCCACTGGAGTAGCCTTGCCCCTCTGCCCTTCTGTTCTTCTCTAGAGTGGAACCTCATTGACCACTACTTGTCCAGCCCTCAGTGAACCTCCTTGCATAGGCAAAAGCTGGTGAGGGGCGAGGGTGTTATAGAAAAGTGGATTCCTCCATCATAAGAGCAACACTATAGCCTCCAATTCCCCCGTTTACAATCCATCCCATGGGGAAAAGAAAGTAACACCCTTCAAAATTAAAAGATGAAGTTGTTTTCAATAATCTTCAGTGATTGGTCCAAGTGTTAGGACTGACGTGATTTTAAATTCTTTTGATCTGTTCCTCTCACTGAACAAACAAGAAGATGTAACTGTTTTTCCATAGCCCTCCTGTTAACTATGCTTATAAAAGAGAAATAACAGTAGTCTATTGCTTGAGGAGGGTTACTTTTTTTTCTTTCCATTTCTTTGACTGGGAGTTTTGAAGGATGAAACACTGGTGTAGTAATACTGAAGAGTAGACACTGCATGAACCAGAGAGTCCTGGGTTGAGGTACAGTGTCCATGAAGCCAGGGGATTATTTAGAGGTGTGTATAAACTATGGCCTCACTTCCACTACATTTGTATGATGGTGGAATTAAGCTAGGCTCTCTGGGTTTTCGGTGAAATTGAGTTTTAAATAAAAATAAAACCCACATCTAGGCTTTTCTTTCTCCTATCCTCGATAAGCACTGAGTAGTGGCATTTGGAAAATATCAAAATCAGTGACTTGCATGTCCTAATCTGCTTTACTTCTTATTCATCATCAAGTTGATATGCCTTGCTCTTTCTCAAAGTGACACAGAATTCTCTAACATTACAAAAATACCATAGTACAGTGAAGAAAAGAGAAGGATTTTAGATAACATAAACATAAATGAAAGATGCAACCCCAAAACTACTTATATTAAATTATTTTAGTTATATGTGTATTAATATTAGCAAAAAATATAAATATTAAATATTGCCTTCTTGACTTTCCTACGGCACTTATTATTTATACTATTTCAAACTAAACATTACATCTTTTTTCCAGAAATATACACCCCCATTCAAATACTGTTGAGGTTCAAAGAAGGCCTATAGGTACATATTTTAGAATATAAATGCATACATTTTTAAAGTAAGGCATATAGTGGATGAAAAATAGATAGGAGTAGACAGTTTTATTTTCATCAATGTGCTAGCGAAGCAATTCAGTTCACCAGAAAACAAAACAAACTAAAATGTATGTGTTGTGTTTGTAGATTTCTGTCATATAAATTTCTTACCATGGTCAATTCCAAGCTGTGAATACCTTAGAAATATGTCCCCAAGACTCTAACTTAAGAACTGCCCTTCACCGACTGACATGAACTCAAGGATTGTGTCTCACTCATAAAATTATCGACAGTGCCTACTCTCAATCTCAAAATCTGGCAATGGTCTCTTTCTTTGTAAGTTACAAAAGAAAGGCTTTACTGAAGGACAGATGACGTCTGGAAAACTAACTGGCTGGAGGCAAGCTGTATATACAAAGAGAGAAGAGGAGAAACCAAGAGGTCCCAGGAGGAAACCCCTGTCTTAGTCAGAGTTTCTATTCCTGTACAAACATCATGACCATGAAGCAAGTTGGAGAGGAAAGGGTTTATTTGGCTTACTTCCACATTGCAGTTTATCACAAAGGAAGTCAGGACTGGAACTCAAGCAGGTCAGAAAGCAGGACCTGACACAGAGGCCATGGAGAGATGTTCCTTACTGGCTTGCTTCCCCTGGCTTGCTCAACCTGCTCTCTTATGGAACCCAAGACTTCCAGCCCAGGGATGGCATCACCCAAAAGGGGCCCTACCCCCTTGATCACTAATTGAGAAAATGTCCCACAGCTGGATCTCCTGGAGGCATTTCCCCAACTGAAACTCCCTTCTCTGTGATAACTCCAGCCTGTGTCAAGTTGACACACAAAACCAGCCAGTACAGATGCTAATCAGGTCTGAAATATTTTTTTATAAAGGCAATAAAAGTAAGAGAATAGAATTATGTATTAAAGATACAAATTTCATATGGTACAACAGAACAGAGTGATACCAGGAAATAGAAAAATATTAAGCCAGTATCTGGAAAGAGCTCAGTCACTAACTAACATCTCTACACATTCCCTGAGCCTGTATTTCTTTGTTATCATGTAGACTTACAGCAATCCCTTTTTTAAAATCCAAACAAGTGATCTTATCTTGTAATCAGTTTTCCTGTAAAAGATAGGATTCATTAAATTAATTAAATTAAAGGTAATGAGAAACATCACGGTAAACATTTTAACACAGAAAGCGTGGATCCAAACGCCATTCCAGTTGGGTCTTTCTAATGTCTAATCTGTTGGCTCGATCTGTGTTATTACTGCATTTTCCTCTCCCTGTTTCAAATAACAACACTTACACTTTACATATTGAATCTCTCTGATTTCCCAATGTGTTGTATCTCTCAGGGTCTGTTCATTTTTGCATCTTAGCAAAACTAAGTCAAAATCTGAAAATATCAAAGGGAGGCGACTGTGTTAGCCAGAGACAGACCGACTCTACAACAGGCTGCAAACTGGCAGTTTGGGAGATGAGGTCTAAGTTTCTGTTTTCCAGAACTGGAAAAGTCCAAAATAAGTCAGTTCCATGAAAAACCACCCCTCACTGCAGCCAATCAGGAGCTGCCGGTAGGAGCTACCCCATCACCCAGACTGAGCCAAGCCTGAGCCAAGAATAGTTAATCAGCAATGGTTCTGGCAAGTCCCCCCAAACTCCACAGAGCCCTAACCAATCACTAGAGCACCCCTACCCCTAGACATAGAGCCAACCAACAAACGGGAAGACAGGTAAAAGCCCCACTCCTACCCTAAGAGGTTTTAAAATGACTGCAAAATTCACATCTCTGTCTTCCACTCTGAATGGTAGACCCCCTGCATGCTGGATCTCTGAAGAATAACAACGCTGTTGCATATCGTTTTGAGTCTGGGGTATTATTCTTTGGTGAGTCTCAGATGATTACAAAAGGAATAAAATCTTTTATTCATGTGCAGCTCATATTTTCATAGTCTTCCCACCTAACAAAATAACAAAAAGTTCAGTCCAGCAGGGGAGCAAAGATTTGAGCTAACCACAGGGATCCTGATCCTAGCCATGCCAGCAACTTGTGAATTTTACAGCTGCGAGAATAATAAATTCTTATCTTGTCTGGAGTCATGAGGACTGAGTAGAGTTTCATGTGTAGAGCTTTTAGAACAAGCACATATATGGAACAGAATAGAGTGTGAAGAAGGTACCTTGAAGGAGGAAAAGATGTGTCAAGAGTATGTCCCACCCAGAGAACAGAGAAAGGACTTAGCCTACTTCCTCCATCGGTTGATGTGTAAGGAAATTAATCTGATGTATATTTACTGTTATTTCTTCTATTGACTGATTCCTACTCCTGCCCCATGTATCCCGAATAGTGAGGGAAATTAGAAGAGACAGGTTTCTCCTCTGACCATTGTTTGGGAAATCAGGGTCTGCGTCAGGGTGCTGTATGCTAGCATAGGCTGGCTCATGAAGCAAAATGACTTGTCAAAGCACACTGAGGCCAAACACAGCAACTAGACTTTCATGCGAGATCTCACACTGAAGGGAGAAGGCTCCGTTGTGCCAGGAGTGCCCAATGATGGGAAAAGAACAAGCACCTGAAGATGCCACTTGTTGTGGTTGTTGTTTCATTGTAACTCTTTAGTCAACTCCCAGTTGCTCCACATTTGAAGAGTCTTCCTGACTTTGGTCCAAGGTCAGGTGAGAATACTAAGGAAACATTTTCTAACAACAGAAGGCAGCCAACAACCTTGGAAAGGGTAGTCGGCTACCTTCTTCTGTTTCTATTTTCTGGTACCTAATTCAATCTTCTGAGCATTGTGGGAGATCCATAAGTTGATCTGTGTATATTTTATCACCACCAGCTCCACCCAAGAAACCTTTCCACTCTAGGTTCACCCTTCTGGGAGTCCATTTCCCCAGCCTTCTGCAGGAGGAAGTAATTAAGGCATTGCTGACAGCAGCTTATCAGTAAGAAAGCCTTACCCAGTTGAAGTCCATTTCTCACTGTGTGGGGTCAACCTAACGCACTGTCTTTGATGTGATGATTTGGAAGTCTTAAGTTATTCTAGCTTCCAGGGATTCTGTATCTTCCACATATATGAGAAATGAGAAAGCAGCCTACACAGTGAAGGTAGGCACACATCACTCCTGCCCCTCAGCATTGATTCTGATGTTATTCCTAGGTTCAAGGGGCTCTGGGGAATGTAGCACAGGTCTAAAGATGCTGCCTATTATGTCTTGAGTGGGTCAGCATGGCAAAGCTCTCGTTGCTTCTAGGGATAAGAGATGCCTACGGGACATGGAGTGAGAAAAGGAAAATGTAAGACACAAAGGTCAGAGGATCTCAGGCAAACTGACACAAGCTGCAGGCTTACTAAAGGATCACATTCCACAAACACAGGGAGAAAGGACCCAAGGAACGGTGATGTCCATAGTCCTGTCTGAGCCTGTCTTCACATCATTCAGGGAGAAGCACAAAGCTGTTGTGCAGTCAGCGCACAGGTATAGATGTGTAAACTGTGTCTGAGACTGGAGATGAGAAGGGATGTGCCTGAGCCTCCAGTTTGTACCAGAAATCTCTATGTCACTCTTAAGTGGAAAGGTTAGCCCCCACTTCTGGAAATCTGTGGAAAGGTTAGCCCCTACTTCTGGAAATCTGGACAGTGGAAAATATATAAATCAGCAACCAAAAAATAAAAACAAATTTTCTTCTCATATTTATGGCATAGTGTGGAGGTGTGTGTGTGTGTGTGTGTGTGTGTGTTTCCACAGATTCTTTTCATTTCATTTGTTTCTGAGACACAGACGTAAAGACATTCAACTATTATTAGATTACCGTCTTCCAATATTATAAAAGTGTTTATGCTTCATGTTTTTAATTTTATCTCATCTGATGACACAATCTAATTTTATATTACTTCCTGCTTTCGCTCAACAAAATTTGATCGTCCTCCTCCAGAAAAAAAAGATACACATCTCAGAGAGTAGATTCAAAAAATACATCCCATATGAACCAAAATGTAGAGTATTTTTGCTTGCTTGCTTTAGGTTTTGATTACAGTACAATCAAGTAGATCACACAATATGAAAATTTTATTTATTCATTTACTCCATTCTTAGTGATATATACACAAGAGCTGGCTGCGGCATCTGGTGTTTGAAATAAAGTGTCTCCACAACCAGTAAAATCATCAAAGGGCTTAGTGTCCTCTCTGGGACAAAAGCAGCGTCAAACGTTCGAACAAAACAAACCAGGTGGATATAATTCACCAGGGTAGGTAGGTCATGTATAAATTAAATGTCAGGTGTATATAATAAAACTTCTTTAAACCAAGCATTTATATAAACGGCATTTATAGCATTTGCTGTGAGAACAAATACAACACAAATACGTCATTACACGTCTTCTGAGTTATGATTATCAATGGTTTCTCTCTTAGTCAGTAGTCTATTGCTGTGAAAAAGACACCAAGACTATGGCAACTCTTAGAGAAGGAAGCAGTTAACGGCAGCTGGCTTCGGATACAGGTTTAGGACATAATTATCATGGTGGCCCACAGGCAACCTGAGGCTGGAGAAGTAGCTGAGAGTTCTGTCTGGATCCACAGGCAATAGGAAGAGAGAGACATCAGGCATTGTCTGGACTTAAAGCCCATCCCCAGTGACACACTTACCCAAACAAGGCTATACCTCCTATTCCATCCCAAGTAGTACCACTCCCTAATGACTAAGCATTCAGATACATGAGTCTAAGGAGTCATTATTCAAACCATCACATATCCTATAACTATAATATTGGTTCCTATATCAGAATTTGCTTGGAATTTTACTCTAAATATTGATGTATTTATTACATAGTCACTCTGCTGAATGACATCCCCTCTTGCATTGAGAGGACTAAAAGACAGACAGACTACACGACAGGCTCCAAACTACCTGTTTGGGACACAAGGCCTAAGTTTCTGTTTCCCACTACAAGAAAAGTCAGTTGCTGGGAAAAAAAAAAAAAAAAAAAAAAAAAAAACCACGTCTCATTGGCAGCCAATCAGGAGCTGCCTGAGGCAAAAACAGTCAGGATGAGTCAGCAACAGTTTCCAGGCTGAGTCAGCAACAGTTTCTAAGCTCCCCACCCCCTCCCGAAAGTCCCTGGAACCCTAGCCAATCCCAGAGATACCCATACCCTTGGTGATAGAGCTAACCAATCAGGATAAGGGTCACCTACTCCACCCTGGAATCACCCTAATTGGCTTTAAATCGAGCCTGAGAGCTCACATTTCTGTCTTCCATTCTGGTGAATGGTAGACCCCTACATGCTGGATTTTTGCAGAATAAATGCCCTTTGCTGTTGCAAATCCACTTCCAATCCACTATTACATCACATGGTGCAGCTTCTAGAATACAACTTAGACTATTTCTTTCGATACAGCTCCTCCTGTCTGAATATCTAGGAAAAAGAACTTCAAAGACTAGGGACTAAACTTGAAGAGGCACCTAGAGAAGACAATTTGCTGCAAATTTTGGAAAATCTTTTGTTTCATTTCAGACCCCAGGACAAGGAGTTGAGGTGCGTATTTTAAATACCAAAGCAGACCTGGCTTCCAGGTTCTGCCAGCATTCCACCATCCCTAGCTGGCATACCCCGCCCCCACCCCTGAAATTTGAAGAGCAGGGATGAGCTGCCCTTCACCCAAAGGCTCTTCTCTCTATATTCCAGACATTTTGCCCACCCCCTTCTCTCTCTGTTGTCTTTCTCTGTAAGCACTTTCTCTCTCCCCCCTCCCTACTCCCTCCCTCTCCACAGCCTAGGTCCTTGGGGCGAGTGAAATCCTAGAACAGCTTTTCAACAAACCTGCATTTAATGTAATCTAACCCAGTTTGAATCAGCTCATTATCATCTTTCATGAGAAAATAATCACTTAAGATAATTAGAAAAGGTTTCACATTATATATTGTCAGTTGGTTTCCATTGAGAATCAAGGTTTCTGAAGCCCCAGATGCTACACTGAAGCAGGAATAGTCCATAGCAGCCAAAGTTACCTGAGGCCGCGATTTTGAATACCTCAGTGGTGTTAAATTGATAATGCAGTGATCAAAGGACCCTTCACTTTCATCTTTGCATTTGACGGAATTCAAAAATAGCTCACTGACTCTGTGAGCTCAGACAACAACTAAAGCACATGGATGTTTCAAAAAGTTGTATTTGTTATATTTTAGGGGATACACTTTGATAGTTGGGATGTTTCTCAACCAAATCAGGGTGATAAGCATTTCTGTCTCTTCCAATGTGAATTATTTCTTGTGTGGAAGGTGTCATACTCTTTTAAGAGGTTATTTTGAGAGGGGTATGCGAGGGAGGGGCTGGAAGGAGTGGAGGAAAGAGAATGTGAGGTCAAGGTATAATGTGTGAGAGAAGAATAAAAGTTAAAATAAATTCTCGAAGCACACACACACACACACACACAAAAAAAAAATGAGTTATTTTGAAATAAACCAAGGGTTGATTGATAATTGTCCCATTGTGCTGTAGAAAGGCAATAACCATGTCCTCATTGCATATGATGCCATGTGGCTCTCTTCTTAACCCCTACTCCAGGTTACCAGGTACACACAGTACACAGTGTGATACTGTGGTCACCACAATTTTGTCTCTTTGTCTATGAGCAAAACCTATTTTTTTCCCTAAAGTGAGTAAGGATACATAGCCCTTGTTTCTGTGTCTGGTTTATTCCACTTAATGCAACAGACCTGAATTCCTTCCTTGACTGACCCTCATTCCTTTTTATACTATCTCATTGAGTGTGTGGCATATTTCCTTTGCCTTGCTTGCAAAGGAATCTGGGTTGACTCTATGTCTTAGCACTTGTAAATATGGCTGAAACACGGGGGAGGAGGGGGGAGGGGACAGGGAAGTTATCTCGATTGCTACAGTGACCAATGTGTCTTAGATACAATTACTTCATCCTCTTTGGCTATGTATCTAGGCATGCATTTGCTGAATTATGGGGTAGTTCTATTTAATGTCATAGTTTATGATGGTTGGTCATGACTGTAACCATAAATAACAGTCCTGGAAAATATTTTCTATGTGTCTAATATTGCATCATGTGTTATATCTACTATTATGATCCTTGGGGGATTTCTCTAATACAGAATTCATAGTGAACTATTTCTGTCAAGAGATGTCTCAGGAGAGTAAGAGTCATTTCTCTGCGGGAAGTACCTGGTTAGATACTTCATTTTACAGAAGTCTCATTTCTTAGTTCTACTTCTATAATCAGTACCTTTTGCTAATTGCATTGCTTTTGATAAGAAGTTAGTTTATTTTTTTATATTTTAATACATTTCTATTTGTTCTGTGCCAATTAGAGCTTGCTCTTTGCACTCCTTGGGTCTCTCCTTTCTAATGAAAAACTGTTGTAGAAAATATTTAAACTCAACCTGGGGTTTCTACTGGGCCTTTGTTTGCCTCTGACCATTTAGTTCCCACACAAATTTATAGTTACAATAAGCCTTAATCAGCACAAGAGCTGGGCAGATGCCCCTCAATGCTATTAAAATATAAGACATTTACCAATCAGAAATACCTGGAGGTAAGGTCATATAGCATCCGCTGGGTGTATGTGAGGACTCTCTTGTCTCTGGGGCAACCAGTTCTTGGAGGCCCACAGTTAGCGTGACAATTCATAGCAACAGGCCAAACCTCAACAAGGAATCCTGCCAAAAACTCTACAAAAATCAAAAATATTTAAAGAGAATATCATAAACAACACATGGCAATAAAATATACAATTTAGATATGTACATTCTTAAAAGCAGACAGTTGCTGAGACTACAAAAGGAAGAAAAATTTTGAACACAGTAAAATTGAATTAGCCTTTAACAAACTTTCTACAAGAAAATGCTTGTTTTGCAAGAATCTGCTCCTGAATGCTGCCAAAAAAAAAATTTTTTTTCATTTTTTAAATCATTTTTTTGCTACTACAATTACATCATTTCCACCCTTCCCATTCCTTCCTCCAAACCCTCCCATATACCCCTTCCTTGCTCTTTCAAATTCATGGCCTCTTTTTCTCACTAATTGTTGTATCATACATATACATATACACACATATATATGTGTGTGTGTGTGTGTGTGTGTGTGTGTGTGTGTGTATTCCTAAATAGAACCTGTTCAGGTTGTATGTTACTTATATGAATGCCATAAACTGGGTTTGTTGCAGAGACCTCTTGTTCCACAGAATGAGAGTCCTGGTCAGGTGGGCAAAAAATTCGGCGAGTGACAAACAGAGACTGACACAAGGAAGTGCTGAGTCTGAGTGTATTTCTTAAAAGTGGCATAGGGCTTTTACAGTCATTACAAAAGAGAAATGAAAAATCTGGCAGCTCAGTAGTCTAGGTACATCTGAGGCCTCCTGAAACACACTGGGTCTAAAGCAGCAGCCATCTCCTCTGGACTGGTGCAGCACCCCCAGGCTCTGAGCATGCTTGGGCCCATGCGGCCCGGCCAGAGTCCAGGGGGGCTGTGGGTGCTCCAGCCAGGAGGGTAGAGACTCAAATCTCGAATCTAGAATGCTGACTGCTGCACACTGTCTCTCACACACACACTCGGCTCAAGGTCCCGCCCATCCTTAGTAAAACGCCCACTATGCTAATCTTCTGGGCTAGTAGAGACAAGTCTCTTTCTTGCTAATTCCTAGGAGTGGTTCAGCTGCAGTACATGACTGAAAATGAGGATTTTACTTGACCTTGCCCTGGGATAAGTTTCCCATTCTGTAAGCTTCAATGCCCTACCCACAATGCCGAAGGCAATTAGTCTGGATGGGTAACATTCTTTACGAAATTCCAAGCTAGGGTTTGGCTAAGATGTTGGAACATTGGTAAAGATCAGAGAGCAATGTTCAATTTTGTCTAGCTATTATTAAATCATATCTTGGTTGGCACCTAGCACACGAGTTCACAAGGACATATCTGGGCTACCTCTGAGTTAGGGGATGCCACGAATGACTGAATACCCAGGAGGCACAAACTTCCTTTGAAGTCATAATGCCTCTTGTCCATGATCAGGCTTTTAACCCTGATATTGCAGACTTTACTGGGGTATACGAGTGGGCGTGGGATATGAATGTTTCAAGGGAGTTTGGTATGAGATTCTGTCTCCTCATGTATCAGAAGCTACAGTAAGAAATCCTAAGACAACTGCCCACATGCGAGCTGAACAAGGACAGCAGTGGACTTGTCAGCACAGTTGGGGAAACCCTACACAGAGAACTGCCAGCAAGTGAGGAATGCTGAGGGCAAGAAATATAGTCCTCCCTAGGGATGAGCACACCAACTTGTTATCCAGTACCAAAAGGTCAGTCCTGAAAACATACTCATACGGAGGCCATTATAGTGTTTTCAAAGACCCTTCTTTAGGAATGGAGAAAACTTAAATGAAGATTTTTTTAGGGTTTGGTGTATAAAATTCATAGTGCTGTCTATCAGAAATATCCTCTCAATGTGCTTTATATATGTGCTTGCATATATCTATAATTATACACATGTATCACATATATATAGTTATATATGTTATTATACTTACATTGTTCTGTTTTACATGTGCAATCCATGTTAAATGTGGTGAGCAGATAGAAATGTCTAAGCCATTTCTTTTGTAGTTTTATTGAGTAAAATAAGAAAACAGAGCCTATCATTTATCATTTTATACATTTATGATTTAGCATTTAGAGAGCACAGGCATTAATGGATAGCCTAGGAAACACCAGTTTAGAATAAAAAATGCAATGCTCTGCCCTTCTGGAAGAGGGGATAGCATTCTCAAGATGACTAATTGAGAAAGCATTCAACCATCAAACACCAATGAATCTTCAGAAAGGAACTTCAAAATAAATAATTGAAGTAAGTTCATGTGTGGCACAAAAAGTCAAGTCACCCTGTGTAGAGTGAAGTAAATGTTCACACACTAGTGAGGGAGGGGGGATTAGGAGTTAAGATCATCCATGGATACATAATAAATCTCCAGCCTGGGTTACATGTGACTGTCCCCCCAAACAAGTGTAACACACAAAGGCAGGTATTATGGTTAATGGTAATATACTTACTGGTTTTGAATGATATGGATTTTTATCTGTGATAATAAAAACCGTTTTTGGTTGAAATATTTTTTTCCTCAACAATAAAGAGAACTGTGTATTTACTCTTGTGTCTCCTTCATTGATTTACACAGTGTGGTGATTTGAAGATGCTTAGTTCATGCGAAGTGGCACTATTAGGAGATACAGCCTTACTAGAGGAGGTTTGCCTTGTTAGAGAAAGTGTGTCACTGTGGAGGTGAGCTTTGAGGTCTCATATATATACTCAAGTCTGGACAGTGTGAGCCAGAGCTTCCTCCTGACGACCAGCAGAAGACAGCCTTCTCCTGTCTGATCAAGATGTAAAACATTAGCTCTTCCAGTACCATGTATGCCTGGACACTGTCATGCTTCCTGCCATCACAATAATGGACTGAACCTCTGAAACTGTAAGCCAGTCCCAATTAAATATCTTTTATAAGAGTTGCTTAAGTTATGGTGTCCCTTCACAACAACGAAACCCTTTTGACTTTTGGCACATGGTAACTCCATCATTCCTCTGATCCTGCTAGAATTCTCTCTCCTCATACTCCCCAGTTGTTTACAAGGACAAATGCTGTGGAAATTATGGTATCCTGGTTTCAATTTATGCTTCAGTGTTTTTCAGTGGGTTGGATACTCTGTCAAGACCTCCTTAGCAATCTACTCTGCTTCCCCTTATAACTGTCTTCTTCGTGTGCTCCAGGTGATTTTTGTTTCTCATTCATTTTAAAGGTACATTTTGTCTCTGAAAGATGTTGAAGTTTTATTGTATGTTATGAATGTGTATTTCAACATATATTGTGGCTTTCAATTTCACATATATCTGCTTTCATCTCGTAACTTAAAATACGAGATTTTAAACACGTTTATTCCTCCTTATTTTTGTCTTTGCTTCAGAACTTTTGCTCCATCTCAAAGTAAAAGTCAAATTGCCTTACATCTTATTCTAATATTAAAAGTTAGGTTCTTATTGGTCCCTCAGCTATGTCTAAACTTCTACAAGAGAGAGAGAAGAATAAGAAGTCAAGTGGACTCTGGAGGAACATCAGTTGCAGTCAGGGGACCTGATTTCTCACCCTATTACTTTGGAGGGCATTTATCTCCCAACACTCAAGTTCAACATGAGCATTCTTAAAGGAATTAGCTCTGATGAACACAGTCTTCCAGGATGTGTTAAGGATGCTTTAAAGAACATATCTGATGTAGGAGTATCTATCTCTGCAAAATCTTTGGATCACCAACATTAGCCTGTAGTCATTCTTCAATCTGCTCAATATTTTGAGATTCTTCTAAACAATTAGGGCCCTGTAACTTTGTAAAGACCTGCTGTGTATCACAGATGTTCCTCAGCCTCTGGCCCGTTCTTTATAGCAGTGGCAGAAGATCAGTCTATTCTCAAAAATCAGATGTCATCTCTTGTTAATTTGGGCTCAGACTCAACATTTCTTGTCAGATAGGTTTTACTGAATCGAGATGGCAGCAGCAGACTTGCAGAGTACATACTGCACAGGAAACCTCCTACCTTGCATGTGTTTAAGGGGGCTTTCTGACCTCAATTTTTTTATGACCTGCAACCTCAAGATGATGTCATTCAAGTGAAATGAGTATGTTTGGCCTTATTCTTTCATTTGAGAAGTAAAATTGGTTAAAATGGGGGGTGCACATTGCTTCAGGCAATAGGGTGTATTGTGGATTCTCCCCTTTAGAGAAAAGTTTATGTCCGTTTCTTTTTTTCTAAGTTTTCTTAAAATACTTATTCATCTTAGGTATTCAATTGTACTATAGATGTCCTCAGACACACCAGAAGAGGGCATCAGATCCCATTTCAGATGGTTGTGAGCCACCACGTGGTTGCTGGGATTTGAACTCAGGACCTCTGGAAGAGCACTCAGTGCTCTTAACCACTGAGCCATCTCTCTAGCCCTTAGTTCTATTTCTTATGATGACTGGAGGCTGCAAGACATCTAGCAATCCGACGGCTGCAGCTAGAAGCATGCAGCCACATGGGTCATTACAGGGACCCAAAGGATGGTATCACAACTTCTCAAAGGAAAGAATTTGTTTACATTTCCTAAAACAATTTTAGTGTATACACGTGGGAGGGCTTGTGCATCCAAATCCCCAAAATGAGATAGAGAGAGTTTGGTGTTGGGATGCCTTTCTGCTGACCTGATAGAGGCTTCTGCTAACACTAAGTGGTCATCCAACACAGCCATCTACTGAAATGCGTTGACTGTCACTTGTTTTTATACATGCCCATTGTTCCTACATAGATAGTCCCTTAGACTCCTAACCTAATAAAAATTCTAATGCAAATGTTTCTAGTAACCATAACTGCAAGTGTCCTCATTTTAAAATGTACTTTAAAAATAACACTTTTTGTGTCTCTTTAAGTGTGATTTTGAATCACTATAACCAACTTTTTCTGTAAAACGTTAAAATGTATTCTGTCCATTCTTGTGCTCTTATCACCTACTCCATCCTCAGGAACGATCATCATCCTATTTTTGCCCTTGCTCACACTATATTTTTATCACAGTATGTTTAACCTTCACCAAGAACACTCAGCAAGTTCTCCACTCGAATTGCACATGCTTATTTATCAGTGGTGCCCAGCGCATACATGGTGCAGATGGAAAGATTTATAGGTGTGGTGACAAATATATCTTGGGCTCTTGATGCAGTGTGACCTCCTTGGCTGAGAACAATTGGACTGAACATATATTTTATTAATAATAAGCCATTGACTTTTAGATGAGCAGTCTCTCCCCCAGAGAATGGCTCTGACTGGGCTACACACCTCACTGTTGTGCCAAGAATTGAGCTACGGCTGACCATGAGCTCTCCTGTTCGGGTGAACACTGCTGCTGCTCTGGCTTCCTGGCGAGGATTCAGGAGTGTTTGAGAGTGAGGAAACTGACCTTGGAAAGCTACACGCAGGGAGGCTGCCTCAGTTGGCTAGCCCAACTGACCGGAAAGTACACCAGTACTTTCTGTGAATAGAGCAGAGACAATAGCTTCTCTTCTTTAATCATTTTCTTGCTAATATCCATGGTAGTTCAGTGTCTATTTTATGGTCTCCTTCTTCTGATGACTTATGGGTTCTTCCCTCTTCTCGTGAAGGCATTTCTGCTCTTGTAATAAGTAGTCCTAGAATGTTCTACGAACATCCCTTTCCCTTCTGCCCATACTGTTTCAAGACTGATGGTTGCTGGGCTGTTTGGTAAACTAAAGCATCACTAAAGATAACAGCTGTCACCGAGCAAGTAGGTTGGCTGGCCATCTTGTCAGGTTACGCTCAGGATTCGCATGGGCTCACAGAGCCTGTAACATCAACCACAGAGTCTGCATGGGACCTGTAATAGGTCATCTGTGTATTTGTTAGGGTTGTTTGCGTGGTGGTTTTGTGGGATTCCTAAAAGTGGGAGAAGGTGTGTCTCTGACTCTTTTGCCTAGTCTTGAGGTTCTTTTCCTCCTAGGGTGGCCTTGTTCAGCCTCAACAGGAGGGCTTTTACCTTGTCTTACTGTATCTTGTTTTGTCCTGTTTGGCTGTCATGTCTTGGAGGCCTGTTCTTTTCTGAAGAGGAAATGGAAGTAGGGTGGACCTGGGAGAAAGGGGAAGGGATTAGCTGGGAAGAGTGCAAGGAGGGGAACTTGTGCTTGGGATGTCTTATATGAGAGAAGGATTGGTTC
>NW_022196909.1:39328348-39340863 GCF_008632895.1 Mastomys coucha
ATAGCTCTGGCTGTCCTGGAACTCACTCTGTAGACCAGGCTTGCCTCAAACTCAGAAATCCAGCTGCATCTGCCTCCCAAGTGCTGGGATTAAATATACCAGGTTCTCAATTTCTAAAGGAGAAAAAAAGGACTGGCTGACAGGAGCCTGATATAGCTGTCTCCTGAGAGGCTTATGCCAGTGCATTATTAATACAGAAGTGGAGGCTCACAGCCATCCACTGGACTGAGCACAGGGTCCCCAATGGAGGAGCTAGAGAAAGGACCCAAGAAGCTGAAGGGGTTTGCAGCCCCATAGGAGGAACAACAAATATGAACTAACTAGTACTCCCAGAGCTCCCAGGGACTAAGCCATCAACCAAAGAGTAAACATGGAGAGACTCATGGCTCCAGTTGCATATGTATCAGAGGATGGCCTAATTGGTCATCAATGGGAGAAGAGACCCTTGGTCCTGTGAAGGCTCGATGCCCCATTGTAGGGGAATGCCAGGGCCAGGAAGCAGGAGAGGGTGGGTTGGTGAGCAGGGGGCGTGAGGAGGAAACAGGGTTTTTTTATCAGAGGGGAAACCGGGAAACAGGATAACATTTGAAATGTAAATAAAGAAAATATCTGATAATAGTATCTATGTTATTTCTTTTCAGCAAGGTGAGCCAAAAAGCCCATGGGTTATTATTCCTCAGTTAGTGTTTCATAACCGAAACTAGCGCGATAAAATTAGGAAGCATATGTTCTGACCAGAATGAATTTTAATCACGAGGAGAATAGAAACAATGCAGTCATGGCTGAAAACTCACAGAAGTACAATGGCAATTCTAGGAGAGATGCCATCGATCCTGTCTTATCAGTGGATCAGCTCTGTGGTGTGTAGCTTTCTAAGTCCTTGGAACAGGCCACGCTACCGGCTCCCACCCAGGGAATATTAGATCCGTGGATGAAAAACACAAACACACATGTTACTCAATTTCTATCTGCCTTATTGGCTCAATTGCTGGGCACTACGGATCTCCTGTGGCTAGTGTGCCCTTCTCAATACTCTTAGCTTATTACCTCTCAACCTGCCTTAGTTTCAGTTACCTTTACTCCCAGCTCAACACCCCAACTATCCACCTGGAGAAGCAGCGTATGCTGGAGGAGCCAAGAGCTCTACATCTTAACCTACAGGCAGCAGAAGGAGACTGTGTGCCATACTGGGCATGGCTTGAACATAGGAGACCTCAAAGCCCACCTCCACACCTACTCCAACAAAGCCATACCTCCTAATAGTTGCTACTCCATCTGGGCCAAGAATTCAAACACACAAGTTTGGGGGTGGGCCATTTCTACTCAAGCCACTACAAGAAATAAGATCTAGTTTCTTATAATGTTTTTAGTATGTTTCCATGATGTTTTTCTTATCACTTTTACAGGAATTAAAATCTTAAGGAAGCCCTACTCTTTCAAATAATGGGGACTTCATGGGCACCTCATATGTGTGCTAACACAGAACATCTCCTTGGTTGATGGGTACCCAAGTCATATATGGCCAGTGGAGGCAGCCCTAACTATACCTAGATTGAGAAAGAAATAGCTTGCTCTATGGAGCCACTCTTAACCAAGCTAAAGTTACAAACAATAAGTAGACTGACTCCCAGGATTCCTCCCATTCCTTTTGCACCTGGGCACAGTCACACCATTACGAAGCTTATTAGACACGTCTCTTCACAGTGTCAGAAATGATCTCCACAACCTCATCTAAGTCATCCTAGATGCAGCTTTTCTTGCTGCGTTTTGGCAACCGGCACCCACAGTGTTATGTCTCTCATCCGTGTGGCAACTGGTGGAAATAAAGCTAAAGAGGAAGAACAGAACTGTCTGAGCTCTCTGATAAGCTAAGGGCGTGCATGTCCCTTGCCTGAAACAAAACAGACTTGTTGTTTCTGACTTCCAGCTGGAAGGTGAAGCTAAGGTCAACCCACTGGAAGACTAACAGAGATTATTCACTGATTTATAATTTGCAAGACTCTGCATTATGAAATAGGAAATGAAAAATATAATATTACAGATTGCTTGCTCTCTTCTAGGAATGTGTGCAGCCACTCAATCTTAGAGGGAAGAAAAGGTTTATAATGCTACCATAGCTTGGCTGATGCTGTCACAGCTCCTCTGAACATTATTTAAAAATAAAAGCAATCCAGTGAACAGTTACATCTAGGTACACGCCTCACTGCCCTGTAACGTTTCAGCACACTGTTGCAGAGAAGTTGAGAAAAGTTTCTGCAACATGAACATTTTCTTCCATCCAGTACTGGCCTGAGTCATGTGCCCCACCCTTCACCTCTGTTCTTTCCATATTTCTTCTTATTTTATTATTCTACCAAATCGCTCTCAAATGCACATCGGTGTGCATCTGTTTATGTTGAAAGCTTAGAGAAAAGTACCCTCCCTCCCTTCCCTGATTCCTAGTGCTATTACAGCTAGAACAGTGTCTCAGAGAGAATGGTGTTCCCTTCCTGTGTGGATGTGAACTCAAGTTACCTTTCTTTGAAATTATTCAGGGATGTCTTTGTCTTCTGCCAGAAGATGATTCCCAGTGTAAATTATGACGCATCCATTCTGCTGGTCCTAAAGCTGTGGTCTGGTTCAGATGGATGGAAGGAATGATTCAGTGTTCTGACGGGGATTCTCATGACACATCTGCTGCACTTCAGTTGCTATCGGCATTTAAAAATCAGCTATGAAATCTTGTAGGTACAAAAACCCCCTTCTCTGAGTAGTTAACATTTACTCTATGTGTGGATTTAAAAACACATCTCACTGAAAAGAAAGAATTTTGGGTTTTTTTGTTTTGGGGTTTTTTTTTTTTTTTTTTTTTTTTGTGAGCCATGAATAAGGTGAACTCATGACAGTAATTTGTAATTTACAATGAAAACTTTTCTGTAAGTCAGAGGATTTTCAATTGTAGAATGGAATTAAAACCTGAAACTTTGCAATATTAAACTCCTATTAAACATTGAAAGAAAAACTACTGAATGTTTGGCAAATAATGTGGGGTATATAAATACTACTAGATTGTTTTTTTTTTAATATTTTCTTTGTGGCTTACTTGTAACAAATCAAGTTTCATGTGGAAACAAATGAAGTTTCCTCTCAAAAAGAGAGGAGAGGGTAGGAAGGAGGGGGAAAAGGAGGGGGAAGGATAGGAAGAAGGAGAGAGGGAGAGGGGAGGAGGGAGAGGGAGAGGAAGGGAGGGAGGGAGGGAGAGAGAGAAAGAGAGAGAGAGAGAGAGAGAAGGAAAGAGAGAGAATGGTAACAGTTTAAAGAGTTCTAGAATGTTCCACATAGGAAGAATTCAAAGATATAATTTTCCCCTTAGAAAAAAACAGCGTGTTCGAAAGCTAGGGTAGCAGTGAAGTTTTTCATATGCACAACTTTTTCCTTTTCCCAGAGAAATATGAACAGACACTTACTCATCCTAGAGAGAACACCCACATCAAGCCAAAGAAACAACTCTGCCCTACCCAAGGCAAGCTTGGTGAACCAGAGGGTTTACAGGAGCATAGGTGACTGAGGCAGCTGCTTTATAGGAAAATCCAGCACTAGTGAGGACACAGGAAGGCAGCATCCTAGCGGTTCCCTCCCTGAGCGCACACAGACACAGATTTCAGTTTATGATTAAGTAGCTCCATGTCTTTGACTCTGAGGCAAGGCAAAATGTGGGAACACAGAGCAGAAGAGGGTAGCTAGGAGGGAGGAAGGGATGGAGGGAGGGAAGCAGGGGGAGAGAGAGAGTAAAGGGAGAGAGGGAGGAGGGAGGAGGAGGGAGAGAGAGAGAGAGAAAGAGAAAGAGAAAAAGAGAGAGAGAGAAAGAGAGGGGGGGCTATAGCTTTCAAGGGCATGCTTCCAGTGGTCTCTAGTACCCCTCTCTTCCTCCAACCAAGTCCCACCCTCTAATAGTTCATTCAGTTATGAACTGCTCAATTTACTATTGTTATTATCTGGTTGCTTTTCAATAGCACCAACAGCTGGTGAATGAGCCTCCTGTGAATGGATTTCGGGCAAGTTCTAAATCAGAGCCAAATGTGAAGTTTTGTGAAATTCACTTCAGTTTAACTGAGAAGAGTTGGAATCACTTCCCAGATACATCTGTTGCCTTGGTTAGGCTCATGCAATAGCTGGAATTGAGAAAGACAGGTCAGATCTCAGGAGGCTGAGTCAAGAAGATCACAGGTTCAAAGCCAACCTGGGTGATGTAGTGAGACTCTGGACACACACACATGCACACGTACACATGCACACACACATACGCATACATACACGTATGTACACCCTCACACACAATACACACACATGTACACACACATATACACTCACACACACATGCGCAGACACATACACACAAATGTACATACATATACACACATACAAACACACACTCCCACACAAATGCATGCATGCACATGCACACACAAGCTGTCCAGCAAAGTCGTGACACATTCCTTTTGTCTGAAATCACTCCTAGCACTGTACCCTCTTAGGCATGTCACTTGCTCTCACTTGGCAATTTATTGAACACGGGAGAAGATGCAGAAGATACATCTGTTTGTTTCCCATTACTTCTCTCCTTAGAAGCTGAATTCACATTGCATCATTGTATCTTACCTACTCACATTGTATCTTATCTACTCACATTGTATCTCATCTACTACACTGCAAAACTGCAATCACAAACTCACCATGCTTCAAGGGAAGGGGACCCAGAATTTTGCCCTCAACAGGAAGAGAGCAAAGAATGTTGCAGATGGGATTACAATTTCAACAACTCACCATTTGGCCACACCATCATTTCTGTCCCTCCTGCATAAGAACCGTCCTCCCATGGGTCACTTGCCATTTCAGAGCCTGGATAAAAATTGAAAACAGAAAGCTATAGCACCTGTAAAGCTCAATGTGAACAATAACGTTATTTAGCTCAGTTTAGCCCCATCTCATAGGCACATAAAAATGAGATGGGGCATTCTTCTGGAATTCTCCTTCAGCAGACCCCTAGGGTCATTGAAGTACATGCTGTTTTGTACCCTACTCCATACATTTATGGTAAGCTTTTCAAGAATGCAAGATGAGGGAGCTCTTTCTTCCCACCCATAATACACCCACCAACTTAGTTTTTATGTTTATTTTGTTCAGGTTGCCATGGTCCCTCCAATAGTCCTTTCCACAGTCTGTCAGTTGGGCCTGAATGAATGCCACAGACTTTAGATGCTTCTGTGGCAAAAGAATGAGGCATATTTCCCTTCATTCAGTTTCATATAAGAGTTCCTTTGACCTTCTCTGTTCTAGCACACGCCTTGGCTCTGCAACATTTCATTTGCTAGCATTCTTTTTCTTTCCACATAGTACACATCTTGGTTTTTTTTTTTTTTTTTTTTTTTTTTTTTTTTTTTTTTTTTTTTTTTTTTTTTTTTTTTTTTTTTTTTTGCTTTTGTTGTTTTTGTTTTTGTTTTTAGCCTGCTTGCTCTTTCTTTTTGTAGACCTACATATGAACGGTTACTGATAATCATCCCATAGAGTCATTATTAGGCAGTCTGGAAATGTCCTCTATCAGTGAAATTAATCCGTGGCTTCTCAATTTAGCCTTGGGTAAACTCATAGGACAAGGGTAAAAAGTGGCCACGTTTTCTGCCAAAATAGGACAAGAACGGACTCTAGTCTAGTTGTTAATACTGTTTCCCTCTGAAACCTCTTGAGCTGGGCCTCAATTGTCTCTCAGCACAATTATCATCCAACCGCCTACTAGGATGACCCGTTAAGCCCTGGTCACAGTGTCTAAATGCTTTCCTAGTCTCAGTTCCAAAGTCCTCCACATTCCTCAACCAAACAACATGGTTAGACATGTCACAACAGTACCCCACTGCCTCCTACAAATTTCTGTCTTAGTTATTTTTCTATTGCTGTGATAAAGCACCATGACCAAGGCAACTTATAAAAAGTTTAATTTGACTTGCAGTTTCAGAAGTGTAAGGAACAAGTGTAAGCAAATATAAAAGAAATGACAAATGTAACCCAACCCAGAGTGTGTGTGTGTGTGTGTGTGTGTGTGTGTGTGTGTGTGTGTGTGTAAATTGAGATAAGGTAAACACCCTAAGTGAACACCTCAATTTTGATTGGCTAAAATGTTACCATGGAAACCAAGCCCCCCCTGAAGTGTGTGAATGGAGGTGATAAGGCCTAAAGCCAGATAAAGTAATGCTAAATGCTTGAGCTGAAAGAGACTTAAAACCCCCCCGTCTGGCAACTGCAACTTGCCCAGATCCCGGGGCCCTACTGAGACACTTCAGGTGGAGACCCGCTCATCCCCAGAGCCAGCCCATCAATTCCAGATGCCTCAACTCTGGACCAAGGCTCCAGTGGAGATCCAAAACACAGCAGGAAGTGTCGTGGGCCTTGCCTGCACATTCATCGGAGCCAAGCTATGCCAGACCGGAGGTGAGTGAAGTGAGTGTGTGAATGAATGTGATCCCATTTCACTTTCTATTTGCTTTATGAATAAATATTAGTATAACCTGATCCTCCAAGTCACTGGCACTCTCTTTCTCTCCATTCCTACATCTGACAAGAAGGTTAGAGTCAACAATGGCCCAGCAAAGTAATAAAGAACTCACATCTTGATCCAAAACCATGGGGCAGAGAGAAATCACTGGGAATCTCAGGAGCCTTTTGAAACTTCAAAGAGCTCCCCCAGTAACACATCTCCTCCAACAAGCTCATTCTCCATAACCTATCCCAAAGAGGAGACCAAGTATTGAAATATATATGAGTCTATAATGTGTGGGTCTTTTGTCTGAACTCATGTATGTGCACCGCATGGAAGTCAGTAGGGTATTGGGTCCCCTAGAACTGAAAGCCACAGAGGGTTGAAAACTACCACAGAGGAGCTAGGATTGAACTTGAGTCCTCTGCAAGATCAGCAACTGCTCTTAAATACTGAACCATCTCTGTGGGCCCATGTTAATTTCCATTATTCCGTTGTGGTATGGGTTTTTCCTCCACTCTTGATTAACTTTTCTGGCATTTTGTATTCCTCAACCTCTGGTATGTAGTTACCTTCCTCTTCAGATCGAAGTTTTCCTTCCAATGCCTTCCACAGAACTGAACTGGTGAACAGAAGTTACTTCATTTTTTTATTTTAATCAATGTTTTTCATTCTTTGTTGACTATGATTGATATTGTTGCTGTGTATAGTAGTCTGGGCTGGCATCTGTGTTCTCTCAGACTTTGTACAGCTGTTCAAGCCCTTCTGGCTTTCAAAATCTCCTTTGAAAATTTAGTTATTATTCTATTATTCTAATGAGCCTTTATATGGGACTTGGTCAATTTTCCTTGCAGCTTTTACTATCCTTTCTTTGTTTTGTACATTTAGTATTTTGATTATTCTGTGTTGTGCAGAGTTTCTTTTCTGGTACTGTCTATTTGGTGTTCTATATGCCTCTTGGACTTCAATATACATCTCTTTTAGTTTTAGAAAGTAAACTTCTACCATGAATGTTTAAAATAATAATAATATTTTCTTTGGTATCGACTTAGGTTTCTTCTCCATTTTCTCTACCTATTATTTGTGGATTTATTCTTTAAATAGTGTTCCAGATTTCCTGGGTGTTTCATGCCTGGATTTTTTTTTTTTTTAAGATTTAACACTTTCTTTGACTTAGCTATCCACTTCTACTTTATCTTCAATACTAGAGGCTCTCTCTTGACAGAAGCCATCTAGGAGAGGCTATGACAAGCCAGCGAGTTTCCTGGAGATAGCCCGCTGTTTTGCATGGATATGACAGGTACACTCTGGAGAGGCATGGCCTCAGAGACTTCATCCCAAGATGTTTCTCAAAGGTGATATGTCTCTCCTGCTATTATAACATAGCCTAAGGATTTCTGGGCATCAGCCCATGCTATTGGGAAAATCTCCCACAAGTCAACATGAAGATGACCCTATCATGTATTAGATGAATTAAAGGCTTGTTAGCATTCCTGATTTGATTCAGATAATTTCAGGAAGAACTTTTGAGGAGATGGTTTCGGTTCCTTTGCCAGAAAGATGTAAATAAAGTTAGAATCAAGAATAGACTGTGCCTCTTTCTCATAGAATAAAGGTTGTATAATCAGGAATGCAATGTGCTTTCATAAATTACACTAAGAAAAATAGACTTGGGACAAGTCTGTGATCAAGGAAAAACATTCATTCTAGTTTCAGGTCCAAGGATGAGGCCACAGGTGTGCACTATGATAAAGCAAGGCCATGGGAAATGGTTGCTTTGAACTCACAATGAGCTTACAGAAATACTGCTTTGAACTTACCAACGACATTCTTCTGCAACTCCCCTTTTGTGTAACATTTTATCTAGGATGCAATTTTATAAAGAACTTTTGTCTAAGAAGGTATAAAAAAGTTGGGAGAAGTAAAGTGTTGCTGTTGGGACTCTGCTGCATCCACCAGGTGTGTATAGGTACATATGTCTGTCTGTCTATATCTATGTATGTATCATATGCAGATATATGCGTATGTATATAAGTATGTGCACTTGTGAAACTGTTGAAACAGGTGGTGGGTCCTGACCAGAGTGTCAGGACTGTGTGTGTGTGTGTGTGTGTGTGTATGTGTGTCTGTGTGTGTGTCTGTGTGTATATGTCTATGTGTGTATTGTGTGTGCATATGTGTGTCTGTGTGTCTGTGTATGTGTGTCTGTGTGTGTGTGTGTATGTCTGTATGTGTGTGTATGTGTGTCTGTGTGTGTGTGTGTATGTGTGTGTATGTGTATATGTGTCTGTGTATGTCTGTGTGTGTGTGCTTGTATGTGTCTGTGTGAGTGTGCCTAACTTTCTTCATTTCTTTCTTTTTTTTTTTTCTTTCTCTGGCTCATTAAGACTTAACAAACTCGGAGCCCCCAGTCCCTGAGTCTAAGCGAAAAGACCCTGAGTAACTAAGCTTTTTTTTTTTTCTTAATCCCCTGCTGCTATCAGCAGGAATTAAATTTCCAGAAGCTAAACTTTGGGCCATAGAATAACAAGAAAGTGTATAATTGCCAAAAGTCAGTCAATCGGCAGCTTTTGGACCCTTCACTGAATCCATACCCCCTTCTCCTGCCTTTCTCGGGGATTTGGAAGCTGTGTCAGCCCCTGGCAACTCTCTTACACGCCTTTTAATTTATTAGTTTCTGTCTGGCATCTTTAATGGTTCCTTTCCAGATTTGATTTTTCTTTACTGATTCTCTTCTTTTGTTGTCTTTCTACTTTCATGTCTTGAGTTGTTTCATTCGGCCATGTGTTTGTGTTTTCCTGATCTCTATTGAGGCATTTGTGTGTATCTTCTCTAAGGTTCTTGAAAAATATTCCTGATAGCTATTTTGGGACCCATCCCTTGTGCTTCAGCTGACCTGTTTCCCTCAGGCCTACTGCAGGAGGATTGCTGGCATCTGGAGGAGACATGTTGTCTTGGTTGCCCCTCTTTGTGCTTTCTATAGGGATCTTGACCATTGGAGTCTGGTTTGAAGTGTTTCTTGGTGTAGACATGGGGTCTCTTCTTTGTTGTGTGGGTGTTCTGTTCTTTAGTTGCTATGGCCCATGCTGGGTTCAAGCCCTATGTGGAGGTTTTGGGTCCCTCATAGAGAGAGGTGTTCTGGGAATCACAAAGTAATGAGTATGGGCTAAAAGGAAAGGCTAAAATGGTGGTTGCCAATAGCTAGGTGGATTCTGAGTCTACACCAAGAGTCCAAGATCCACCGGGATAAAGGGAGTCTGGGAAGTGGGGTTTCAGGTGGGCAGGCTGCAGCAGAGTTAAGGATGTGTCTGGCGAGTGCACTAAACATTTTAATGGTACTGAATTAAAACATAGATTTCATTTTTCTGAATTATAATTTTTGTCATCTTCCTAAATATTAAATTTATTCACAGGGAAGGTGTGTGTGTGTGTGTGTGTGTGTGTGTGTGTGTGTGTGTGTGTGTATTCATAACTTTGTCATCTATTTCATGATTAGTCAGCCACAAGTGGAGGTCCTAATATTTATTCAGGTTTGCTCTTTCAATTCATATGTGTACAGAAGTAAAGCAGCTAATCTAAAACTCAGGTGATATTCTCTGACTCATAAATTAACCTTTCTTTCTATCTAATGAGTAACATCCCTTGTGAATTCAATGATGGCAATGCTGAAAGATGTTCTAGCAATGGCTAGTGAGGCCCGAGAAGAAGATGGTGCATCCACATTTGGACCCTTACCTGTCTCTTCTGCCCAGTCTTTGACCACTTCCAGGATCTTCCTGACCCCAAACCAAATATGTGCAAACTCTCTCTTTAAATGTAGGGACCAACCAATGGTTGCAATTACATGCTTAAGCCATCTTAGGAAAATAAAAGAGGAATTATTAAGAGCACAGTGGACACTTGATTCAGTTAGGCTTCATAAATCAGCTTCCCTTTTTTTTTTTTTTTTACTACATTGTAACAAATTACAATAATCACAAACAATAAGCAGAAGACATTCCAATGAACACAAAATCTGTTGATACAATATACTTAATCACTTGGAGAATTAAAGTCCTGTTGAAAATAAATATGTTTAAATCTCATTAACATCACGATTTGAATGTAATCCCTATCTGTAGAGAAATCCAAGTGCATAGAGCTCCAGTTTGCATTACCCACTTCATTAGTTGAAATTCTATTCTGTAGAACAAATGTCTTTCTCTTTGCATCCCGGAAGTAAAGATGATGCATGTGTTCAGGAGACAAATTCCTTTCACAAGAGGTATAGAGAACAGGCTCCATGCTGGTAAATGATTGTGTTTAATGTGCTTTGATGCCTCACTCTGAAGAACAGGCTAAGGTTAGAGTTCATGTTTAATGCTCACAGTAGAAAATGTCACAGACCAGCATCCACTAGAGCCAGCCGTGAGACCTTGATGAAAGAGCTGGTATCTCATATATGGAAATGCACAATGTCCACATTAGAATTTTGGGGTGTGTGTGTGTGTGTGTGTGTGTGTGTGTGTGTATGTGTGTATGTGTGTGCGTGCACGTGTGTGTGTGTGTGTGTGTGTGTGCGCGCACGTGTGTGTGTGTGTGTGTGTGTGTGTGTGTGTGTGTTTGAGACAGTCTCACCATGGGTCCCATGCTGCCCTCAAATTCAAAATGCTCGTTCCTTAACCTCAATAGTTCTGGCTTTCCAGGTGTGTGTCACCATTCAGTAATCTCTTGAATCTACATGCATATAAGATAGATCACTAGAATGGAGCCCAAGTTGAATGTAGTAGGATTATGAGCACTTCCATACTAGAGGCTATGGAGGGAAAAGAGAAGTCCAAGGACAGTAAAAGAAGGAATATTGGAGGGACATCTAAAATAAAGGGCTATTTGAGGGGCTTTTAGAAGCCTAATACATTAGACGTTTCTAAAGTACACACACATATGGAAGGAATCTAAACTGGAATCACTGTAAAACAGGAAAACAAAACCCCAACCAGACATCTCTCACCACCAAATGAAACCCCATGGCTGGGAATGGCTAACGTCTAATGCAGTAGCCCTAAGTCGGCAGCTATCTCCAATGATAACTTCTTACAATGGGAAATTTAGTTTCTCCAATGTAGTCTCACTGGGTATATAAGCCACCTTTATGGGCAGGCCCCGCACTCAGCAATGATGGCCAACACAAAACAAACTTAATGCTATTTGAGGGGTGGAGAGTGTATCATGTACCTGTTCTGTCTAGGTATTTTTCTTTTTTTCTTTCTTTCTTTTTTTTTTAACCTTCCAGATCTTCTGATGTTATGGTTCCTGGTTCTGCTTTACAGGTTTCCTCTGTGTGTACATGGGTGCCTCAGAATCTGTATGTTTCTTTTTCGTTTTCAGTTAATTAATTTATTCACTCTACATCCTAATAGAAGGCCCTTCTCTCTCTTCTCCTCCTAGTCCCTTCCCTCACAAAGCATTTCCCCATCACCCCCACCCTTTCTCCCCGGAGAAAGGGAAGACCCCGCCATGGGTACCAACCAGCCCTGGCACAGCAGGTCACTGCAGGACTAAGCATACATCCTCTCTCTCTGAGGTCAAACAAGGCAGAGCAGCCAGGGGATGGGGATCCACGGCAGAGCTTGGTACGTTTTCTTTAGCTCTTACCCCCTCTTTAGCGGGTTTGTTTGCTTTAATTTTATTTATTTAATTTTTTTTTTTTAGTTGTCTGTATTGTAATGAGAGAGAGGGGAAGAAAGGTTGTGGACTTGGGTGGGTGGAGAGGTGAGGAGGAAGCAAGAAGGACATGGGAGAAGCTGGACCAGGGGAAACCATCATCAGAATATGTTGTATCAGAAAGTCAAATTTTTATACTTACCTGGTAGTGGGGACACCGTGATCAAGAAGGTGGTTTCCCCAGGGCGTGGCTCACTCATTGCACTTGGGGTGTGCTGACCCCTGCGATTTCCCCGAATGTGGGAAACTCGACTGCATAATTTGTGGTAGTGGGGGGACTGCGTTCGAGCTCTGCCCTGTTTTA
>NW_022196909.1:39341043-39359070 GCF_008632895.1 Mastomys coucha
CCTCGAACTCAGAAATCTGCCTGCCTCTGCCTCCCAAGTGCTGGGATTAAAGGTGTGTGCCACCACTGGCCGGCCAAAAAGTCTATTCTCTATAAAAAGACCTTGCACTTGAAACACGGCTATGTTCATCGTAACTTCTTTTGCTACATGTGTCCATAAGATGTATTCCTGATATGTATGTATGTAAGAAGCATGAAATACTTCGCACTGCTTGCAAATTTTAAACAGTGTGCTTTCTTAAACTTTTTTTTATTATTATTACCTAGCGATTTCTTAGCTATGTTCTAACTTCCACCATAAACCTCCTTCCCCCTTCCCCTGTCAAAACCATTTTACTAAGTCGATCAGAAGTACCTCTTGACTGCACCAGCAACCACCTAAAATACAAGCTGCAGGGGATTCCCGTGAGGGATTTTTCTTGATCTAATTTCTTCTTTGAAGCAGAAAGGCCCACCCTGAGTTTGGGCCCGTGCTTTCTGGCTGCAGCCCAGACAAATGGGCTCCGAAGGACGCTTGGCTCTTTCTCTGCTCGCCCTCACTCTAGCTGCTGAGTTCATTTCTCCTGTGGCTGTGGCATTTCTCTGCTGATATTAGAACCAAAGATTCAGAATTTCAAGATAGACTGAAGACCAGCCACTCTCCAGGAACACTTCGGGCCTCCTCCGGCACCACACTGTAACTACTGAGACAATCAGCCTTGAAAACGGAGATACTCCTGGATTCTCCACCATTGTGAGACTAACACTGATGGACTACCCACATCATATACCCCTATAAGCCAGCCTTTAGTGTCCATTTATCTGAGTGTCTACATATTTGTCTCACTCTATCAGTTTCTTTAGAGAACCTTGACTAATACATCTGTCTCATCTATCTCGTATCTGGCATAGGATGGTAGGTATAATGTGTTAGACCTTGTACCTCTGTAGGTGAAGCTTACATTCTCCCGTTGCAAAGGAAAAAAAAATGATTGATAATTATAATATTGACATTGTGTGTATTTTTATTCAGTCTACGTCTTTAAAAAATAAGCCATTTTAAAAAAGAGTCTCCACTTTATTAACTAAGTTATGTTTTCTGTTTTTCTCTAGATGTTTAGCAAAGTGCCAGGCAGTGTTCAGTAATCTTTTTGTTGAATTTTACTGACAAAGATAGCCTATAAATCTGCATGTATTTTGTGTTTCTGTAACACTTATAAATTTCACTTGATATATCTCCACCTAAACATAGTTGGTTTCTACTGGTATCAATACGGTAATCGACTCCCCAAACTCCACTACTTTGAAACCTGGGAAGGACCTCCGCTCATCTCAGACTTTCTCACTGAGCTTACAAGAGTCAGAATGGGTTTACAAAGGTCAAACACACACTTGCGACTACAATGAAAAAGTTGAATTGTAAATGGTTAAAAATTGACTTACCATAATTTTCCCTCAGTACCATTTAGTAGAGAAAAAAAAAATATCAGAGAACAAAAAAATCAAACAAATTCAAGGACTTCACAGGCTCCTTGGATTCAGTCTTGCATTTTCAGCAAAAAATTTTAAGCACTGTGTAATTACTATAGTAAACAGATTAAAAAGCAGAACAAAGACCTTGAACTCACAACTTAGAAATGGGGTTTTTTTGCCGCAGAATTTTCTGTGGATCTGTATATGTTGAATATCTAGAGATCCATGAGAAGTAACCCCAGGAATAAATATAGTCTTATCAAACAGGAAACGGTAAGAATTTATTAGCTCGGCAGTGGTGGCGCTAGCCTTTAATCCCAGCAGAGGCAGGCAGATTTCTGAGTTCAAGGCCAGTCTGGTCTACAGAGTGAGTTCCAGGACTGCCAGGGCTACACAGAGAAACCCTATCTCGAAAAACCTTTTTTTAAAAAAAGATTTTCTTGATAATTGTCTTTGTATGTCTTGGCCATATGCAAGAGAATAATAGACAAGGCAGTGGCTCACCTAAACATCATGTCCTCTGCTCATAGCAAATAGACAGCATTAAGGGATACACAAAGCTGTCCTGCTCTCACTTCTTACACCTCAAGATACAGAAAGGAAGGTTTCTTGTTCTCTCATTTTAATTCACATCACTATTTATTTTTAACCTGAGTGTATCTGGCTGCTACTCCTTGAGTCTAACATTCACAGCAAATACCATGAAGTCTTGATCACTCTCCTATGATGCTGTTGGAAGATGTTCAGGTCGTTGGGTCATCCCATGAAAGGACATGCTGGAAACCTGTTCCTATCTATGGCCCATCTATTGTCTTCTTTTTTTTTTTTTTCTTCCTTTGGTTAGTATTGCTGCTGCTGTGACGAAACACCATGAACAAAGCAACTTGAAGATGAAAGTGTTTGTTTAGAATATGCTTCCAGGTCACAGCTCATCCTCCAAGGAAATCAGAACAGGAAATAAAGCAGGGCAGGAACGTGGAGGCAGAGGCCATGGAAGAGTGCTAGCTACTGGCTTTTTCCTCCTGGCTTGCTCAGCTTGCTTTCTTATAGAACCCAGGACCACAATGGCTCAGGCTCTAAGAGCAGCAATTTATAAATGAGACCTCATGAATCTGAAAAGTTTCTGTAAGGCAAAGGACGCCATCAATAGGACAAGGCAACCAACAGATTGAGAAAGATCTTCATCAACCCTCCATCTGGCAGAGGGCTAATATCCAAATAAAGGACTCAAGAAGTTAGACACCAACAAACCATATAATCCAATTGAAAAGTGGGCTACAGAGCTAAACAGATCATTCTCAACAGAGGAGTGTAGATAGCTGAAAAGCACTTAGAGAAATGTTCAACATCCTTAGTCATCAGGAAAATGCAAATCGAAATGACCCTGAGCTCTTAGACTAGTCAGAATGGCTAAGATCAAAATCTCAAGTGACAGCACACGCTGTCAAGAAAGTGGAGTAAGGCGAATACTCCTTCGTTGTTGGTGGGAGTGCAAACTTGTACAACCACTTTGGAAATCAATTTGGCAGTTTCTCAGAAAACTGGGACTAGTTCTACCTCAAGACCCAGCTATACCACTCCTGGGAATATACCCAAAACATGCTCCACCATTCCACAAGGACATGTGTTCAACTATGTTCACAGCAGCTTTATTTGTAATAGTCAGAAACTGGAAAAAGAAAACCTATTGGCCCCTCACCTAATGAATAGATAAAGAAAATGTGGTTTATGTACACAATGGAATACTATTCGGCTCTTAAAAGCAAAGACATCGTGAAACTTGCAGGCAAATGGATGGAACTTTAGAATATCATCCTGAGTGAGGTAACCCAGACCCAGAAAGACACATATGGTATGTATTTACTTATAAGTAGGCATTAGCCATAAAGTGCAGAATAACCATACCATAGTCCACAGACCCAAAGAAAATGGGGAATAAGGCGGATGCACAAATTTTACTCTGAAGGGGTAACTAGATAGTCACCATTGGAAGTGGATAGAGAAAGGGAACTAGATAGGAGAGGGGTTGAGGAGGGAAATAGGATATTGAGCAGGTGTAGGGAGATGGACTGTGGGTGGGAAAGATCTGGTAGTGAGAATAGAAATTGGAAGCAGGCATCTCTGATAACTAGCTGGATTCAGGGAATCTATGGGGGTTGACCCTAGCTGAGATTCCTATCAGCGGGGGAAATAGAGCCTAAAGTGGCCACCTCCTGTACCCAGGCAGGATTTCTAGAGGAGGAAGGGGGACATCACTTCACTCATAAAACCTTCAATCCAAAATTTGTCATCCCTACAAGATGTGCAGGGATAAAGATGGAGCAGAGACTGAAAGAACAGCCAACCAATGACTGCCACAACTTGAGCTCCGTCCCATGTGAGAGAGCCAGCTCCTGATACTATTAATGACAGGAACCTAACATAATTGTCTCCTGAGAGACTTTACCCAGTAGCAGATGGAGGCAGAAGCGGTGACCCGTAGCTGAACACAGGCAGAACTTGAGGAGTCTTTTTGGAAAAGTAGGGGATAGAACTGGGCAAGCACAAAGAGTCAAGAACAACACAAGAATTCCTACAGAGAAAACTAACCTGAGACCATGGGGGCTCACATGGAACTGGGTCACCAACCCCAGAGCATGCAAAAGCTGGGCCTAGGCCCCCCTACACATTTGTAGCAATTGTGCAGCTTGATCTCCACAAGGGTCCCCTAACAAATGGAACAGGGGTTGTCTCTGTCTCTACTCCCTGCCATTGGATTCCCTTCCCCAACCTGAACTGCCTGGTTGGGCCTAAGTGAAGGAGGATGTGCCTGTTCCTGCTGGGACTAGATGTCCCAGTGTCGGGTGGTACCCAACAGGGGCTCCCCTTCTCTGAATGGGGAAAGGGACTTGTAAGGGTAGGATAGAGAGAAGAGGAGGGAGGGAGCTGTGATTGGAATGTAAGGTGAATAAAAAAAATAAGTTATTGAAAACAAAAAAGAACCCAGGGGGAGGGGGGGGGACTCAGTGGTTAAGAGCACTGACTGCTCTTCCAGAGGTCCTGAGTTCAATTCCCATCAACTACATGGTGGCTTACAACCATCTTCAATGGGGTCTGATGCCCTCTTCACTAGTTAAGAAAATACCCTCTATGCCTTTAGTTTGTGTCAAGCTGACATGCTACCATATGGTACCATAGATAAAGTGAACAGGATTCCTCTGCCATGTATCTCACCGTGAGTGTACTGAGGCACCCCAAGCCCAAGGATTAGGACCAAGTGGCCTTAAACCTCTAAAACCAGAATAAATCTTTAACCCATTATAAATTTATTTTCTGATATATTTTGTCTCCTTGAGAGAAATCAGACTATCACATTGGCTAATTTTCTATTCCTTTTTCCAATTCACAGCTTATGGTACAGGATGTGAATATGTGTATTCATTTTGAAGCAGCTGTGTCTCTTCTTACTGTCACCTCTGAGCACATTAGGGATGCCACTGTCACTGCATGCTTGACAGCATATTTGAGCAAATATGAGCATCAATCAATGACAGCTGGGAGAAGCTCAGAGAGAACAAGATTCATGGATGCCAAACATTTTAGGAAACTATCACTACCTATTCATCTATGGATCCATTCATCAAATATATGTGTATGAATATATATATTCTATATATTCTATGTATGAGTATATATGTATGATCTTATATGTATAATATATATATGTATATCTTATAAAAACAAAAAAACAATTGCTCATCACAGGGTCCCCAATGAAGGAGCCAGAAAAAGGACCCAAGGAGCTGAAGGGGTTTGCAGCCCCATAGGAGGAACAACAATATGAACTAACTAGTACCCCCAGAGCTCCCAGGGACCAAACCACCAACCAAAGAGTACACATGGAGGGACTCAAGGCTCCAGCTGCGTATGTAGCTGAGGATTGCCTAGTGGGACATCAATGAGAGGAGAAGCCCTTGATCCTATGAAGGTTCAATGCCCCAGTATAGGGGAATGCCAGGACAGGGAAGCAGGAGTGGGTGGGTTAGTGAGCAGGGGGAGGGGTGATGGGATAGGGGGCATTTTGGAGGGGAAATGAGGAAAGGGGGTTGCCCCTGGTAGCATTCAGCAGGGACATAGGGCAGGGGAGAGAAACTGAGGGGGCACAAGAGACTCAAAGAATGAGGCAAGACAGGTGTCTGATCAAGCTCTGAAAACATTACTTCAGGGATGGCAATATAAGCATAAGCAAGAGGAGGCTTCAAGGAGGGCAATCCCTCCTTTACATTTCAAACTTTGAAATGTAAATAAAGAAATTGTCTAGTAATAAGAAAATAAATTTAAAAAAAAAACAATTGCTCATGTTAGAGTTTTTGGAGATGCAGTTCTTAAAGAAGAGCAGTTTCCTTTTGGGGGGAGAGTGGTACTAGATGTGTCATGAAAATATGGATGTTCAGTTTCCAGCCCCTAATACTACAGGACTCTGTAAATTCTAATTTTAATACTGTAGGTCTAAGATGGAGGGAAGGAAGTAAAGACAGAATACTAGAGATGAGCAGCATCCTGCACACGCCTGCATGTACCGAAAGCCCCATTGGTATGTAAACATGCATATGTAAACACGTTCAGTCTTTATATTTACAAATAAAACTCAACATCTGGACTGGAGAGATGACTCTTTCCCAGAAGACCTGGGCTTTGTTCCTACCACCCACATCAGTCAGCTCACAACCACCTTTAACTCCAGTTCCATGGCACCCAATGCCCTCTTCTGGCCTCCAACGGCGTCAGGAATGCTCATGGTGCCCATGCATCCATGCAGGCAAATGCTCATATACATAAAATAAAAACAAATAATTAAAAAATTTAACTTCCAATCCATGTATGCAATATCCTCACCTATGGTTTTGTCAATTTCATACCAATCTTGCCTTGATATATCAGGGTTTTTCCTCCATACCAATTAGTAGAGAGGAAATTTCGAGAACAAAAAAAAAAAAATCCAAACAAATCAAAGGATTGCACAGTCTCTTTGGATTCAGTTTTTCATTTTCAGGGGAAATTTTCAGTAACCTCGGATTTTGCAGGGAATTATTTTTATCCCCACGACTTTCAAATCATGATTTTATATTTATGGGGATGCATTTCAAGTCAGACCTAGAAGGTAGCAATCAACAGGGTGTATGGTTGTCTTCGATGGGAGATGTGTAACACTTCGTTGTTGGTTTTGGCAGAGGCATAAGCTTGCGCTGCAAAAGATAGCGCAAATGGCTGCCCACTGCCTGTCCCTAAGCTGTATCCCAAATATTTACAAACTAGACCACTGCGACTTGTTTCAGGACACAGGAACATCTGAAAGACCTTCCTGATAGCTCTTACCAATGTCTGTTCCTGTATCTTCAGGGACAAAACGCTGAATGTATTATCATCTTACAAAACTTCATCCAATTCAGCCAGATATGCATGCATACTTGTGGCTGTCAAAGCAAGGTCGTGCAGCACAATATTACTATCATTTGCAATGCCTTCAAGGCTCAAGCGTAGCCAATAGGTCCCATAGTTCAGCTGGCTTGGTGGAAATGAAAAGGACTAAGGTGCCTGTCTGCTGGTATCAAAATACCGAGGACAACAGTGAGAATACAGTAGGTCTTAGACTGTGGAAGTGGAAGCTGGATGCAATGGATCTTAGATCACGTGAGAATGCAATGGGTCTTGGATCATGGAAATGGAAGCTAGATCGCGCGAGAATGAATGGGTCAAGGAACCGGAAGCTAGAAGCTGTCGGCCTTGAGATCTAAGCAGCATGAAAATAATCGTGATACTGTGGAGGACTGATGTGGCCTGGGTAAGAACTAAATGCCAGCTGACAGAGCTGCAGTAAAATAAACGGTTTTTTTTTTAAACCATTTAGTCCCTACCTGTGTGACATAAATCTCCTTTTTTTTGTTTTTTTTGTTTGTTTGTTTTTCTCCCTCGTAAAATGTTCCATATACAAAGATCAGAGAATTCTATGCACGTGAGCTAGAGTAACAAGAGGCTTGTCAACTATTGACAAAAGACTCAGATGGACAGCTGGAGCTTTTCAGCACCAGTGACTTTATTAAACAACACAGAGAATCAAAAGTAACGACAAGTTTAGAAAATGTCCAAGTAATGAGAATTGAAGTAAGATGGCCCAGTTATTTGTAATTAAGTTATACAATGTTATAATTTTAAGACAATAATCTCCAAGATGCAGTCAAATCTCTTTATGAATTATGGAATATAAAATAATGCAAACCTACTGAAACTAATGATTGATTATCTTTCTCCTTGTTTGACACAGGTTGCATGTACCAGCTATAATATCTAATTAGGGAAGTTGAGCTGACATAATCCTAGCTTCTATCTTGTTGTAAAGCTGCTTATGTCATTAAATCTGGACTCGGTGCTTCTCCTTGTGACCCAGGATGAAGGAGCGAGCGTTGTGCGTAGGCGAGGTTTACATGGGAGGGAATGTAATCTACAGGTGAAGTGATTTTTACAAAGAAAAGCAGATTCAAGGAAAAGAGAATTTTCAGTCCTATACAATTCATTGGCTTCCTGTTTAATTCTTGTGCAATTTATATGAACAATCCTAGCCTCGGATCACTTAAAACTTCTTTCTTTGACATACATATTTATAGTTTCAAGGGGCACCTTTCTTTATGAAGAAAATCTTAAGTAAAACCATACACATGGCATAGAAAAGGGGGATGTGAATTGGTATTTGAGGGGGCTTGGATCTTACTTTTGGCTCTATTTTTTTCTCTGCTTGTTGTTCACTGCATGGGTAAGCTGACAGTTATCTTTTGATTAGCTGGTGTACAAGTGATTTTTCTGCGAGATACTTGTTTGTACCAGCAGAAGCTGAGCATTGATAAACAAGATACAAAAAAACCCCTGACCCTCAACTTCTTTCCTGTATTTGTGTAGTGTGCATGTGCGTGTTTGTGTGTGTGTTTGTGTGTATGTGTGTTTGTGTATGTTTGCATGTGTATGTGTGTGTGCATGTGTTTGTGTTTGTTTGTGTGTGTGTTTGTGTATGTTTGTGTGTGTGTTTGTGTGTGTGTATTTGTATGTGTGTGGTTGTGTGTGTATTTGTGTGTGTGTTTGTGTGTGTGCATGTGTTTGTGTGTGTGTTTGTGTGTGTGTTTGTGTGTGTATTTGTGTGTGTGTGTTTGTGTGTGTGTATGTGTGTGTGCATGTGTTTGTGTGTGTTTGTGTGTATTTGTGTGTGTGTGTTTGTGTGTGTGTATTTGTGTGTGTGTGTGTGTGTTGTGTGTGTGTGCTTGTGTGTGGAAGCACTGACTAATGCTGTATGTTTTCCTCTATTACTCTATTTAGTACTTTTTTAGACAGGGTGAGGCTCCAAGCATCCTCCTCTCTCCACCTTCCTAGCACTGGCATTAGAGTGCTCTAACAGCAAAGAAGGTTTTCTCTTCTTGTTCTTTAATGTGAGTGTGTTGAGAATCCAAACTTAAGCCTGTCATCCTTTCACGACAGGCACTTTACTGTCTGAGCCATCTCTCCCACCCTGCCTTCTTTATTTTATATTGAGAGAATACAATCACCATCATCAGATTTTATAGAGGACCTTCATGACACAGAACCATCATCAAGCCCTCCCAGTTGTATGAAGATAATCACTGCCAGGGCCTCAGATGATGAGGTTAATTTGTCTGCTCTTAAATTTTTTTAAGTCAGTGGACTCAGAATATTTAACTTATAGTGACTCCAGGAAGGGAATGAGAAGTCTAGTGTATTTTTCTCAGTTAACTGAGATAACTACCTTATTATCCAATTGTTTTTCATTTCCCCTTACCCCCACCAATTACGGCCTGGCTCTATGAAATAATGATGTTATCTTATTAGATTCTTGAGGTGACTTACTCTTTTGGCTTTATTTGGCCTTTTGTGTATAATTCTTTCCTTAATCATGAAAGAAAGGACGGTGCCTTGGGCTTAGAGGATCATCTCCTTTCTGTGATGTGAAACAGCTCAAGAGTTAGCTATATCTACAACACATCCCCTTTATTTACTGACAGACATTCTTCCTAAACACCCACCAGCTTTTATTTTCCTTACGTTAGGAAGGTGTGCATTTAGCAATGTGTGTGTGCTTTGTTTAGTTTAGGGTAGCATTGTAGGCTTTAGAGCTGGCGTGAAAACTACTCATAGTATAGTTAGAGAAAGAGCCCACAGGCATCTTTTAAAGGATGCGTTTTACGCCTGGTGTCATGGCCCTCTCTTGCTCTGCCTTCTCTCCTCTCTCCTTCCTGGCTGCCACAAGCCTGAGCAACTTTTCCCTAGCTCATCTTCCTGTTCTCAGTGTTCTGCCTCACCACAGGCCACCAAGCTATGGCACTGAGCAGCAACAGAATGAGATCTCAGGAGTCCTCCTTTCTCTCAGTGGATCTGCTCGGGTATTTTGCTACAAGAACAATTTGCTGATTTATCAGGATCATGTGAACAATGTCTTCAGTGTTGTATAATATGAGGATTTGATCTATACACCTAAAAATTAGATGTTCTAATAAACATGATATATAATTAATTCCAAGCGTCTTTTGTTGAATGCTTTTGGGAATTTGGGTTAGATAAAGACAGAAGTGTTCTCCGAGTAAAATGGGTCTCCAGGCCATAGCCTGTGAGTGACCCTTCTCTGACAGTCAAAGAAAGATGCCACACGGTTTCAAGAACTTTCTATGTTGGTACAGAATAGTTCGGATGCTAAAAGGGAAGAATGGGACTCCCTCACACGGGACTTCTAAGATGAAGCCTGTGGCCACCATGACAGCTGTTGGGTCCCTAGGGCTAGTGAGGTTGTTGGGATACAGCCAAGCAGAGTGTCCTGAGAAACCAGTACTGAGGGAGTGGGGAGAGAAACAAGGAAGAGTCTCACTCTAGGGAGACAAAGCCATCATATATGGGATGAAGTTGTTCTATAGTCGGGCTGTAACAAATACAGACTTATCTCTAACGATGCCTCAGAACGGGTACTCGACCTTTCCCATGAATAAAGGCATGGAAGGCTAAAATAACAGTTTTCATGAAGACAATAGAAGTACAAAAATCTGAGACTCTGACATCCCTATCCACGGTGTTTAAGGATGTATATGCTGAGCCTGTGCATATGATGTTTTATAATGCGACAGATTGGTCACTAGTGAGGGCGATAAGTCCTGAAATCTTCCTCCTGATCCCCCCTGAAAACATAAAGTATGAATGGTGGGTACATGTTATTTGTTACTTCCAATTCCAGAGACAGTGATTCTTATAGGAATCAGATCTCAGGGAGCCTGTCCATGAGGTTTTATTATTATTATTATTATTATTATTATTATTAGATATTTTCTTTATTTGCATGCCATATGATTTCTCCTTTCCCAGTTTCCCCTCAAAACAAAACAAAAAAAACAACAAGAACAAACCCCTGTTGCCTCCCCCTCCCCCTCGTTGCTCACCCCACCCTCTCCCACTTATTGGCCCTGGCATTCCCCTACACTGGGGCGCAGAACCTTCTCTGTGAGGTTTTTTACCTCAAGACCTAACAGATTAACTGTGACTAAGTAATTTATAAACGGAAATTACTTTTTATGTTGTAGAGGCTAAGAATTTTTTTTTTTAAAGTTCCTGGGAGGCCTACACTTTTATGAGGGAAAAGGTTGAGGAGTAAATCTGGGGGAGTGGGGAAGGTGGAAATTGGCAGAAGCAGAGGGAAGGGAAGCTGCAGTCATGATGTATTATGTGAGAGAAGAATAAAAGAAAAGAGAGAGACACACACACACACACATCAAAAAGATTGCTGTGCAGTGAGGCCTGTTTCCGGTTCCCTGCTTCCTGCTTCCGTTTCCCTGCACTCCCACTGCATGCACCCTGCTCCGTACTCCCAAATGGCACTATGTCTCCACATCCCTTAGGCCAGGCCACATGGTTTCTCACATGCAAGAAGGCAAAATGGCAAGATTTCCTACTCACCCTTGAGACCTGTATACATGTGGCAGAGCTGTCTTGGGATAGAGCCTCTGACTTAATCACCTCCCACAGAGCATGCGCCCTAATGCAGAAATCTCCTGACTTATAATGTGTATTTTGTTTTCTTCTTCCTAATGCATTTTGTAGACACAGGGGTCCATCACAAATCAAGGAACACGTAGGGTTGCATGCAGTGTACTTTTGCTTTAAGGTGGATTTCCCGGGGTTATAGCTCAATGTGTGACTTGAGATGTGTTCATGAATGTGCTCATCGGAGTATAAGCTCTTCAAGGTATAGGAGCATTCGTGTTGGTATAGAAGCATTCGCACTGAGGGCCATTAAGTTTCAACCTGAGCATTGGGGTAAACATCTTTCAAACCATGTACTACCATTCAATCATGCCCCCCACCTTCCAAGTCCTTACATAAATATGTGTGATAAAGTGTTACTACTTCCACAGCCCAAGCATCAGTAAGCTGGCAACTGTTGAGACAGAACAGCTCTCTAGTTTTCAGAACTAGATTTCTCACTTTCCATTGCCATTGACCTACAAATAAATGCTTTCTGAGATAATTTGAGTAGAAATCCAAGACCGGACTGCTGAGCAAACCCCTAATATGTATCTCTTGGGAGAGTTGCAATGATCAGTTAAATTTGGACACTTCATCGTTGTATAATATTTTTTGTATTAGATATTTTCTTTATTTACATTTCAAATGATATTTCCTTTCTCAGTTTCCCTCTGAACAAAAACAACAAAACAAAACAAAACAACAACAACAACAACAAAAACCCTGTTCTCTCCTCCCTCCCGCTGCTCACCATCCCACCCTCTCTGACTTCCTGGCCCTGGCATTCCCCTACACTGGGGCATAGAACCTTCACAGGACCAAGGGTCTCTCCTCCCATTGATGACTGACTAGGCCATCCTTGGCTATACATATGCTGCTGGAGCCATGAGTCCCACCATGTGTACTCTTTGGTTGGTGAAACCCAGATATTTTTATCCATGTCCCAGGTGCCACACATTGAGCTGTTGGACACTTTTCCCTGTTTCCATTTAGCCTTTCTTTGGTTTGATATCTTACTTCTTTTTTTTTTAATTTTCTTTATTTACATGTAAATTTCTCCATTCCCAGTTTCCCCTCCGTTGTATAATCTTAAACACACACACACACACACACACACACATAGAGCCAGTAGTGTGGGAATGGATCTGAAGTCAGAACATTGAAATCTCAGTGTAGGACTTCACAGCTGAAGGGAAACCAAATCAAAGTGAAGAGGCAGACTTCAGAGTCACTAGATACAAAGCAGGTGACATCAGTGACATCAGTGTTGGTCAAGCTCACCACAGCACAGATTTTCTCTCCCTTACAGTCTGGCTTTGCTGCTTATTCATTATTAGAAGCAATGTTGGTATTGGTATTGGTATTGGTATTGGTATTGGTGTTGGCATTAGCATTAGCATTTGTATTAGCATTATTGTATTCAAGATTAAAAACAAACCTGTTAGTTGTAACAGACATTACCTGAAAGTGCTCTTTTTGAATGAAAATGGCCAGGAGAAAACGGAGGTCCTGCCTACCCCTGGGGTCTCTTTGCTCTGGGTAAAAAGAACAGCTGAGTTGCTACCTCCTTCGTTGTTTCTGGTTTGTCTAGGCAAATTCCACCGCAATTAACACATCCGCGTTTAAGCCTTCTGCAGATTTCTTTTTTCTAAAAATATTTGTTGGATTTTTTTCAGTAAGTTAGTAAAGTCTATGCAGTTCATGGGAAGATAAGTGACTAGAAACCGATTTATAATCACAATATTTTTATTGTAATGGGCAATTGTTTCAAAAAGGCAATTTAAAAAAAAAATCCTGTCTTATGAGTATCCATCCTTGGCTTCTTAAGTAAACTGTTATTTCCTGGTTTTATGCCTCTCCTAGTGAGATGGGGAGTGGGAGGGAAGGGGGCAGGGAGTAGAAAAACAAACGTAGCAATAAAATCCTTTTCATAACAGAATGATGTGTCTGTAATTGTTGTTTTGAAAATGCTTCCTTTGCCTCAAATTCTGATAACTTAAATAGCTGAGTACTCTGTAAGGGGATGTATGGGATGGCGTTTTCCTTTGGCAGTTCAGTGTTTGCCAGGGGGCTTCGGTGGCTAAGGAACTGCTCTGGTAGCCACCTACAGGCTTCTTTAGGATGGACCAAGACCCCTGACAGGTTTTCCTCTCCTACCCCTGAATTCCCTCTAGAACTTGCTCGTGGTAAGACTGCTGTAATGCTCAGTATCAGTGCACACTCCTCCCTAGCAGTGGCTGCTGGAGGCAAATGCAAGTCTTGTCTGCTGATTTTGTCCTTTTGCTAATGTTGTCTGACTATCACCCAACTACTTGCTCCATGGCTTTACATCAACCATCGTCCAAATCTAAGTTTCCATAAGTCTTAAGCACCTTACAGAAGACGTATGGATTCTCCTAGGTGTAGTTTTCAATGATATTCTTCACAATGTCCAAGTCTGATTCAGTTTACATCATGGTGAACCATTAAAGATATTAAAAATGAAATGATTTGAATAGGAGCAAATTGTGTGTAGCTAAATCTATCATGAGGATATAGATAATGATTGATTCCTATGTGAGTTAGAGTTTCTATTACTGTGACAGAACACCATGAACAAGGCAACTTATAAGAGGAACGTTTAATTGAGCTTAAGGCTCCATATGGTTAGAATCCAAGTGTTGGAGTGCAAAAGTAACTTTTATTCACCAGATCATAATTGTCATCTTGGAGTCTTACTGCTGAATAAGCTCACTCTTTCTAGTTATTTCTGAACACTGGCTGGCTAGTTCAATTTAGCAGTTCTGGCTCAAAACTCCTCTCCAAGCTGACTGCTTCAAACTGGCTTCTCTAAGCTTCTCCCTGAATTGCTCTGCTTGGGAAAACTACCTCTGAATTAGACATCACTTTCAAACATGGCTGCTTCCTTCTAAAAACTAACCTTACTTTCATTGTTATGGACTACAGATGTACATTAAGGATAGGTCTATGTTTTAGCCAGATCATATGTAATGCAGAGCATGCCTGCATTCCAGCTGGATCACATAGGCCTATATGGTCTTTGGATGTGATACCTTGCCACAGTAGCCATGTTGTTGAATTAAAATTCCTCTACAATGGAGAAACAGCATGGTGGCAGGAAGAACTGAGATCTCACCTCATGATCTGTAAGCAGGAAGAAAGTGAAAACTGGGAATGGCTTTGGAAACCTCAAGGTCTACCCCAGAGGCAAACCTTCTCCAATAAGACCAAATCTCTTGGTCCTTCACAAACAGTTCTACCAACTAGAGATGAAGTATTCAAATATATGGGTCTATGAGGGCCATTCTCATTCCTAAATCTGTAATTCAGTATACTACAGCTTCCACACCCATACTACTAAAATTAAAATAATATCAAACATTCATGAGTTCTTTTTCCAAAATGCATTCCTCTATAAAATGTGATATAAATATGAGAGTGTACAGTAAGAAGGCTTTCATGTTTTTGCCTAGAGGCAGCTGTCCTTTTATTATTATATCTTTTGTCTGCATGCTGCTGTAATCATTTTTATCTATGGTTTTAAGTATTTCATGGCATTGGTAGGAATTTTAACATGTGAGTAATAAAATGGCATTTTAATCTTTAAAATGGTATTTTTAACCATATTAGAAAAATGAGAAAAGTATTTTTTCAAAATTTTTAAATCCTCTCTCTCTCTCTCCTCTCTCTCTCTTCTCTCTCTCTCTCTCTCTGTCTCTCTCTTTCTCTCTCTCTCTCTCTCTCTCTCTCTCTCTCTCTCTCTCTCTCTCTCTCTCTCTCTGTCTCTCTCTCTCCTCCTCCTCCTCCTCCTCCTCCTCTTCTTCCTCATTTCTCTTTCTTCCTCTCTGTAGTGGTTTGAAAGAGAATGACCCCTATTGGCTCAGATGTTTAACTATTTGGTCTCCAGTTGTTGTAACTGCTTGGGAAAGATTAGGAGTTATGACCTTGTTGGAGAAGGTTTATCACTGGGAGTGGGATTCAAGTTTCAAAAGACTCCTGCCATTCCCAATGTTGTCTGTTGTCTCCTGCTTCCCAGTAAAGATGTGAGCCCCCAGCTTCTGATACAGCTGCTTGCATCCCTGTCCATAGTCCAGACATCCCACAGTCTCTGTGCTACAGTTTCACCAATCACAAAAACCTGGTGAACACACACAGGACACACACATGCCTTACATGTAATAGTGATATTATTTGCATATTAGCAAAAAATATAGAAGAGACTAAGGCTCTATCTATTTTGAGCAAGTCCCCAAAACTTCCCATGGTGGTTGTAGTCTAAGCAGTACATTCCAAAGTTGTACTAAGGGTCTGATAGGCAGCCCACCTCATGAACCACATGACCTTGGAAGAATGGGAAATGAAATCCCGACTCTCAAAGGCACATCATCCCTGTTACTTTTGCTTCAAGTGTCAAAGACAAAGCCAAGGCTATTTTCAAACATTGCATATTCTACAGTCTCTCTCTGCACCAAATGAAGTAAATAAGGGATGACAAGACCAGTCCATCGTTACCCAAAAATTTGTTCTGTGGGGATTGAATAAAATATTTAACTTGTGTTATCTTAAATTGCTCCCTTTATAAATTCTCCTCAGCTCAAGGTCCTACAGGTGAAGAAGAGTTGGAAAGATTGCAAGAGCCAGAAGCTGTCAATGACACCAATGAAATAGCATCTTCCAGACACAACAGAGCTGATGCACATATGAACTCACAGAGACTATACTAGCATGTACAAGGTCGGCATGGGTTCAAACCAGACAAAAGCCAAGCCTAAGAAGAGAAACTGGACTCAAAGTTCCAACCCTAACCATTTACTAAGCTATGTTCAATTGATTCCTGGTGGTAAAGATAAAATCAGTTTTCTCCAGTGGCGTGTCACTGTAACAATCAAATGTTTTCTAACTACTTTAAACGCAGCCTTTTTATCCAAATGTTAATATTTTAGTTCTCCATTGTACTGGCTTGTTTTGTGTGCCAACTTGACACAGGTTGGAGTTATCACAGAGGAGGGAGCTTCAGTTGGGGAAGTGCCTCCATGAGATCCAGCTGTGGGGCATTTTCTCAATTAGTGATCAAGGGTGAGAGGGCCCATTCTGGGTGGTGCCATCCCTGGACTGGAAGTCTTGGGTTCTATAAGAGAGCAGGCTGAACAAGCCAGGGGAAGCAAGCCAGTAAGGAACGTCCCTCCATGGACTCTGCATCAGCTCCTGGTTCCTGACCTGCTTGAGTTCCAGTCAAGCTGGATCTCATGGAGACATTTCCTCAAAGGAGACCCCTTTCTCTGTGATAACTCCAGCCTGTGTCAAGTTGACACAAAAAACTAGCCAGTACAACCCTTATGTTCTTATTCATCCCCAAGATCTAAAGTCCCACAGTCTTTACATATAAAAAGTTCAATCTATTTAAAATGTCCAATATCTTTTAAAATTCAAAGTCTCTTAACTGTGGGCTCCACTAAAATACATTCTTCCTTCAAGAGGGAAAAATATCAAGGCACAGTCACAATCAAAAGCAAAGCCATTGTCTGGGATTCAACTCACAATCTTCTGGGCTCCTCTAAGGGCTTAACCGGTCACTTCTCCAGCTCTGCCCTTTGCAGCACACAGCTTGTCTTCTGGGCTCCAGATGCCTGTACTCCACTGCTGCTGCTGTCCTTGGTGGTCATTCATGGTACTGTCATCACTAAAACACTGTCTTCCGCTGTAACTAGGCTTCACCAATAGCCTCTCATAGGCTTTCTTCATGGTGCCAAGCCTCAACTCCTTCGCATGACCCCTTCAGTCCTGGGCCATCAATTGCAAACCGATGCTGTCCCTTCACCAATGGCCTTCCATAGCCTCTCACTATATTGAGCCTCAGCTGCTTTTCATAGACCCCTTCATGCTGTCAAAACCAGTACCACCTGGGTGACTCTTACACATTACCAAGTCCTGCTGCAGCACAAGGTACAGCCTTGGCTATCTCTGGAACACAGTCTCTTTGCTCTCAAAAAACACCTCCCAGAAGATGTCACCTCAATGATGCTAGTCTCTTCTTATTCACCGCTAATTTCTTAGCTCCAGCTAACCAGCATCAATAGTTCCAGTAATGCAAAGTTTTTGCTTTAGTAGTTCTGGTATCTTGTTAATCACAGCTGATACTTCAGCCCCAGCTAACCAGAACCACAGAATCTTCACAATCAAAACACGGCCCTGATAAGAGTCTTTAATCTTCCCTCTGAAATTTCACAAGCCAGGCCTCCATCTTCTGCACTGTTCTCAACATGATCTTCCAAGTTCCTACACAATATCCCACAGAGTTCTTAACAATCAGTGGCTCTTCTAGCTCAAATTTCCAAAGTCCTTCCACAATCCTCCCCAAAACATGGTCAGGTTGTTACAGGAAAACCCCACTCCTGGTACCATTTTGTCTTAGTCAGGGTTTCTATTCCTGCACAAGCATCATGACCAAGAAGCAAGTTGGGGAGGAAAGGGTTTATTTGGCTTACTTCCACATAGCTGCTGGTCACCAGAGGAAGCCAGAACTGGAACTCAA
>NW_022196909.1:39359080-39374516 GCF_008632895.1 Mastomys coucha
GTAACACATAATCCTTTCATCTTCCATTCAAACCCAAGCTGGGCCAGCTGCCATAAAGTATCCACTTGTTACTAGATCAATCCCTTGATTCAAAATCAGAAGGCCACCTTTCAACTGAGCATTCAGGGCTCTCTGAGTTCAACTACTTGAGGAGAGTCTGGCAAGAATTGACATAACATGGGCTCTTGTTTCCTCTACCAAATAGGTCTCACAGCCTGTTTTAGAACCATCAGTAAACATATTTGAGGCCCCAACTATAAGGGTAGCTGATGTAATCTTTGGAAAGATCACAGGATGCTCTCTAAAGAAGGATTGAGCATCTTGAAAAACTGGGCAGGTGAGCTGGAGCTCTGACCTCACCGCTTGCCAAACCTCTGGGTAAAAGGAGAGTCCTGGACCCCCACTGTTGATTGGATTATAGGGGGGAGGCACTGACAGTACACAGCCTGGGGGGCCTTTTTCAGTCTCTGGCCCCCTTTTCTTCTGCTTCTTCCTAAGGGAGCTTTTCTCTATCTTCTCAATTAGATCTTGTAATTCTTCATCTGTATCAGACCAATCTATATCTGAGTTCTCCTTTCCTGATTTCACTGACTGCTCCTCTTTCAGCTGTTCCTCAACTGCCTTACAACACTTCTGATCTTCTAGGCAGCTCTCTTTAAATTGGGCTGACCCCTCTATCTCACACACCTTAGAACTAACAGGTCCAATTATAGACTGAGGATTTGTGCCAAACAATCGAATTGAAACATTTCTTCCCTTAAAGATACAATGTTGGTTCTGTTCTCTCTGCACTCGGCACTCTTCCTGGTAAAAGGCCATCCATTTAAGGAACATGGGTGAGGGGAACACAGCTTTGACCATTTCCTTACATTCTCTGAGGGTGAGAGCCTGGTGGGCAAAGCCCTCAGGGATGGTCTGTACCCAGGGTGAATGAGGGCCATCCTCTGTCACTGCTTTCTTTAGTTCCCCAAGGTCCTGGGCTTCCCAGGGATACCAAGCTGCTGCCAGGATTAACATTAACCAGAAACAGGTGGCTAGTATCTCCCAAGCTGAATTCACCCACCCCCGCATAGGGCTGCTTGCTGAAGGCAGCTCTTCCAGGGCCTTAAAACAGTGTTGATCTTCCAAACAACTCCTAAAGAGCTTACACACAGGTCTTAACAGCTTTTGAAGAGTCAGAAAATTTGAGTTTGATAATAACAGCTCTGGGAGAGCCAGAAAAATTGAATACAAAGCGCCCATGGTTATTTTTGTTACTTTTACTTTTTTGGTTACTTTTCTTTTACTTTCAGTTCACTACTCTTTATAGCCTCTACTTCCAAGGTCTTTATTGCCTCTACTTCCGAGGACCTTAATATATGAACCCTCCTTCCGAGGACCTTAATAGATGAAGCCTCCTTCCAAGGACCTTAATAGATGAAGCCTCCTTCCGAGGACCTTAATAGATGAAGCCTCCTTCCGAGGACCTTTCCACTGACAGGCCCCACTTACCGGCCACTTACCGATCGATCGCCCTGTCTGCTACTGGTTCTGGAACTCCGGGAAATCTAAAGGATTCCCCGTACAGGCCACCAGTTGTGCCGCGCTGATTACCCTGGCCAGCAGGGAAGAAAGACTAGCACACCAGTTCCTTCCAGCAACAGTTTACTCAGGAGTTCGTAGTTACATCATAGTAAAAGGTGTGCCCCGAATGGTTGGTGAGTGCTGCTTAAATACCCTTCGTAGGACTGCCCATGAGCCCATACCACGTCTTGCACTATCATTGGCTACAGAGTCATGACAAAAGATCAGGCCACTGGCAGGTGCAACCCTCTTGCCAAATAAGGACTTGTTTACTCCAAAGCAGAAGAATGGCAGGTACCATCTTTAAGGCGCGGCAGCAGCACTCCACAAAAAGCCTGCTAGCTCAGAGAGGCAGAGAAAGCACCCAGCTAACCTGGTTCCTCAGCCTACATCCCAGAAGTCATACCCCTTTCTCATTCTGTCGCAGAAAATCTCCTTCAAACTCAATGTCCCTCCCTTCTATTTCCTGTGCATCTCTCTATCCATCTTCCTGACTCCCTCTTACTCTCTGTGGTTTTATTTCTTAATAAACCTATGATCACTTACTGTCAACTGGTTGCTTGTTCTATCTCTTGATTTCAAGCAGAAATCTGTTGGATTAAAGGTGTGTACTAAGGCTGAGTCACACCACAACTTGAAACAATTTTTTCCAGTAAATAACACAATCTTGTGGTTTGCTCTATGATCAAATATCCTGCAACAACTGTGATTGGTTTCTGATCTATTATTGCTCTGAGATCCATTTGTCTCAAATAACTTATAAGGGGAGTAAAGGAAAATATGTTTTTGTATAACAATGTCATCTAAAGCATTATTCTGTACAATGAATACATGCTAATAAAACACAATATCTTTATACAAAAAAAAAAACTAAAAAATTAAATATCTCTGTCTTAGTTTGGGTTTTACTGCTGTGAACAGACACCATAACAAAGACAACTTTGATAAAACAACATTTAATTGGAGCTGGCTTACAGATTCAGAGGTTCAGTCCATTATTATCAAGGCAGGAGCATGGTAGCATCCAGGCAGGCATGGTGCAGGCGGAGCTGAGAGTTCTACATCTTCATCCAAAGGCAAACAGGAAAAGACTAGCTTTCAAGCAGCTAGGAAAATGGTCTTTAAGCCCACTCCCACAGTGACATGCCTAGTCCAAGGCTACACCTCCAAATAGTGTCCTTCCCTGGGCCAACCATATTCAAATCACTACAATCCCATAGAAATCCCTCAGTCTTCTCCCAGAACCCAAACTGGAATTTCAGCCAGAATGCACACACCTTTAATCACAATGATATCTAATTGAGGGGCAGACAAAGTGATGAATCAAAGAAACATTTGACAAAAATGAGTCACAGATAGGATATGCCCAGCTCTCATGAGGACTGACAGGAAAAAGAGGCTACTTAAAGAGCAGTGAGGGAGAGGCGGGAGTTTAGTGCAGGTAGGTTCCATTGAGTTCAGTTTGGGTCAGTTCGGGTTCAGAGCAGTTCAGTCTTTGGAATTCAGAGGCAGTTCTTCTAAGCAGAGCAATTCAGTCAGAAGCCAAGAGAAGCCAATTTAAATCGGTCAGCTTGGAGATTAGCATGAGCCAAAACAACTGAATTGAACCAGCCAGTCATAGTTCAGAAAGAGCTAGAAAGGATGAGTTTATTCAGCAGTAAGTCTCAGAGGCTGAAACGTTTTAGGCCCAGGTTAGCAGATGAAGGCTGGAAGCTGAAGCCTTCAAGGTCCAGGTTTGCAGAAGATTGGATTGTACAAACGCTAGAAGCTTCTAGGCCTGGGTCTAGGGATACTTAGATAGAAACACTCTGGGCTCAGCCCAAGCCATGTATTCATAGAGCTTGGGTATGGTTCCCATCTTATCCCTTCATCTGAGGAAATAAAAGCAACATTTACATTTAGAAGGGTCCAAGGTACACATAACATAGGCACACATCTTTACTGGATGAATCTTTCTGTGTCCTCCTCCACAGACATCTGAAATCTTCTGTTTGTCCTGACTGAAGGCTTTCAGAGTCACAGGGATGTCCTGGACCTGTCTGGTTCTAATGAAGCATAAATGACTAGGGATCCTAGGAGACTTTACAGCTGATACAGCTTGGACATTCTTGATTATAATGGATTCAGGAGTTACGCATTTGCCAAGACTTTCAGAACTGCAAAGTTAAAAGGTGAGAGTTATTGCTTTTCAACTATACCATAATGAGTAATATTGGAAGGTATAAACACTGTCATCTGTGCTTTTTAATAACATTCAACCTCTTTTCTGTGAAATGGTTAGAATGTTACTTAATAATATTAGAATATATTAATTAAGCATACACACATTTTAAAAAATTCTAATTCAGTTTTTAATTATCAGTAGGTACGTCCTGCAAACATAGATTACTTTAATAGCTGTTTTCATGTGTCCCTTTAAGAAGAATTTGTTTCCCTAGAAGGCAGAATTTCCAAGCCACTAAAATTAAATATAATATTGTCCATTTAATTCACTATTGCCACCCTAGATGAGAGTACAGGACCATATTTCTCAGAGAAGGGACAGTTTGTTAGTTTTTTTAAGTTCTCTTTTTCCACCATCATTTTTTACCAATCCTCACAATGACTTTCTTCAGGGAGGGTAGTCATATTTCTCCAAGTGCTCAGAGCTTAGTGCTCATTGTTGGTTCAACCCTCCCAGTCATTCCTCAAACACAGGAGCCACAGACATGCCTGTGTGTGAATTCTATCAACTAAACCCTTTGCTTCAAAATAAAAGTTCTTCCTGTTCCCCACTGTGGTCACAGGGAACCTGTTCATCTTTTCTTGTGACATTAGTAGTATTCTTCAAACTAGAAAAACATACTTGACTTATTTCATGTCATCTACTAGGGGAAAAAGAACCAGATAATTTTATGGCCTCTTTTATCAATCTTTTTTTTTTTCTCTCCACTACCTCACACATTTAATTTATAACAATGTCAGCAGTAGATGATGAGATTGCTTGTCTGTGCTTTCCTGTGTGATTACTGGGCTGGGTGACCTTAGGGTGACTCTTCTCTTCTGCTTACTCATGAGGACACACAGAAGAAAATATTTTAGGTGTATGTCAACAGTAATCAGTTTTAAAAATACTTGTTTCATAGTAACCTGTTTACGAATTAATAACTTAGTATGTATTTACCATTGCCAGGAACTGTTCTTGGTGGTATGGTTAAGAACAAGGCTAAGCCATCTTTGGCTATGTATTCAACTAACACCATGTTATTCTAGGAGAAACTGTGATGTTTAGATGCATAAAGTCAGATGGAGTGAATTACATGTAAGGGAAAAGAAACAGGAATAGAGAGATCTGAGGATGAGTGTCTTAGTTAGGGTTTCCACTGCTGTGAAGAGATACTATGACCAAAGCAACTCTTATAAGAGACAACATTTAATTTGGACTGGCTTTCGGATTCAGAGCTTCAGTCCATCAGCAGCATGACAGCATCCAGGCAGACATAGTGGAAAAGAAGGAACTAAGAATTCTACATCTTGATGTAAGGAAAGTGAGAAGGAGACTGTCCCTTCTTCAGGCAGCCAGGAGGAGGGTCTCATTCCACACCTACACATTGACACACTTCCTCCAACAAGGCCACATCTATTCCAACAAGGCCACACCTCCCAATAGTGCCACTTCCCGTGGGCCAAGCATATTCAAACCATCACAATGGATATTCCAGACAACACATTGGTTACAGTCCTGGGCATCGATGCCCTAGTTCCGCATAGGTACCCTCTACTTCTGTGTATGAAGGAGGAAAGCCTTAACTGTCCTCCTGAACAGTCAGTGGGCACGGAAAGGAAACTGAGCTCGTCTAGCAGAATGGTAATACAGGGATGGTGTCCCATCAGGTTCTCCTCTCTGACACTGTATAGGAAGTCTCAGAGCCCTCTTAATCTGGGAATGAGTGGCTTCCTTCAAGTTAGGGCAGTGTAGAGAACCAGAGAGCCCCTTAGCGATGCTCACAAAGGCACCCTCATGAACAAAATTTTTACGTGTCATAAATATGAGTAAAATGGGTACCTAATGGAAGTTTGAAAGTATTTGATAGTTAAAGTGGGGCTAGCTTAGAAAATACAAATTTGTTCATCCTAAGCATGGCTTGAAAACATCAAGGGACCTGGCAAACTCCCTCAACAGAACAATTCATTCGTGGTAAGACTCTGAAGGGAATACTCCTTCCACAGAATGCTTTTTTCCCACAGAAGCATTTGTACCCAGCACACTGATACTGGCAGAGAACCCACTAGGACTCTTATAAAAAATGGACACGGTGCCACAGTGAAGGTGAGCAGTGAGGGCTAGCCATCCTGGTTGTGTTTCTCCCAGCCCACACTATGCTAAGCATCGTATCTGAGTGGTTTGTTTATTTAGTCTTCACGAAACTGCGCCAGAGAGTATGCAGTTCCCAGCCACAATGTAAGGATCTGGAAAATGAGACTGAGAGAGTAAGGACTCTCCTCAGAGTCGGACTCCTAACATGCAACTGAACTCTAAAGTTTCCTCTCATGGGAGTTAAACACAAAAAGTATATATCCCTCTGTTTGGACCAAGGACAATATAAAACTGGAAATGTCTGTGCCAGTGAGATGACTCGGTGGGTAACGAATTTGAAATCTAAGGACATCAGTTTGGTACCCAGGAGCCACACGGTGAAGCAGGGGACTGATTCCTGCAACAAACAAGCAGAGGTCTTCAGGCTTCCTCTCAGCAGGTTCTCAGAAAATCTCATTGTTGTCACAAGACTGAGAAGTAGGCATGTTCTCCACCTCAGGGAAGGGGTGGGGTGGGGGTGAGTGTGTGTGTATGTGTGTGTATGTGTGTGTGGGTGTGCTGTGGGTGGGGTGGGGTGTGTGTGTGTATGTGTATGTGTTCTGTGGGTGGTGTGGGGTGTGGGGGATGTGTGTATGTGTGTGTGGTATGGTGTGTGTGTGTATGTGTGTTTGGTATGAGGGGGTGTGTGTATGTATGTGTGTGTGGTGTGTATGTGTATGTGTGTGTGGTGTGGGGTGAGTGTGTGTGTATGTGTATGTGTTCTGTGGGTGGTGTGGGGTGTGGGGGATGTGTGTATGTGTGTGTGGTATGGTGTGTATGTGTATGCGTGTGTGATATGAGGGGGTGTGTGTATGTATGTGTGTGTGGTGTGTATGTGTATGTGTGTGTGGTATGGTGTGTGTGTGTATGTGTGTGTGTGTGGTGTGAGGGGTGTGTGTATGTGTGTGTGGTATGGGGTGTGTGTGTGGTGTGTGGTGTGGGGTGTGTGTGTGTATGTGTATGTGTGTGTGGTATGAGTGTGTGCTTTGTGTGTGTGTGTGTGTGTGGTGGGATGTGTATATATGTGTGTGCGGTATGGGGTGTGTGTGTGTGTGTGTATGTGGGTGTGGTGTGGGGGGGTGTATGTGTGTGGTGTGAGTGTATGCTGTGTGTGGTGTGGGATATGTATGTATATGTGTGGTGTGGGGTATGTGTGTGTGAATGTATGTGTGTGTGTGTGTGTGGTGTGGGGTGTATGTATGTGTGTATGGTGTGGGGTGTGTGTGTGTGTGTGTGATATGAGTGTGTGTTGTGTGTGGTATGGGGTATGTGTGTGTATGTATGTGTGTGTGTGTGGTGTAGAGTGTGTGTATGTATTTGTGTTTGTATGTGTGTGTATGTGGTGTGTGGTGTATGTATGTGTGTATGGTGTGGGGGGTGTGTGTGTGTATGTGTGTGTGCAATGTGAGTGTGTGCTGTGTATGGTGTGGGGGGTGTGTGTGTGTATGTGTGTGTGCAATGTGAGTGTGTGCTGTGTGTGGTGTGGGGGGTGTGTGTATGTGTGTGTGGTATGAGTGTGTGCTGTGTGCATGGTGTGAGTGAGTGTGTGCTGTATATGGTGTGGGGTGTGTGTGTATGTATGTGTGGTGTGAGTGTGTGACAGAGAGAGAGAAAGAAGTTGTGCATTGGTAATTTTTACCCCTTTCCACCTCCTGGCCTCATTATTTCCCAGGACATTCATCAGAGTCACTCAACTGTTTCACATTTACCAAAGTATTTTATAGAAGCTCTTTTACTCTGTCAAATGAGGAAATAAAATCACCACCAAGTTCACAACAAACCAACAAAAATGTCGTTTATTCTAGTTTCTACTAGAAAGTGGTTGAAGCCCCATAATTTCAGGTTCAGCTGCCTGTATTTGGATAGAAGTACTCTCAAAATGTAAAATGTAATTCCTTACACACATACACACACACACACACACATGGATCATGCATGCACACATGCATGCATGTGCACATACATATGCACACACATGTACATACATACACACATGAACATGCACACATGAGGTAGGGGAGATCGATATATACAGGAAAAAATACTAGTCAATGAGTCTCTCCCCCTCTCCCTCTCCCTCTCCCTCTCCGTCTCCCTCTCCCTCTCCCTCTCTCTCTCTCTCTCTCTGCCCTCCCTCCCTCCTCGTCCTCCTCTTCCTCCTCCTCCTTCTCTCTTTCCCTCCCTACTCTCTCTCTCTCTCTCTCTCTCTCTCTCTCTCTCTCTCTCTCTCTCTCTTTCTGTGTGAGTGTAATTAATTTGACCAGAAATATAAATATGAGTTCTCCAAAGAAGCCTTTGACCACGTTTAATGGGCTCAATGACTTATTCCACGCTGTTTCTTCAGTCTCTAAGAGTGACCCATACCTGGTTAAAGTTGTGTTAAAACTGCTCCCAACTCTATCTTCTCACTAGTCTGAAAACACTATGAGAACTTTAAGAACTACGTTTTACCTACTTCTAGACACATAATAAAAACTCTAAAAATAATGATTAAATTTAAATTGCTACGAAAAGCTCCAGAGAAAGCAGCTCAGCTCTGGATCCAGACACTTAGCCATACCGCGAGGTGGGGTGTGGGGGAGGGGGGGAAATGACCCAGGCATACAAAACAGAAGGCCGACTTAAAGGAGGGCAGCAGTCATGGCCCCTTTCTTTCCGTTTTGTTCCTCTCTTAACTTTTTCCGCAAGTCACCTTCTTCTATCATTAGCTTGAATTCCAGAAAAGAAAAAAAAAATCAGGACTCTTCAGTAAACACTCGAGGACAAACAGGACTGAACAGCCCCCACCCCTGACTGAGCAACCGAAGCTTAGCAGGAAAGATGACCCTTTAAAGCACTAGTGGCGGCGCATGCCTTTAATCCCAGCACTTGGGAGGCAGAGGCAGGCGGATTTCTGAGTTCGAGGCCAGCCTGGTCTACAGAGTGAGTTCCAGGACAGCCAGGGCTATACAGAGAAACCCTGTCTCGAAAAACCAACCAACCAACCAAACAAACAAACAAAACAGCCAAGCACTAGTGGTCCCCAGGTAGCTCCCTAGACTCTCAAATGAAACAACTTGTACAGATCTCCAAGCAGAACAGAACTGAGGGAACGATCATCAGTCGAAACATTGCCTGACCAGGACCACTGCAGTCAGTGATACCAACCAGGCCCTTCCTGTTTTGCGTTCTTATAAAACCCCCAAGGTTCCTGCCAGTTGAAGGTGGACTTGGCTCACCAAAGCCCTTCGTCTGCTTAAACGTGGCCACACTGCTTAACTCCTTGTGCATCTGACATGGCTCAGTTCCTCTGCTGACTGCGTGGAGAAGTCGCCAAGCCTTACCTCAAAATCAGAAAATGAATTTCTTTGCACTTTTGCCCAAACCTGGCCACAAAGTCGTTCTACTTTTCCCAAGAGCAGAATTACTGATCTGGCAGAAAAGAAACTAGGAAAACAACACAAGTTGTAGTCTGGCTTTTTGTCTATCTGTTTTATGTTTTTATTTTCTGAAATTATATCATTTTCATTCTTCGCTTTCCTCCCTCCAACCACTCTCATGTACTTCATTACTCTCAAACTCATAGCCTCTTTTTTCAACATTTTTTACAATTACGTGTGTGTATGCAGATATAAGTATATAATTTTATATTATATATAATATGTACTAATATATTATTATACTATATATAAGAATACATGTTCCTAAATATATAAACACCACATCTGTATATTCCTAAATATATGTTTGTGTATATGTTTATACATATATATATATTTCTAAATATATAAATACCACTTCTTTAGCCCATGTAACATTACTTTTATGTATATGGTCTCAGGACTCATCACTTGCTTTTTCTTCTGTTGCAGGCTTCAGGCACCAGTGTCCAGGGCTTCTGGGAGGCAAACGGAACCACTCTCAGCATGATATTCCATGTAGAAAGCTAGAATCAGCAGAGTCGATTTACAAAAGCAGATTCCAGTTTGGAGAGGCCTCCACCAGGATCCTAGGCAAACTGAACCTGAAGTCATCTGGCTTCAACCACTTCTGGTAGAAAGTAGAGTAAACGACATTTTTGCCGGTTTGTTGTGAACTTGGTGGTGATTTCATTTCCTTTCATCTGACAGAGTAAAAGAGCTTCTATGAAATACTTCGGTAAATATGAAACACTTGAGTGACTCTGATAAATGTCCTAAGAAATAATGAGGTCAGGAAGTGGAAAGGGGTTAAGAAAACATAAAGGGACGGCCTCTCTCCATTTCCTGAGGTGACTTCCTCAGTCTTGTGACACCAGACAATAAGGCTGCATAAAATAAATCAGTGAGGGGATGATCCAAAGACCTTTGTTTACCCACGGCTGCTCGTAACGAGATCCCTCAATGATTTGCACTGAACCCTCCACAATGGCTTACCCCAGCACAGCTGCACATGTAGCCTTTGCAGAAAACGTGATTGCCTCCTAAAGCAACACTTTGTTAATAGACTTGTAGTTAACACCTACAGATTACCTCAACCCTGTTATCTCGCAGAGACTCTTAGAATAAGAGTTTTTAAATAACTCCTCCAAGCAAGCATGAATAACAACCAACAGAGACCATATCACAGTGATCGGGACCCAGGATCCCCATCGTGGGTGTTTCCAAGTATCACTGGCATGTAACAGACAGCTGGGTCTTCTGCCACTGTTAGCCGTTTGCTTCGATGTATCAGAGGCTGCAATGGCTAAGATGCCATCTGTGACTGAGTGTGGGATCCCTCCTTGGAACACAGTCAACTCAGGCAAGGAAGCCCTGCCGTAGATACATTGTTTCCAAGCTGGAGGGCTAAGCGCTGTCAACCTACGAGTCATACAAGTAAGTAAGAGTCATAAAAGTAAGATTAGCACCAACAACATCAATAACAACACCATTAGTTGCACTGGTTACCTGCTCACACTTTCTGACTTCATTTTCCAATAACACCCAGCATGTCTTGGTTGCCAAGGAATCTATAACTAACCCAAATTAAATAGAATATTAAGTAATATAATTCATTATTCTCAGAATAATGCTAAAGGGCAATGAGTAACACACACACACACACACACACACACACACACACATAATAATTTTACCTAGGGACATTTGGGGATTTGGAGAGTAGAAACATTTTACCCTTGAGTCTCTGTACTGTACAAGCAAGGGGAGACATGAAATAGAAGCTGATAAAGTAAGATTCAGCCACAAAGCTAAACAGGCAAGAGTGATTTTATTCAAGGTTTCCAAGAAGAGAAATTAAACTGAAGTTGAGCTAAAGAAGAAATATGAAGGTTGAAAATGTTGGCATAAGGAGAAGAAAAGTCCTGTGGGTGTTGAGGGAGGGATAAGAGAGGTCAGTCAATGGACAATGTAGGGCATGAGGCACTTGAGCTATTCTGGAGTGTACACATGGTTGTCAGAGAATAGCAATATGCATTTATTAATTGATGGTCATAGAAGTTCGGTCCTCTTCTTCCAAAGAAAATTGAAGTTGTATTATATAGATGGATCTGTAGGGACTGAGCACCACAACTCTGTTTTAATTGGTTATAATTTCCTGTAATAGTCTCCATCTGCGGCAAAGAGACGGTTCTTAATGAGGGACGAGGACTACACTTATCTGTACATTAAAGGACAAATATTTAGAAATATTTAGAATGTAGTTAGGGATGACCAAACGCTAAGCCCTGAAAACATTCATGTCAGTAACATTATGGACTGAGTAGGCTATGCTAATGTACTTTGGAATATATAGATGTAATACAATCCATAGGTATATACATGGACATATGTGTTGTGCTTTGAATAAAAATGGTACCCAAAGGTTCATATAATTGACTAGTCACCAGGGAGTAGAACTCTTCAGTAAGATTAGAAGGGTTGACCTTGTTAGAAGAAGGGTCTAAGTGGGGATGCGCTTTGAGTTTTCAAAATCTTATGATAGACTTAGGTTCTCTCCTTGTTTTTTCTGAAGAGCGTGAATAAGGGTGTAGCACTAACGTCTGCTGTGTGCTACTCTGACTATGATAATAATGGACTGAACTTCTGAAACTGTAAGTAATTGCTCCAATTAAATGCTTTCTTTTATAGGAGTTTCCTTGGTCACACTGTCTCTTCGCAACAACAGAACAGTGACTAAGACAGAAGTTGGTACCAGGAGTGGGGACTAGAGAGGTGGTTAGATGCTAGTAGGAACATGAAAGACAGTACTGAGGGCAATTTGAACTGTGTACAAATTTTGTACAACTCAAGAAGTTCCAGAAGGGGAAGGATATTAGCAAGTTGTCTAGAAACCATTCTCATGGTATTTTGGCCAAGAATGTAGCACCTTTTGCCCTTGTCCTAAAAATTTGCCTGAAGCTAAATTAAAGAGTTTTGGGTTAATGACATTGGCAGCAGGATTTCAAGGCAGCCTAAGATTGACTGGGCAGTGTGGTCATTAGTGGTCACTCTTATGTAGATGTATAATTCAAAGAAGCAAGCTAAGTACAGAAAAATACACAAAGCATGGTTTGCAGAGAAACGTTATAACATGAAGTATAATGGAGCTAGGTCTGGCACTCAAGAAGATAAAAAGCCTGATGCTAAATGGAATGTAGGGGATGATGACCTCAAGGGAAGAGTCCACCCAGCTAAGCTTCCAAATTGTGAAAACAAATTAAAGAAAAGTTTATGCAGTAAAGGAAACCATCACCAAAAGAAAGCTAATGCAGATGTATTTGAATGAGAGGGTCAAGTTTTGGCCACAGCAAGGAACAGAACTTGGCAGCTTCGGCCATGTGCTTCTGGTTTTAGAGTCAAGAATACTGGAAAGAAGTTGAGGAATCTCCCTTCTTAGGTAAGGCAAACCACTGAGGCCAGGCTTGTGTCAGAGGAATCCCAGAGACATCACTGAATGAAACTGAGAAGATGAACCCCGAACCCAAATGGCTTTGAAGACTCCAAGATGTGAGAGATGCCACGGTCATGGGTCATGAGGCTTCTGCCAAGGATTGCTGCAGACCAGGTGTGGAGCCAGCCCAAGAGAGAAAAGTGTGTTGCTGTCAACAAAGCTGAAAGGAGTTGGAGATCTGAAGAGCCCTTTGACATCCAACATGGAGATGCAGACTTTGGAGTTTGCCCAGCCAGTTTTTAGACTTGTTTTGGTCCAGTATTTCCTGACTAGGCTCCCCTTTCTCCCGTTTGGAATGATATATTCTGTGCTATTGTATGATGGGAGTATGTGATCTGATCTCTAAGTTCTTGGTTGTACAGGAGGTAAGAGTTAAAAGAATCTTGAGTCTCAAAAGAAACTTTGGACTTTGAAGCAATTTCGAAGATGGTGAAGGACTACGGGGGGCCTTTGAAGTTGGAATAAATGCATTTTTGCATGATGTGGCTAATAAGCTTATGGAGCCCAGGTAGTGATGCAGTGCTAAGAATGCCTTCATGGGCTCATATTTTTGAATGCTTTGTCATGCTAGGAGTGGAACTCTTTGATTAGAAAGAATAGGAGGCGTGGCCTTGCTAGAGGAAGTATTGGGGGGGGCGGGGACTTTGAGGTTTCGAAATCCAGGGCCAAACCGGAAGCTCCCTTTCTGTTTCTGTTGCCCGGTGGGTCAAGACCCTCCCTTCCTTATACTGCTTTCGTTAAATATTTGGTACAGGGATGAGAATAACTAACATTCAGTTAAAAATGTTCTTTGGTCCTTTAGAAAGATATTTCCTAATGTATGAAACTGGAGAGAAGCTTAAGGACTTCCATCTATTCTCACAGCAGACCGAACTGACAAAAGAATTTTTCTAAACTAGACTTAGGAAGCTTAAAAAACTATAGTCAGGGTGGGACATGGAGGGGCAATAGTTTAGGCTTGCTCAGCAGTACATGAAGACGAAGTCCATTGTGAAGCCACGTAATGTGGAACTTTTGAAGTTTCCCCATCGGTAAAAGGAACAAATCTGTGCTTGCATGGAAGTGAGAGGAAGCCTCATCCTCAGAGCGAGCAGGTGTAAAGTGCAAAGAAATCAACACGGTTGCCCAAGTACATATTACGCTAACTTGTGGATATGCTAATTAGTGACCATCAGAGGCTGACCTCTTTTATCTGCAGAGACTCCTACAGGTTTGTTTGTGAAGGTTACCTTTCGTGTACAAAGATGCTCGCTATTTTTAGCATAACATGTAAGAGCATCTTTTCAAAGCCGCCCTGGTGACACTGCTGAGAACGCACAACTAATGCTTTGGTTCTCACCCTTCCTAATGCTGGGATGATCCTAAGGCAGATCCTCATGTTGGGGTGACGCCCCAGCCATAAAATTATTTTTGTGGCTATTTCAAAACTGTATTTTGCTACTCTTATGAATCGTCATGTAAATATCTGATATGTAGGGTTTCTGACATGCGACCCCTGTGTAAAAGGTCATTTGACTGTGTCCAAAAGGGATTGCAATCCACAGAGTTGAGAATCCCTAAAATGAATCACTGAAGAAGCCCGGTCCTCTCAGACGATGAGTGTTCAAATTTGGATCGGGGAGGCTAGTGTCCTGCCTCCATAGACAGATATCCTATAGGAATTAGTCCAGAACACAGACTGGGCATTCAATTTAAAAATCTTTCCATGCGATCTTAATGTAAAGCCAAAGTTGAGAACTGCTGTTTTACAGGGAAAAAAATCTCCCAAACCATAGGGAAAATGTTCCCCAGTAAGGCAAATAGTAATGAACACTTGCTCTTTCACGAAAACACTTGGCAAAGCCAATGTGACCTTGAGAAAAATAGGCTCTTGCCCTCAGATACTTTTCCAGGGAGGCAATTTGCCCAACTGCAAAGTAATGTGTCCGGCCCAACCTTGAATTCATTCAGGTGGAGCCTCCACAATCTTCTTCTAACCCTCACTTAATTTCCTATAACCCAGGGAAACGGGACTGTTTATAATGTTTGATCTAAGCTGATTACTATTTATGAGATAAAGGAAATATTTATTTTCTCAATATAAATGCTGAACTGTTTGAGAGAGACGTATAATGTCCCAAAAGGGCCCAGAAAATTAGGTTGCAATTTCACACTTTGCTTTCACTGGAGAAAATAACAGAGGTTGACACTTATTTATCTGAAAATGTATTGAAAAATTGGAGAATGGATGTTTCACAGAACGATTCTGTACTACTTTATATGTCTACAGGAAATGGCATTTAATTGGAGATGCCAGATAAGTGCAGAGATTTGTGAGCATGAATGGACATACAGTGTCTGTACACAAGTGCTTGGGGGTATGGGAACTTAGGTACAGGTGCTGGGGCTAGAGGAGGACCTTGGGTGTCCTTCTGTTTCACTCTCTGCCTTATTAATACATTTTCTCAAGAAGCATTGAAGTGATAGCCAACAGAATCAGTCAATGCTGTTCTCTCTGCCTTTCTGGTCATCTTACATATTTAGTACTTCAAAGTCCATCGGACTTTCTCTGAAAGAAGGGAAAGTTCACTTGCATCTTAAGAGAAAGTCTCACCGGGCAGTGGTGTCGCACACCTTTAATCCCAGCACTTGGGAGGCAGAGGCAGG
>NW_022196909.1:39374526-39387311 GCF_008632895.1 Mastomys coucha
AATTATTCTTCTCATTAGATGAGTTTTCAATGTCAAGAAAAATTCTACTTGAGAAACAAAGTTATTTCTCCTTTCTCCTTCCTCCTTCTTCCTCTTCTTCCTCCTCCTCCTCCTCCTCCTCCTCCTCCTCCTCCTCCTCCTCTTCCTCCTCCTCCCTTTCTTGTCAACATCAACCTACATGGGCTCTTAGCTTTTGCTAAACAAACTTCAGCTTTCAGATGAATTGGCTTGACTCCACTGTGCCTAGTTCAGAAGTAAGTACAGAAAAGAACATTCAAATCTCCTCTTTTTTACTAATGGCAGTAAGTCATTTCTCCCAAATCAATGAGTCAACTTCTTTAATCATGCAGAGTTAGATGTTAAGACTTATCCACCATACCCTCCAGAATTCTGTCAAATAAAAATTACCTTGGGGACAAAGTAAATGGAGACACACAATAATTAAAGGGTGCCTAATTTATGCCAATAAAAATCTGTCTTAAGAAAACTGACTTGTTGAGCCTGCTTTGTGTTTCTTTTCATTCCTTTTTATCTTGATGGAGAGACCTTGTAGCAAGGTCCAGCTGGATTTCTTGCTTTGAGTCTTGAAATTAATAAGGAAAGTGTGAAGGGTGGTGGTGTACTGGCTGGTGGTGGTGTACGTGACAGCTTGACACAAGCGAGATGAATCAGAGAGGAAGGAGCCTTTGTTTAGAAAATGCATGGGATCGTCGAGGCCAGCCTGGTCTACAGAGTGAGTTCCAGAACAGCCAGGGCTACTCAGAGAAACCCTGCCTCAAAAAAACAAAACAAAACAAAAAAAGAAAGAAAAGAAAAAATGCAGGGATCAGTTGTTACACATTTTCTTAATTAGCAGTTGATTGGGATGCTTCAGCCAATGGTAGGAGTGCCATTCCTGGGCTGGTGTTCCTGTGTTATATAAGAGAAAAGGCTGAGCAGGTCATGAGGAGCAAGCCAGTAAGCTATACTCTTCCATTTCTTCTACATCAGCTCCTGCTTCCAGGATCCAGCCCTATCTGAATTCCGGTCCTGACTTCTTCCAATGATGGACTATGATCTGAAAGTATAAGCCAAATCAACCCTTTCCTCCCCAACTTTCATTAGGGTCATGGTGTTTTCACCACAGCAACAGAAACTCTAGCTAAGACAGATGAGAAAGAAGGAATCAGATGAGGAGGGCAGTTTCTAAGACAAAAGCCCAACACATCAAGGAACAACAGTCAAGGTGTATTATATGGCACTGCATTAACTAACAGGTTCTTTAGATACCTTATGTACAGAAAACCAACCAGGAGAACTCTGCTCTGGCCATCCAGCAAGATTCTTATACCCAGCAAGAGTTGTGAAACTACAAGAATTCCAAAGGAAGAGTTTGGTACACATTTCCAATTTGTTTAGGAAAACTGGCTCTACTAAAATATTTTCTTTAAATGTAAACAAAAAATACATATTATGTATCAAACTCATGAGGAAACAATAATACTTAATAATTATGGACCATACCTATAGTTTGTATAGTAAAATAACTATATGGTAAAAGTAGTAATGTTAACACAAATTGAAAAAAATGGAAAAATGAAGAAAAAAATGTATCATCAATATAACATGGGAAAATTAATATTTTTTAAAACTTGAGAATGTGCTCTATATTGGTGAGTGCCACTGAGCATAATCCTGCCTGAAATAAGTTGTCAAAGTTACCAAGAAAGTAATTAAACAAGAAGAAGTAATGATTAAAGAGATTTTTGGCTCACCAAGAATTAAATATGCCAGGTCTTATCGCTTCCTAGCTGGCTCTAATAACTCACAGGACATCCAACAGTGATTTTTCTTAAGCCCCATGCCATAGAATCTTAACCCAATACTACAAATGCCTGGGTTAATGACTTTATCTCTGAATATATTAAAAAGGTAGACAGAAAAACAATTGTTTAATTTATCTCAGCTTATTTTCTAAAACTGGTAATTCCATCAGGCATTTACTTGTCAAATTAGAGTCCACAGCTTCTGTGAACTATACTTATTTATCCCCATGTCCTTTAGAGTGGCATTTCTCAAGGTCCTCTTGACTGATTAACATGAACACTGTAGCTCAAAGCAATGCTCACCATTACTTCTCAGTCCGAGTGAGCATATCACCCTGCTCAAATACTTATGTATCACATGAGATACAGAGATTGATCCACAATATAAAATGTAGCTAATGTTATTATACAATGTATCTTACTTCATTTCTCTGACACTCAAAATTAAATACATAATTTCTTTTTTGAAAGTTATTGCATTTTACTGTGAGTGTGGGGGGTGGTGCATGTGTGTGTGTGTGTGTGTGTGTGTGTGTGTGTGTGTGTGTGCATATAGGAGGGAGATCAAACTCAAGACTGTGAGGCATGGTGAAGGGTGCCTGCCAAGCCACCTCTCCAGCCTCTCAAATACATAATTCTAAATCCTAAAACATAATTGAACAAGATCTAATAGGATAAAGAGAGTAAGTATTCAGTTAAAGTTTGCCTTGCCTTCCTTGTTTTGTTGTTGTTGTTGTTGTTGTTGTTTGTTGTTTGGGTTTTTTTGTTTTTGTTTTTGTTTTTTTTGTTTTGTTTTGTTTTTTGAGACAGGGTTTCTCTGTATAGCCCTGGCTGTCCTGGAACTCACTCTGTAGACCAGGCTGGCCTCGAACTCAGAAATCCGCCTGTGTCTGCCTCCCAAGTGCTGGGATTAAAGGCATGCGCCACCACTCCCCAGCACCTTCCTTGTTTTAACTTGCATTTTCTGGGACAGTTTTTGCTTGTATATTACAAGATGGACATTTTTATTGAATATTTAGGGACAAAATAGAACTAGAATAGAAGAGCATCACTAAAAGGATCTACCTAGACTTCTAAACAAATTACTATAAAATTTTGCATTTGTTTTTAATATAACCCTATGATTTTTTTCTTTTAAATGGTAACCCACCTCATAAATAATAAGTTCAATGTAGCTTGGCCTGGGTTTTCTTAAAAGCAAATCCTGAGACAAAAGCTCATTTTTGAGAAATTTATTTGGGAATTTGTTTATTGGAAGAGTAAAGCCAGGGAATAGAGACATGGGTGTGCTGTTAGGCATCGGAGGTAGATGCTGCCCTCAACCTGAACTGGCAGGTAAGGCGTTTCTTGGAAGTTGATAGAATGGATCTCTGAAATGCGTGTGAGGTTAAAAAAAAAAAAAAAAAAAAAAGGTCATCAACTAGGTCCTTGTCCCCATTGCTCAATGCTGTCTAGCAATTCCAGGTTGTTCATAGGTTCTTGCTGAAATCATCCCAGTAATTGCTAAAATAAACACCCACCAATTATCTCAAGCAGCTCTGAGAAGGAAGGAAGTTGTTCACTTGTGGGACAATGGACCGTGCCAGGAAACTTGGTAAGGTCGAGTGGGTTCAGAAACTCCAGCACCTCATACCTGAGAATCGTAGGTGTTTCACCTACTCCTGACCAGATGCCTGGCCGGAATACAGGACCACAACTCTCCCCGCATAAAGAACATGACCACTGGTCATTATAGCACAGCACACAGAGTTCTCTATGCTAATGAGGTATCTAGATGGTCCCTGAGGGTTTAGATAATAAGCTTCCCTTCCTAGACATTCCTTCCTGCAAAAGGTGTTTAATCTCTGATCCACTCTGAGGAAGTGGTATGTACTGATTTTCCACAGTGAACAATCAATAAACAGTTTGGAACCAAGGACTGTCTCTCTCATCAAGAACCGCCATGGGGGCTGGGGAGGCAGCCTTCATCACACAGAGCCATGGCCTAAGTCTCCTGCAAAAGGCCCCTCCGCGCTCCCAGATGCTCACCCCCTGAGATAAGCTGAGATGCCTGGCCTCATCACAGGCTCCCTTTATTCTTGACTCCACCTCCACGAGGTTTCCTGCAGCCATTGGACTACCCAGGAGTTTGGGAACCCCTGCATCTTCAGCTTCAGCCTGCATCATTTCTCATCCAGGCTGGGGTCCCAATCTTAGGCTGCCATCCCACAAGCAGCGTATCCGTGCTTCCCACAAACCCAACTGATGGTGACATAGCACAAAGTGCAGTCTAGCTTAGTTCACACACTCCGGCTAGACGGACAGCGGAACCACCGTTATTGACTGAAGGAAGTAAGGCAATTTAGTTACCTGGAGCAACCGGCAGAGCAAGAGCAGAAGTCATTGGAACTGCAAAGATCTGCAAGCAATGCCAATCAATACAAGACGCACCCAACACAAAGCTTTTGTTTCAGCTTTCCATTCTCTGTGTGAGATTTTTTTCAATCGATGAAACCATTGGTGATCCTCAATCCCATTCACGTTGTCTTTGCTTACTTTCAAAGGGTTTCTTCTATGACATTTTGGTTTTTTCTTAATGTTAAAACTGTCCTTGAAGTCATGGCTATGATTTAATCATCTTCTCTTCATACACATCTGTTCTGAAATATCATGGTTTATTGAAGGTCTCTTGAAATATTTACTTTACGCAGACTCAAAGAGTTACACAGCAGACTGAATGCTAGATAGATCATGGTCATCTCATGCAGAGTTTACCTAAGTCAATTCAGAAGTATTTGGAATGAACTTCTAGGAGTTATTAGTAATTTAGCGTATTTAAAAAATAGTGATGTTCCTTATCTTCTAATATTCCAGATAAGAATTCCTTACTGCTATCCCATGCTATTCTGGAAAAGAATATTAAGCCTAGTCACCAGAGTTGTCATGGCCCTAGAGTGACAATATCCTTTTAATTGTCGTGCAACTCAATTAAATTCAACTGTGGGCAACCAAAACTATGTGTGTAGCCTAGGCAGTCTCTCTCAGCCTTGTAGTTGTGGATATGACTCTATTTGGAGACAAGTTCTTTATGAGCATGATTAATTAATAAATTCAGGATGAGATAATACTGGAAATCCAATGTGAGGTCATTGCTTAGGGCAGCCCTAAAGCAAATGGTGGAGATGTCCGGTAAGAAGCAATGACACACTATAAGGGTGAAACTCACAAGAGGAGTCTTAGAAGGGAGGGGAGATGGGACTGATGTAGCTGTGGCCTGTGGACAGCAGGCACATTGGCAGTCAATAGAAGCTAGAGGACAGTGTAGGATGATTATTCTTTAAATCCCCAGGAGGCACAAGCCTTGCTGATACACCGATTTCCTAGTCCCCTCCTCTAACAATGTGAGATTGTTCTTTTCTGCAATTTTAAGCTATCCAGTTTGAATAGTTTGTCATGGCAGTCTCAAGAAATCAATTATATAATGGAGAGAAAATGGATCGTGAGTTCTAAAAATGTTTCCATTTTGCTTTCTACTGCACTCACATATTTCCGGCTCAATGTGCACTATAGCGAATGGTACACTGAAATAAAATGTAAATGAAGTGCTGTATAAATTTATATGGTTTGTGTGAACACCATCTCACTAATGACATAATTTCTGCCTGCTATGCGCCTAGGAATACTGACTTGGAGTCAGACTGTTTAAGCTTACAGAAGGGTGTCCATCTGAGCAAGAGTCTTGATGGAACCAGTTAGAACAGAGCATGTGTATACTTATGTGGATGTGACTGATAATTCGTGGGGCTCCAACATGTTTTCCAAGTTCCCCTCCATTCTTCTTTTTTAAGCCAATGCCTAGCATCACTGTGACAATTTTCAAAGGCATCGTGATGCGACATTCGTTTTCAGTTCTTCACTGCAATTTCTTAACTACCAACGTTTTCATGAGGGCCTTTTAGAGAATGGATGTGAAATACAGAGACTATGGGAACATACGTGCACCACTGGCCCCAAACAGCAAGCATGGGGATGAGTTGCTTCCAAAACAGCCAGCCGGTATAAACACTTAAGAAATGCAGTGCTCTCGGCAAAGATGGTTAATTTAAGTTCCAATCGATGTTCTTTGCTGTTATCTCAAACCCTCAGGGTTCCAGTGCTCATTAAACTCATTGCATAGTTGTATAAATCTCTTACGCAAGACAACATTTAATTCATGAAGCTGAACATTCACCGGGAGGAAAAAGCGACTCTTGGTCAGTGAACTTGGAGCTGGTTTATGCTAGCAGAGTCATGATAGCATTCACAAATAACAGAAAGCATTCAGAAGCCCCACCCCACCCTCATTATCTCCATGTTCTCAACACTGACTCCCAGTATTTTACTCTAGATTTGAACACAACAAGTCGTAGTGCTTCTCATCGCCTTTGTGATGAGTTCTGTTTGGAGAGACTCCCAAATGTGTTTTGTTTTCCCCACACAAGCCTTGGGCAGAGCCCTCTGCTGGGCTTAGTTGATCTCTTCAGAAGCTATCCTCACTCGGTTTCAGTCCCAGGTAAGCATACACCCAACGCAAGCAAGTGACAAGATGGTTGTGCTTTGGGGGGACATTGACACTTTCCCAGGAAACAAATTACCTGGGCCAGGAAAGACATTAGTTTTCTGGGAAACAAAAACTCTGAGGAAAAAAAAACCCCCAGGAGTTTTAAAACTTCCAAATCTCGGTCTTTGTGGCATCCTTTTAGTCCTTCAACAAATCATTAAAAATGTCACAGGTACTGCCCCATCAATCCCTTGTCAGTCAGGTCTGCCTGAGGCACAGCCAAGCAGGAACAAGTTGTGCTTTGTCCTCTGACCTCCACTATCATGTTCTGTGCTTGTTCTGACATCCCAAGGAGGTTTAGGGGATCCCAAGAGCATTCTGCTTCCCTGTGGAGACCTGCAGGGGCTCTAGGAACAACCAGCTTGGACCACTGCTCCACCAGTCCCTTGCTAGTCAAGTCAGCCTGAGACATAGTCAGGAGAGGAGAGTTGCATGCACACTGTCCCCTGACCTCCATTGTCTGGTTTATGGCTCCCCCTGACCCCTTGAGAGTCCTGCTGGCCAGCCAACACCAGGGATAACCAGATGGCTAAAGGACTGCATGGGAATACAGTCAACAAGAGGTGGGACAATATGTGACCAGCAGAGCCCAGCTAGCCTGCTACAGCAAGCCCTAGATATCCTAACAAAACCGAGGCACAAGAGGATGATCTTAAATCCAATCTTATAAAGATGATAGAAGCCTTTAAAGATGAATAAATCCCTTAAAGTCCTAGTTAAACAATAAGACAACCAAAGGGGATGAAAGGGATACAAATTGGATAGGAAGAAATCAGAATCTTTATTCGCAGATGGAAGTCTACATAAGTGGCCCCAAAAATTCTACCAGAGAACTCCTACAGCTGATAAACACCTCCAGCAATATGGCTGGATACAAAATTAACTCAAAGAAATCAGTAGCCCTCCTTTATACAAACGATAAACGGGCTGAGAAAGAAGTTAGGGAGGCAACACTCTTCACAACAGCCACAAATAATATAAAATATCTTGGTGTAACTATAACTATGCAAGTGAAAGGCTTGCTTGACAAGAACTTTTAGTCTCTGAAGAAAGAAATTGAAGAAGATGTCAGAAGGTGGAAAAAAAATCTTACATGAGCAAGGGTAGGTAGGATTAACGTACTGAAAACAGCCACCTTACCAAAAGCAATCTACAGATTCGGTGCAGTCCCCATCAAAATCCCAACTCAGTTCTTTACAGACCTTGAAAGAACAATTATCAACTTCATATGGGCAAACAAAAAGTCCAGGACAGCTGAAACAACCCTGTACAATAAAAGAACTTCTGGAGGTGTCACCATCCATGACCTCAAGCTATACTCCAGAGCAATAGGAATAAAAACAGAAATGTATTTGTACAGAGCAGAAAGATTAATTAATGAAGTTGAATTGAAGGCCCAGAAATAAACCCACACACCTGTGGACATTTGATTTGTATCAAAGAAACAAAAACCATACAATGGGAAAAACAAAAGTATCTTCAACAAATGGTGCTGATCTAACTGGATGGCTGCATGTAGAAGAATGCAAATAGATCCATATTTATCACCCTGCACAAAACTCAAGTCCAAGTGGATCAAAGACTTCAATGTAAAACCAGATATACTAAATCTCATAGAAAGTGAGGAACAGCTTTGAACTCATTTGGCACAAGAAGCAACTTCCTGAACAGAACACCAATGGCTCAATCACTAAGCTCAACAATTAATAAATGAGACCTCAGGAAACTGAAAAGCTTCTGTAAGGCAAAGAACACTGTCAATAAGACAGCCTACACATTAGGAAATGTCCATCACCAACCCTAGGTCTGAGAGAGGGTTTCTATCCAAAAATATTAAGAACTCAAGAAGCTAGACACGAACAACCCAAATAACCCAATTAAAAATGGGGTGTGGAGCTAAATGGATAATTCTCAACAGAAGAATGTCTATCATCCAAGAAATAGTTCAAGAAATGTTGAACACCCTTACTCATCAGGAAATTACAAATCAAAATGACTCTGAGATTCCACCTTACACCATCAGAACGGCTAAGATCAAAATCTCAGAGGACAGCACATGCCGGCCAGGATATGGAGCAAGGAAAACACTCCTCCATTATTGGTAAGAGTGCAAACGTGTACAACCACTCAGGAGATCATTTTGACAATTTATCAGAAAACTGGGACTAGTTCTGCCTCAAGACTGAGCTATATCACTCCTGGGCATGTGCCTCAAAGATACTTACTTGCTCAACTATGCTCATAGCAGCTTTATTCATGATAACCAGAAACAAGAAACAACCTAGATGTCCCTCAACTGAAGAATGGATACAGAAAATGTGGTTCATTTACACAATGGAATACTATTCAGCTATTAAAAATGAGGACATCATGAATTTTGTAGGCAAATGGACAGAACTAGAAAATATCATCCTGAATGAGGTAAGCCAGATCCAAAAGGACATGCATGGAAGATACTCACTGATAGGTGGACATTAGCCATAAAGAACAAAATACCCATGATACACCCCACAGACCCAATGAAGTTAAACATGAAGGAAGGGCCAAGTAAAGATGCTTGAATCTCACTTAGAAGGGGGAACAATATAGTCATGGGAGGCAGAGTGAGGGAGGAACCTGGGTGAGAGAGAGGAGGGGAATAGACGTCAATATCAGGTATGAAAAGAGACAGGAGAGAGGGCCATAGGGCCAGGAGAGTGAGTGGAAAACTGTAGCGGCAGGAGGGGTGGAGTGATGGGGGGAATCTCTGAGTCCCTGAGACCTGGGATGGAGGAGGCTTCCAGGAGTCAATGCAGATGACCTTAGCAGAGTTGTCAGCATCAACTAACCTGGACCCCTCTGAGCTCTTAAAGACTGAGCCACCAACCATATGGCTGGCATGTATGTAGCCTTGTCCTGCCTCAGTGAGAGAGGATATGCCTAATCCTGCAAAGACTTGATGCACCACCAGCACCCCCCCTCAGAAGTGAAGGGGAGGAGGGATGGGGAGGGACCACATGAGGGGGAGACAGGGAAGGGGGCAGCATTTTGGGATATAAATAAATAAATAAGCAATAAATAAATAAAATATTTCAAGTTATAGTTTATCTCCACAGCAATAACTCACACATGACCAACTGTATCATTTTGTTGTTGTTGTTATACTTAAAACACAAAAAAGAAAGAATTCGAGAAACTTTAAAAATATCACTTGTTTAGAATCGGTTTAATTTTGGAACCATACCCAATTGATACTGAATATTTTCTTACTTTATTAGTTAATTAGTTTACTTTTTCATCTTACATCTCAATATCAGCTCTGCTCTCCTCAAAGTCCTCCCCCTCCCAGGTCCTCCCTCAATCCCCCCTTCCTCTCCTCTGTGAAGGGCAATCTTCCCGTGATTATCACACACACACAAAGAGAGAGAGAGAGGAGAGAGAGAGCGCACAACAGAGACAGAGAAAGAGACAGAAAGACACAGACAGACAGACAGACAGACAGACAGACAGAGCATGAGATCCAGAGATAGTGAGAATCAGAGGGAGGGGGAGGGGGAAGTAGGAGAGAGGGAGAATGGAGAGGGAGAAAGAATGGGAGAGGGAGAGGGGGAGGGGCAGAGACCCAGCAGATCAAGTTACTGAGGGACTAGGCACAGCCACTCCCACTGAGGCCAGACAAGGCAGCTCTGTTAGGGGAATAGGATCCACAGGCAGGAACAGATCAGGGACAGCCCCTGCTCCCATTGTTTGGGGGACCCACATGAAGACCAAGCTGCATGTCTGCTACATAGGTGCAGGGGGGTCCTAGGTCCAGCCCATGTTCAGTCTTTGGTTGGTGGTTCAGTCTCTGGGAGCCTCCAAAGGTCCAAGTTAGTTGACTCTGTTGGTCTTCCTGTGGAGTCCCTATTGTGTTTTATAAAAAGTAAAGAGAGAAGGAATATGTTTGGTGGACGTGTAATCAGGTGTGGGGGAAGGGGGTGCCTCTGCAGGCCCATGCTGAAGAATCTCTTTCTCTGGTATAATATAGAATAGAGTTTATTCAGGGCATGGGGGGTGGGGTGGGAATTGAAAGGGTAGTAGAGACAGAGAAAGGCAGAGAGAGAGAGAGTAAAGTAGTGGCCGGCCATGATCACAGAGAGAGATGGGGGAGGGGAATCGGGAGAGAGGGGGAGCAGGAGAAATTGGACAGAGCAAAAGCAAGAAGGCAAGAGAGAGGGAGGGGCAAGCAGCCCTTTTATAATGAGTCAGGCACACCTGGCTTTTGCCAGGTTAATTGTGGGGCAGAGCCTAAACAAAATGCTAACACCTATCTTCTTCAGATCTCTCAGTCCTTTCCGCAACCCGTCCACAAGACTCCCCAAGCTCCATCTAATGTTTAGCTGTGGGTCTCTGCATCTGTTTTGGTCAGGTGTTGGGAAGAAACTCTCAGACAACAGTTACGCTAGGATCTTGTCTGCAAACAGAACAGAGTATCATTAATAGTGTCAGGGATTGGCTTTTGCCCATGGGATGGGTTTAAAGTTGATCCAGTCATTGGTTGGCCATTTCATCCGTCTCTACTCAATTTTTGTCCCTAAGCATCTTGTACGCAGAACACATTTTAGGGTGAAGGTTTTATGGGTGGGATGCTATCCTTAGAATATTTTGTATGGTTAATTATTCATTTTAACAGGGGGTGGGGTAGATCTTTCTTTCCTATAAAGCACCGGATGGAAAATCCTGTTCTGTGACAGAACAATAACAATGATAGACCCCATGTAAATGAAAAAACATGATGGCATCTTTGAAATTGGAATTGTAAAAACCAGCACAGACAGGCTAGATGTAGACTCACATAATTCAAACACTGTGCTGTGTCCTGTTGCATGGGTAAGCCCTGTCTTGTTTATTCCTTTGTGTGCTTTATTTATTTTTTATTAATTACCTTATTTATTTATACTTCAAATACTGTCTCCCTTCCCCGTACCTCCTCCATGAGTCCCTTACCCCATACCCCCTCCCCTTTGCCTCTAAGAGGGTGCTCCTCCATCCACTCACCCACTCCTACCTCACCCCTCTAGCATCCCTCTTCTCTGGAGCATCAAGCCTCCACAGGACCAAGAACCTCCCCTCCCACTAAAGCCAACTCTGGTCCATTTAGTTGATACTGTTGTTCTTCCTATGAGGTTGCAATCCCCTTCAGCTCCTTCAGTTATTCCCCTAATTTTTCCATAGGGTTCCCCGGGATCAATCCAATAGTTGGCTATAAGTATCTGCATGTGTTTTAATCAGTTACTGGTAGAGCCTCTCAGAGGATAGCCATGCCAGGTTCCTGTCTGTGAGCACATCTTGGCATCAGCAATAGTATTAGGGTCTGGTGTCTGTACATGGGCTGGATCCCAGGGTGCAGTCTCTGGATGGTCTTTCCTTCAGTATTTGCTCCATTTTTTTACCCCTGTACTTCCTTCTGAAGCTGGAAACAACCCAGATGTCCCTCAACTGAAAAATGGATACAGAAAATGTGTTTCATTTACACAATGGGATACTATTCAGCTATTTAAAACAAGGGCATTATGAGTATTGCAGGCAAATGGATGGAAGTAGAAAATATCCATCCTGAATGAGCTAAGCCAGACCTAAAAGGATATACATGGTATGGACTCACTGAGAAGTGGATATTAACCAAAAAGTTCAGAATACCCATAATACAACTCACAGACCATATGAAGCTTAACAAGAAGGAAGGTCCAAGTGGGGATGTTTCAATCCCACTTAGAAGGGGGAACAAAATAATCACAAGAAGCAGAGGGAGGAGAGACCTGGGCAGGAGAGGAGAGGGGAAAGAAGAAAAGGGGGGCAGACATGATGCTGGAGAAGTAGCAGAGAGAGTCTATCTGCCCTCTAGGATGGAGGCAGAGGATTTATCTGAACATCTTAAATGAAATAATATGTTCATCATTTTGGAAGGAAATGTACAGGGAGAGAAAGGATGCGTGCAATCTCACTGTCTTTAAAGGAAGTGTCTAGTAGACTTTGTTACTAGATAACGTAGTAACTAATTGTTACTCTATGTTACAACATAGGATACGAAAAACTTGCTGAGAACATTTGTACTCGAACGCCTCCCTTCTTCTTTTCACCCTCTGCCTGCCTTCTTCTCAGAGTTCACTCTTCCCTGCCATGTTTTATTATACTACTGGGTTTTTTTGTGTAGGGATATCTGTGTCTGCACTTCAGAGAGAACAGATGGTACTTCATCAGAGATGATGTATAACCGGTGCAAAAAGCTGTGTTTCTTCTTGTGTTGACTCGAACCATGATTTCTATTCTTTCAAATTTTAGTATGAACAAACAATTCTTTAACCTACAAAAGCATCAACTATTTAATAGTGGAAGTTTTACATTAAGAGTGAAGAAAATTTTCTTTTTTTTTTTTTTTTTTT
>NW_022196909.1:39387321-39407467 GCF_008632895.1 Mastomys coucha
TTAGGAACTGGAGAGATGGGTGAGTGGCTACCTTTTCAGAGGATCCGTGTTGAGTTTTCAGCACTCGTAAGACACCTCACAACCAATCGATCAACCCCCACCAACTCCAGTCTCAGGGAATCTTTTCTGTCTTTTGCAGGACCCAGAAAATGATATGATATGCATACATACATGCAGACAAAGCATTCATGCACATAAAATGTTTTTGTTTTTTGTTTTTTTAAAAAGAAAGTTTTCTTATTTTTTTTTCTCCTCTGCTGAAAACTGGCTGCCTTAGGTTTTAGGTTGACTTCATTTCTTTTATTTATTTATTTATTTATTTATTTTTGAGACAGGGTTTCTCTGTGTAGCCTTGGCTGTCCTGGAACTCACTCTGTAGACCAGGCTGGCCTCGAACTCAGAGATCCACCTGCCTCTGCCTCCCAAGTGTTGGGATGAAAGGCATAGTGCCACCACTGCCCTGTTGACTTCATTTTAATGAAATTTGGGCCTGGTCCTTTCAACTTTATGCCAACTTCCAGAAAAAAACTTGCTTGGTACATCAGCATACCATGGTAATTGTCGCAGGGTGTTCAGTCAAGCTATATATGGAAGATTCTCTAAGGACCCTGCATTTTCTTTGTGCTTTTACAGAAACTGTAAAACTGGATTCGGCATCACTTTTTTATGATAGAGATAATAATAGAGAGACTTTGTCACCTGCTTCCTAGGTGTGCCAGGAGAAGCAGAACATGTATTTTGTGCTCGGTACACACTTAATAGCAGTTAGCTGGGTTTCTTGGGGTTTTTTTGTTTTGTCTTATTTTTTTAACAACAATGACTTTCCTTTCCCATTTTTTCCCACCTGCACTGGGCTCCTTTGTTGTGAAAGCAAAATCTGGGAAGTTGGACAGTGGCTTCATTTCTCTTGTGTTAGTCGTGGGTCTGGCGGACCTTGAGTTCCTTCCTTATACAGTCTCTGACCATCATCAGTCATTGCTGGGCTTGCCACTTAAGGACTTTCAGTCTTAGAGCCTCTCTTCTTCCCCTAATGGACAGCTCCTAACCTTGGTGAGATCCTTAATTGGTTTGTTTCTCAAGAGAAGAATTCCCTTACTCTATCTAGTTCTGTTATTTAATTTGGGTTTTCATAACTTTTGAATAACAGTTAATTGTACATATGGCAATCCTCTTTCATCTGCTCTTTAAAAATAAATGTGTACGCCTCTACATCTATATATGTTTCTTGTGCGTTTTTTGGCTATTTTCCTTCTGACTATTTGTTTTGTTCTATTATTGTTTGTTTGTTTTTCAATCTTATTTTATTATTATATTTTAAAGATTCATGTTTATATTCTAATGAGAGAGAAAAGAGTGTAAATTTGAGTGGGTGAAAAAATGAGGAAGATCTGGGAGAACTTGGGGAAGGACTATAATCAGAATATAACATATATATAATCAGATATCAGATATATTATAAATGATCATAATTTATCAGATATATTATATATAAACACACACACACACACACACATATATATGTTGCACGATTTGATCCTAGCACTCAGGAGGCAGAGGCAGGCAGATCTCTGTGAGGCTGAGTTCAATCTGGCCTATGAAGTAAGTCAGGACAGATGGGGCTCTGTAACAAACAGAAACCCTGTCTTGAAAACTAAAATAAATAAATAAATAAATAAATAAATAAATAAACAAATAAATAAATAAATAAATTTTCAGGGGGCTAGAAAGATGGCTCAGCAGTTAAGAGGACTGGCTGCTTACCTAAGTTCAATTCCCAACACCTACATAAGGGCTTACAATCATCTGAAACTCCAGTACCAGGGTTCTAATGCCCTCTTCAGGCCTCCACATGTGGTACTCTGACAGGCAAAACAGCCATACACACAAAACTGTAGCCAGACAGGAACCCCAGTGGCACGATAGAGACACTAACTCACCCACAAAACTTTCAACCCAAAATGTATCCTGTCTACAAGAAATGCAGGGCGGGGAATGGAGCAGAGACTGAGGGAATGGCCAACCAATAACTGGCTCAATGGGCACCAATCCCTAACACTATTAATGGTACTCTGTTTTGCTTGCAAGCAGGAGTGTGTTTTCCCCTGAAGGCTTCACCTAGTAGCTGACTCAGACAGATAGAGACACCCACAGCAAAAAGTTGATGGAGTTTGGAGACTTTTATGGAAGAATAGAAGGAAGGATTGCAAGCCCTAGAGGGGATAGAAACTCAACCAGAAGACCAACAAAGTCAACTAACCTGGACCCTTGGAGCTCTCAGAGTCTGAACCACCAACCAAAGAACATATACAGGCTAGACCTAGGCCTCTCTGCTTACATGTGGCAGATGTGCAGCTCGACCTTCATGTGAGTCCTGAACAACTGGAATGGGGTTAACCCAAAAGCTGTTCTCTGCTCATGGGATATGTTCTACTAGCTGGGCTGCCTTGTCTGACTTTGTTGGGAGAGGAAGCCTCTAGCCTTGCAGAGACATGAAGTGCCAGGAGGGGGGTTATACCAACTGGGGTCTCCACCTGCTTAGAGGAGAAGAGGAGAAGGGATGGGAGAAAGGTTGTGGGAGTGGGTAACTGGGAGGTGGGCAGTGAGTGAGACACAAAGTGAATAAGTAAAAAAAAAAAAAAAACTTTAATATAATTTTAAAATAATAAAATAAATTTTAAATAAAATATCAAATCATTAAGAAAAAAACATTTCATTGATTTATGTCTTCAATTACCTAGTAAGTCTCTTCTACAAAATCCTCAAAATGACTGGAGTAGCTTACTGTACAGATATGTGTAAGGTAGGCAATATAAATAATCATAGCTTTAGGCTTACTTGCTTTAGAAAGCAAAACTACTTTTCTTTCTGGGCTAAATAACTTCAGATGATCATGAAAACAAACTGCTGAGCTTTAAGAAATCCAAAGCAAACTACTTTCCTTTCTGGGCTAAATAACGTCAGATGATGATCGTGAAAACAAACTGCTGAGCTTTAAGAAATCTTCATGAACATGGAAACGGGGCCATGAGAAAGGAGGAAGTCATCTCAGTGTAGGTTCATTGAGGGGCAAATAACACCAGTTATAGGGCAAACAGAGGAGAGGCTTTGGTGGGACATCAGCAAGTGGTGGGCAGGGGAAGCAAAAAGTATACAATGCATGAAGACTGTTAATGAAATCCATTACTTTTCATGCTAACAAAAATGACTATTATAAACTACAACAGTTGATTTTACAGATCAAAGCCACAAAGGATGGATTTATTTGTGATGTTTATAACTGCTTTTTAAATTGTGATGTAATTACATCAGTTTCCTCTCATCTTTCTTCCCTCCAACCACAACTACGTTCTGCCCTTGCTTTCTCTCAAATTCAGTTTCCTTTTCTTTAATTATCATTGTATATTTTATATTATATATTAATACATCATATATAATATATATAACTATATAAATATAATCTGCTCAGTCCATGTAATGTGATAAGCAGACACAGGTAAAAGGATGTTTTGCTACAGCAAGCATGTGAAAGGACACATGATGTCAGAAGGAATATAAATATGACCTCACAGACAGTACGAGCTTGAGCACTGGTTTGCTTTGCTCTACCTTGCTATTCTTCACTAACGACATGTATGTATTGGTTCACCTTACACTGTCTTGCTGAGCTCTGCTTGTGGTGACACCAGAGAGTGAAACTTACCAAAGAACTTCTCCTGAGGTTCCTGTAGCCTTTTGCTATTTCTGTGACCTCGGGCTGGTTGGCGAGCCTTGCAGTTTCTTCTGGATTGAACTGCTGTTGCTGGTTCACATGTGGTGACTGCCAATGGATTAGACTGCAGCTGCTGGTTCGTGTGTGGTGTCTGTTGAGAGAGCATATCTACATGATTTCAGGGATGGCTCCTATGGCATTAGCTAACACATTGGGTTGCTCTGCTCTGCAGAAAACCATTTCCCCCACTTTCAGAATTTCTCAGTTGCTCATAGTTCTTTGGGTAAAGTTGAAGTCACCCAACCTTTCCCCCTTCCTGGTAGCATGTAAATTGGTGTCTATGGTTCTGATCTTGTTTAGGCAGCCATGTTGATGAGACTTACTTGGCATTTCTAGGAGATACACTCTTACAGCAAACTTCCTATTCCTCCTCCAGTGCTTACAATATTTCTGCCCCCCTCTTCTGCAATGATCTCTGAGCCTCAGCTACAAGAACTGTGTCATAGGGGTTGTGGTCTCACTTCAAGAATCTTAGCTCAGGGTTCTATGGATATTGTTTTGCTTTTCCTCTATGTCATAGCCACCATTTCCTTATGTAGACACAATTTTTTTCCAATCTACTTTAATAAGTGTCCTCTAGTCCTCCACCCAACAGAGGTAGTGGGAAATAAAAGTTATTAGGACATGGGGGAGGAAGACCTGTTTAGAAATAGTTCTTTGGGATGAGTCTAATCTTCATTGTCGGGATATCAGCAGTTCAGTCCAGTAGCAAACACCAAATCTAAATTAGTAGCTGCAGTCCAGTCCTCTCTCAACAGACACCACACACGAACCAGCAGCTGCAGTCTAATCCATTGGCAGTCACCACACGTGAACCAGCAACAGCAGTTCAATCCAGAAGAAACTGTAAGGTTCGCCAACCAGCCCGAGGTCACAGAAACAGCAAAAGGCTACAGGAAACTCAGGAGAAGTTCTTGGTAAGTTTCACTCTCTGGTGTCACCACAAGCAGAGCTCAGCAAGACAGTGTAAGGTGAACCAATACATACATGTTGTTAGTGAAGAATAGCAAGGTAGAGAGCAAAGCAAACCAGTGCTCAAGCTCGTACTGTCTGTGAGGTCATATTTATATTCCTTCTGACATCATGTGTCCTTTCACATGTTTGCTGTAACAAAACATCCTTTTTCCTGTGTCTGCTTCAGGAAAACATTCTTTCACATGTCTGCTTCAGGGAGACATCCTTTCACCTGTGTGCCCCAGCAAAACATCATTTGACATAACTGACATGGTTCTCCATTAGCTTATGATTTATAAGTCATCAGACAAAGGGATGGGGAAGCAAAGAAGAAGTGGCATGGCTCTCAGAAACCTTGTGGTCTAATGATAGAAATGCATCATCAAGAAAACGATTAGCGCAGAAGTTTAGAGTAATGAACATGGTATGAATGAAGTAATGGTGAGCACTGAGCTCAGTGGTGGGGACTTACTCACCAACTGCTACAGTAGCCATATGTTCTGTAGACCAGAGATGTGTCAGCATTAATGATGCTAATCCTGGGCTCTAACCCATCATTTCTGGTTGGTAGTGAGAGTCAACCCAAAGGACGCTACATCTTGCTGAATCTCTTCCTGGTGACATTTGAGCCCAAACCACAGCATACACTTTTGCCACCAAGGATCACAAATGGTACATTTCTCTGATCAAGACTCACAAAACTGTCTGTATTCATCATCACTGTATGAGCCACAGTGTGTGCCTTCTATCACAGCCCAGATGAACTGAGAGTGAATGATTAGAAACACCACCTGCCCAGTGTGTAACATAAAGGAAGGATCCTTCCCCCCACCCCCTCCCCACTGTTTGAGAGGGAATTCATCAGCATCAGTTCAATGTGTCACCCTGGTTACCAGTCACAAAAAGTGAAAGTTACTGAACACAAGGTATGAAATATGTCCCCACAGACTCCTGTGTCCTCTTCAGGAATTTTCCTCTGATGGTGCCAGTGTCAGGGTATGATTGATAGGGCTACTACAGGCCTCTCATATTTGGAGCATAAAAACAACAGCAGTAGTTTGAAAGTAACAATCTATCAATAAAACACCTACAAGGACCTGAAATTGGCCTGCTGGGCACTCGGCATGACTGACACCTGTCCCAAGGTAAAGGAAGAAAAGAAAAGATTACTGGAGAGTTTTCATCTTAAATCAAGCTGTGGTGACATAGGAAGGAAAGCAGGCCCTTCATTCCAGGTCTGACTTGCACATCCTGAGGACAGAGTCTGAGATCTCCAGGTTCCACAAACAAGGCCAATATTCTTGACAGAAAGAATGTGTGTTTTCCTAAATGTATCTTAAAGATAAGACATAAACTGATTGTTCAAGAACAAATTATCTATAATCTTGAACTTTTTATCACATCTCTCTGATTCCTACATCTAAACAATAGCCCTAATAAATCCACCTTGCAGCTTTATTTACAAACAAAATCTTTAAACTTTAAATCTTTTGATATTTTCACCTGCATATTTTCATCTCTCCCTCCTGTCATCCAAATCAAATCCTCCAGCTCACCCCTAGCTCCATAACAGACTGGCCCTAACCCTAACCCTAACCCTAACCCTGCTATGGCTTCCCCTCCCTCCCTGCCCCATCTCCAGTGGATGACACAGAACTCCTTCTCTCAACTCATCACATTATCCCAGCCTCCAACCTCAGCAGGCACTCTCTGGAATCCTGAAGACCACTCTGGCCAGGGAAGCAGGTAAGTAAACTGCAGGCCTTCACCTCTTTTCCAAATCCAATTCCCAGTATCCTCTCCAGCTCTGAGACAGACTACAAGGTGTGGCCTCTCCTTACTCTCTGTCTCCACTTCCAAGAGACTAAGCAGACCCTGGTGGAACAATCTGTTTTCATCCCTCCTATGAACCCCTCAGCAAACATCCCTAAGTGTCAGTTTCCAATACTACGAACACATTTTACACAGAACTCCCAGTGCACTCCTATCAGAATCCCAGAAGAAATCCCTACCAGGTAACACACAGCCAGCACACCCTCCTAAGAACCAGAGAGAGGACCAACAGAAACCAAGAAACAAAGCACACACTCAATAAAGACCTGACCAGATATCAGCACCTAGAATTACAATCTTTTAGAACCAAGATGTCTAGATACAAGAGTAAAAACACAATCAATTTAATAGACAGAGCAGCATGTCCCCACTAGAGCCCTTCTACCACAAGAGTAAGGGACTAGATGGGAGGGAGGGATCTCCCTGGGAAATAGAAATAAAATAGATAGTAATGAATGGATTGGGGGAGTAGAATGGGAGGATCAAGTTGGGAGAGGAAGAGAAGAGAGGGCTGACTGGGGGAATATAGGAAGAGACAGATAAAATGAAGGACCAATTGAGGGGTAGTGTGCAAACTTAATAAGTAGAAGCTCTTGAAAATATATACATTTATGAGGGCATTCTAAATGAAGTAGCCAAATAATGGGAGAAAAGGCCCCAACTGGACATCTCTTATCAGCAAATGAAGCTCCCAGTACTAGGAAAAGAGTTATATCTAATTGAGTTGTTAGCCAAAGAAGTTCCACGGGAACCCCCAAACAACCCAAACTGGTACCAAGACTATCTAGGTCACTTTTCACAAACTGACAGCAAGGCCACATTACTGCAGGCAACACCTACACAACTCATTGAACACAGAATGGTTAAGCTGATGCCTACCTAAAGTCTCCACTTCTATATGCTAGCATCTTTAGTATGGGAAGGTACTCTGCATGCTATCAAAGGAGAAATGTAAACACCAGCCTAAAGCTGTCCTCAACTTTAGTTGCACAGTTACCTTTAGTCCCAGCTCAACATCCCATCCTCTCATCTGGAGAAGCAGCCTATGGAGATCTCACATGGCTGGTGGCTGGTCACCTTTTGTCCCTCTAAAGCATGGTGAAAAAAATCTCTCTCTCCCCCTCTTTCTCTCTTTCTCTCCCTCCCTCTTTCTCTCTTTCTCTCCCTCCCTCCCTCTCTCTCTCTCTCTCTCTCTCTCTCTCTCTCTCTCTCTCTCCCTTTCTCTCTCTCTCTTCCCTCCCCTCTCTCTCTCTGCTAGCTTGCCTGTAGGGACCCAGAAGTCCTACCTACCTTCTGCCTAGCAATTGGCCCATGGCATCTTTGCTGATAGATCAAGAACCAATTGGAGAACAGGACCTTAGCATCAGAAACACCCCTACACCAACCCAGCTACAAGCAATGGCATCCTGCCTGCAAGATATGCTAGTGCAATGGTGGCACAATGCTTGTGAGAGTAACCAACCCATATCTGATTTGACTTAAAGCCCACTCCAGAAGACAGGCAACATACCCAACACTTGGATGGCCAATCATCTGAGACTGGCTAGTTCAGGGACCCACGAGTAAAACCAAATACTACTGTTCTGCAATAAAAGAATGTAGCAATAAAATGACTCCCAATGATATTGTGCTATACTCATAGTTCAGTCCCTTGCTCAGCCATCATCAGAGACACTTTATTCTGCAGAAGGTGGGAATAAATGCAAAGAACTACATTATGCAGAGAGTGAGAGACCTCAGAACACTCAGCTCTAAGCAGGTTCTGTCAAATCCCTCCCCTCCAGTCTCAGGGCATCTTGCAGAAGAGGAACCAGAAAGACTGTAAGAGCCAGAGGAGACAGAGGAGAGCAAGAAAATTAGGTCCTCTCAGTTGGTTCAGTGTGTACACGGACTCACAGAGATGGAGACAGCATGTACAGGGCCTGCACAGGACTACACCAGATGGAGTCCCAGTGCTGAGAGGTGAAGTGTACACAAGGATCCATCCCTAACTGTGAAGCTATCTCCAACTGATAACCACCTGCAACAGAAAATTTAGTTTTCCCTAAGGGAGTCTCACTAGGAAAACAAACCACACATCAGGGTAGACTGCGGCAGATGACCAACAGAAAACAAACTCAACAGTACCTTTGAAAGCTCCTCATTCCATAATATTGCCTTGGGCTTTTTAAATTTTATTTTATTTCATTTCATTTCATTTCATTTGCATTTCTCTCTGTTTTTATCCTAGAGGTCCTTTGTGTATATATTATGGCTTCCACTTCAGTGTTCATTTGAGATTCTAGAGTATATAAATGAGTGAATCTCTGCATCTCTATTTGTTTCTTATGCCTTTTTCTCAGGCTCTTTCTGTTTGTTTTGTCCTTCTATAATGTATTACTTTTTGTTTTATTATTATATTATATTTTATTATATTATTACACTATATCCTCTTAGAAACTTGTTTGTTTTCTAATAAGAGACAGAAAGGGGATAGAAGCAAATGGAAGGAAATGGAAGGAGTAGAAGGAGGAGAAACCATAATCAAGATACATCGTGTGAGAAAAAAATATTTTATTTAATTTAATATTTTTTACTTATTCACTTTACATCCCATTCACTGTACCCCTCCCCATCACCACCTCCCACAACCATCCCCTCTCGCCTTATCCTCTGGGTGGGTGGATGGAGCCCCCCTGGATATCACCCCCAACCTAGCACTTTAAGTCTCTGTGAGGCTAGGTACTTCCTCTCCCTCCAAGGCCAGACAAGGTGGCCCAGCTAGTAGAACATATCTCAACAGCTTTTAGGACAGCTCCTATTCCTGTTTAAGACCCACATAAAGACCAAGCTACATATGACAGGGGAGGCCTAGGTCTAGCCAATGTATGTTCTTTGGTTGTTGGTTCAGACTGACAGCCCCAAGGGTCCAGGTTAGTTGATTCTGTTGGTCTCCCTGTGGAGTTCCTATCCTCTTTAGCTCCCATAATCCTTCCTCCTATGCTTCCATAAGAGTGTCCAAGCTCCATCTACTGTTTGACAATGGGTGTCTCTGAGTCAACTGCTGGGTGGAGCCTCTCAGAGGACAACATGTCCCTGTTTGCAAGCATAACAGAGAGTCATTAGTAGTGTTATAGATTGGTGCTTGCCCACAGAATAGGTCTCAAGTTTGGCCAGTTATAGGTTGGCCATTCCATCAGCCTGTACTCCCTCTACTATTTACAATAACAGGGGAACACACTTTAAATCTTTCTATGAGATACAGTTTTGAGGAACGCTGTAAAAGGGAGGAGAGTGTATGTAACTCAAGAGTCACCACAGTATTATGTATACCTATCATGAAGAGGTCCAACGCCCCAAACTCCTATGGACAGTCTGAAGCAGCCCCATATCCCCACACCTGGGACCAAAATAAAAACACTCTTATAATATTGTTTTTTTTTAAAGAAACAAAAATTCCAGAATTGTCACTGTAATAGTGTTGCTATGAATGAAGCCTTTTCAACCAGAAATACAAAGAAACCTCAATCCTTGGGAAAAGCAGTTAATAGGAAAAGATTTGTAGGTACTATTATATGAATAGGGGTGTGATGATTTTTGTCAATACATTTTTAAAAGGCATATTAGGCTTCTTCATCATGGGTCTAAGAGAAAAAAGAAAAATATCATGCTCAAATAAATTTTGAGTATGTCCAAACATAGGAAAAATTGACCAGAATGGTAATGATTTAATAGGACTGATGGTTTAACCTGATAAAAAGAGAAAATGAATTCACACATAAGCAGAGAAGTCATGTCCAGCAGAAAATATTTTAGTAGTTCTTGGGTTGAAAGCACCACACTCTGTTTCCTTAGCTACAAAATACTATTAAAATGTATTGTGTCTGAAATATAAAATTCAGGATAGTGCACAGTAAATTCCTGATGGATGGCATCTCCTGGAATAGCTCTTGGTGTTTGAACATCAAACATATTAGCCACCTTGCAGGATATTGTTAATAAGTCAGGGACAAGGATTTGCTGACCCTGTTAGGCAGTTTCTCTGGTCTTAATTAACAATGGAATAAAGCAATCTCTCCTAAATCCACACTGGCTGTGAATTCCCATTTATTATTATCCTTAAGGATTGTTGCTATCTGTCCTTAATTTGAATACCTACATATCTCCACAGGCCCTGCAGCTTTCTATCTTTCTTCTAGATAAAATCAGTCCCCTGTGACCTCAATTTTCATAAATCCCTTTGACTTGATAATAGAAATTTCTAGGCCCTGTGGGTTCATTTAATCTACTGCACATATAGTAAAATGAACCATGGTACTGCTGAGGATTAAGTTGAGCCTACCATTCACCTAGGTCACTGTGACTTTAAGATCAGTCTGGCCTTCAGAGGGAGACCCTGTCTCAGAAATGTTCATTTATAGGGACAGAAAAGTTCAAAAGTCTCACTTACACACATGTTCTTTGCTTGCAAAGAAGAAAAGTTCTAAGTTAAATTCTGTGTATGAGTCTTTATATCTCCCATCTGACATTACATACAAGACTTCTAGATGTATTATCTGTTTATAGTCATTAAAGATGCGTGGTTAAATAGACACCATTGTCAGCTCCATTTTGTAAAACAGGAAAGTAAAGCCATGGAAGCTTTAAAGATCAGTTAGAAGCGAGCAGTCTAATGTTAATGTTTATGAGCTGAAACTGTCTTCAATTCTATCCTTAGCTGACCAATTTCCTTTCTTGCTAATGTCTTCTAGCGTATTGAGAAGAGGAGGGCGAAGGTCATTGGGTCATGGCATCTTCAAGGGGACTTAGGAAGTGGGTCTGCCCCACCTCCATCCCGTGGTGACAGTTCCTGCACTCTTCAGATGCCACAGGATAATGTGGCGATATAAAATCTACCCGGTTTGCCTGCTGTAGTAATTTGAAACACGTAAAATACACCTGAAATCTTTCTCTGCTATCACACGCCTCTTCGGAATGACCTGAAAAGTTCTGCCGCTGGACTTTAGAGAGAGATTTTCTAGAGATCCAGAGGATAATGAGGGACTCCATCTGACAAGGAAGAAAACAAAGTAATGAAACCGTCAGTGCAAATCTGGACGAGAAGCACACTAGCAGTGATGCAAGCCATCTTGTCCTCGACCTAATTGCCTAGTTTATTTTCATAAGAGGAGAGAATTGTGGCAGGGTAAACCAAAGCGATGAAAGGGGAAGCCGTTATAGAAAAGCACATTCCCCATAATGAGTGTTTCCAAAAGCCATTAACTTCAACACGTGTAAAAGCCGTGAATACATTCATACGGAAAGATGAGACGACTGGGCGAGGGAACAAGGTGCACGTCTGTGCTAACCCTTCACTCCGCGGGAGAAGGAAGTTAGTTAGCAGGTTCACACAGGCATTTTTCATACTCCTTCCTGGCAGTTCCCTTCAAGCTAGCCACAGGCAGAGTGCCAGGTGGGAGCTTTTAATGCCTACATAATGTTCAAGTGGTGCTTTCAACTACAAGACGGACTCTGTGGAGGGAGGCCCTTCAAGCCGGTTTCCAAGCATTGCCATGTGAAACTCTGGTGTGTGGCGAAGCTCATCAAGACCCTGGGCAGAGAGGCGAGCTCTGGAGATACATGTTTTCGATTAGATTATTGCTGATGAGAGCCACCACGTGTGATTTAATCTGGATTCTTTTAGAGATAAAACGCATCGTGTTTGAACGTCACCTTCTTCTATGCATCACGACACACATCGTTTTTCAGCACCGTTGATACATGGAAAGACATTTTAATAGGTATTTAATTATATATAAAGGAAAAGAGAAATTGTTGTGAGGCGATTTAGCCATTTCAATGAAGTGGCTTTCCTTTCTTTAGACATGGGAGTCTTTGGGCTACATATACAATGAAACTCTTTAGATTTTAAAATCTTACCTTTCACTTTCTTTTCTCTTAGTATCCTTGTGAAGTGAAAAAAATAACAGGTTCTATTTTGGTTTATTTATTTATTCTGAGCATGTGGTGGGGGGGTCCCTGCATGTCATGGCATAGGTATGGAATTAGAGGACACCTTGTGGGATGTCAGTTCTCTCCTGCTGTGTACATTCTGATGATCCGGCTCAGGCAGTTAGGCTTGGAGGCAAATACTTTTACCCAGTGAGCCAGCTCGCTAACCCTAGATTTCTTCGGTTGAATGCCAGCTGATCCGGATTTAGGTTTCACAGTAAAAGACAACAGTAAGTCAAACTGGGTGATTGGTTCTGTGATTTCCCTAAGCCTGAGTGAATGAATGAAATGACCATTGTTAAAAAAAAAAAAAAAAAAAAAAACGTATTCTTGAAAATACTACATTCAATCCTGAAATACGGCCACCCTCTCATTGGGTGAAATGGTGAAATGGAAGGATGGCAAATCTTAGAAGTTGTTTTCCTTCATCACCATCTTCCTCCCATCAGTCTTGAATGTGTGGGTACCAGTCTCTTCTTACCTCCCTGCCAGGATGATGATGATGATGGTCCACTAGCCAGCACATCTAGGGAAAAGGTCTCCGCACTTTAGATGGCCATCAGTGAGATCATTTGGTCTGCTACACCAGAAGCAGACACCCCCCCACCCCCTACACTTTGTGATGTAACACGTGAAGCCATTAACATTTGCCGCTGGTTGGGCAAAGTGAGAATCTGTTCATTCATTAATAATGGTGCTCAGCCTCTTCCAGGTCTTAAAACTAGAGGCGACTAAATTAAGCAGCCAGCAGATTTGTGTACGCTTCTACACAGCAAACCCATAGACAAGGACATTGACACAAGGCTGATATGATTTCTCAGGAGTTTAATCATTAAACATACACAGAAGAGCTTTAATAGTTACAGTGGTTCTTAACCTAGGAGGCCAATGCCTTATCTGTTAAAAAAAAAAATTAGGGACCAGCCTAGCAATATTTTGAATTGCTATTTACACACTGGGTTGTCACATTGATCATAGTTTATCCAGTATTATACAACAATGTGTCATCAGAGTAGAGAATAAGCTGCTTCTGTCAGCAGAGCAAATGAAAATTAAAAGTAGAAAATGTAATATTACTTATATTCTGACTTATTGTCACATATAGCTACACTCATGTGTACATTCATATACACATATATGAACATATATACACACACATATGCAGATACATTGCCAACACATACCTATATACAATACATACACACACATGTATACATATATATATATATGCACATACATAGGCACTATAAAAACAAATATCACATACATATGTAAATACACATGTGTGCACACAAAAATCATGAATACATATGTGCACATATGCACACACAGTCTTCCATATTTCTTCATCTGAGGAAGCAATGAAATATGGGTATAAATTGTTTTAAAAAATTACATGCTGTGTGTATGGTAGAGGATTGCAAAATCGATCATCAATAGGAGGAGAGGACCTCGGCCCTGTGAAGGTTCTGTGCCCCAGTGTAGGGGAATGCCAGGGCCAGAAAGTGGGAGAGGGCGGGGTGGCAGGCATGGGGAGGGGGGAGGCAACAGGGGTTTGTTTTTGTTTGTTTTTTTGTTTTTTGGAAGGGAAACTGGGAATGGAGAAATTCGCATATAAATAAAGAAATAAAAAAAAATTACATGCTGAACACAGATAGACTTTTGTCATTATTTTCCACAAATTACAGTATAATTAATATTGGCCTAGGATTTAGATAGCATGAGGCATTATTAAAAGCTACATCATAGCCTGGAATGACATGCTGTCTGTGCTCTAAGAGTTGTTCCCCAGAAGATGTGCAGAAAGATACTGTGTACTCTAAGAAAAGAAACTAAGTCCTTATTGTAAGGAGGAGATTTATCAGTGCTACCTGCAGGCACAAGCTACCGACATTAATAAGACCTGGGAAGTAAATTGACCATTCCAGAACTCTGCCCTCAGCTGAGAGGCAGGGGCCGTGGAGGGGAGGGGGAGGAGGAGAAGAAGGGGCAGAGGGAGAGAGAGAGGAGAGAGAGACAGAAAGAGACAGAGAGAAACAAAGAGAAACAGAGACAGAGACGACAGAGAGAGTCTAATCCCCACTCTGGACTCTGACATTCACAGTAAGAGGTTTGAGTGAAAGGCTATTAGGTCTCAAACCCAGGACAAATGGCTGAGGTGCCTATTTCACACATCAAAGTGGCCCTGCTTACCAGATTTTCCCAGCATCCCTCAGTCCCTATCTGCCACAGGGTCCTTCTAGCTGGCATACCCTACGCCCTACCCTAAAATTCTCCAGCCCAGGGGCTTGGCTGTCCTTCTCCCAGGTGCCTTCCTTATATAATCCAGACATGTTGGTTGCCTGGACTTTGCTCTACTCTTTACTTTTCAGTCTCTTGGTCCATGCAAACGTTCTCTGTCAGCAGCTCCTCTTTCCCTCCCTCTCCCCTCACACAGCTCAGCTCAGTCTGGCCATGTTCATGCTGGACTCTCCCAGAGGTCTCTGCCTCTGGTTATGCTCTCCCTTTTATCCACAATAAAACCTTCTCCTCCACAATACCTAGGAGCAGTCATGTCCTTCCTTTTTTATTTTTTTTTTTCATTCAAAAACATGCATTGAGCCATATTGTCAGATTTTCTTAACCTCTCAAACTCAAGTTACCGCCAAAGGCAAGGGCTTCTTAAAAATGCCAACTTCTGTCCAGCAGAATACACAATGGAAAGATCAGAATTTAGAGCCTGAAGTCAAACAAAGATGTACATGAATCCTGGTACTTTTATTCACTACATTGGTGAACCCCAGAAATTCTGAAGTGTTCTATGTCTTAGCCACAAAAATCAAGCGTAGAAACTTCTGTCCCACAAGGCAGTTTCTAACTTCTATTCATTCATTCATTGAATCACTTATCAAGGTCAATGTATTTAGAATGTAATATTCCTTCTCTTACAATTTGTACTTCAGTTATGGTGATAGACACCAATGAAGTTAACAAACATTAGATCATGTATACATGATATAAATATACATAGGTGGTAGATCTACGTGATAAAGCTAGATTATATATAGACAATATATAGAGATAGATGATACAGACTGATAGATTATGAATAGGTGATAGATATAGATAGATGATAGCCATAAGTAGATGATACACACATACTTACATAATACATACATAAACACAAACATACACATACATGAATTACATATGTTGGTAGATTGTTTATCGAGATCACAATACATACAATGGTTTTGCAGAGAATAAATAAAAGATCCTTGTAAATGAGATTGTTGGAACACAGGCTAATTCAAGGCTTTCTCAGGGGCTCTGATGAAAAGGAAAAGGGAACATTAGTTTCGTGTCCTTGCCCAGGTGTAGATTTGGCAAAGTCTGGTCTCAGGATGGGGTCATGGCCTTGAAAGAATCAAGGTTGCAGTTTCTGGGAACTCAACTCTTTCCCCTGGGATGACTGTATTAGTCCTAAGGCAGCTGTGTATGGTAGCCTCTGTTCTCTTTCCCAACATTGCTTAATTAGCTTTCTGCTGACTCAGTCACATTTTCCCCCCTGCAAATGGTGTACAAGATGCTGTGCTTCTTAATAAACTTGCTTGGCATAAGACACATCTTATGCAAAACCTCTTGACCTCATCTTTCCCATCTTCTTTACCTCATGATCTCCAGGTCCTTCCTCCCAGGAACCTGTCACTGAAGAATGATCTGCTGTCCAAGGTCAAGGATCATCATGCCCTCTGAGAAGAAAACATTTGAGTGAGCATATAAAATACTCTACCCTTGAAGTTTAGTGAAGAAATCATTCTCACCAAATAAAATGTTACGTTAAGAAAAATCTTAGAACAGTCAAATAGCTAAAAGATGGACAGAAAATATTGAGGAAATGAACTTAAGCAAAGATTTAAGGCAGATAATATTAGAAAGATGGGGTGGGTCTGGCTTTGAATGTGGATAAATTATAAATCAAATCATGGATTATACATTAAAGAGATATGATAAAACATGAAAGCAAGAAATAGTTGAGAAATTCAAAACTGCCAAATGTACTGTCTCAAACTGATGGAGGAAGCTACCATTAAGGCAGGAAAGCAGAGAAGAAGGAGGAGGAGGAGGAGGAGGAGGAGAAGAAGAAGAAGAAGAAGAAGAAGAAGAAGAAGAAGAAGAAGAAGAAGAAGAAGAAGAAGAAGAAGAAGAGGGAAGAGGAGGAGGAGGAGGAAGAAGAAGAGGAGGAAGAGGAGAAGGACGATGAAGGGGAAGGAGGAGGAGGAGGAGGAGGAGGAGGAGGAGGAGGAGGAAGATAAGGAGGCAAGACAGGGTACCACCATGCAGCTTGTGGTGGTAGTAATTAAGAACACAGGAAGTACTTGGATATAATATATATTTTGAGGATTTGACTGATAGGACTTTACAATGATGTCTTTGAAGAGAAAAATGAAAGAACATCCCTAAGTCTGACCCCTAAATTAAATTTTGTCTACTCATAGACACTTTCTGCCTGAGAAATATTTACATGATGAATGTAATTTTAGCACCTATTAACAATGAAAGCAAATCATCAGACGAAAGAGATGGGTGTGCTTATTTGTTTTTACATAAATAGCTACATTCTTCACATCATAAGGTATAGAAGAAAAGTACCTTCATCCGTGTATAAGGATATCAGTATTTTAATTTTATAACCACTAATGTTGAGAATGTTGCTTTGTATGAATACATAATTATTTTCAAGTCATAAGAATCTGGTCAGACTCATTTCAAAGGTTGTTGGAAATTTTATCCTAATCCCAATGCAACATTCACTTGACAGCTTCTAAAAATGATGTTCTGGTCAGAAGCTCAAACAACAATTTTAAAAACCTAACCTACTGCAAGCCTCACATACATTAATTTGAGACTTAAATGCTAAAGAACAGTAGTAGAAAAATATTAAAAGTCTTTATTGTCTGTTATTTGTTTCTACAAGATCGGAAAACTTCTTACATATAAGCAAACGCTGCAATCCTTTACATAAAATGGTCTCAGATCTGAATCTGAGTGCCCTATGGTTTATTCACATTGACTTACCTAACAGCATGCATAGTGCAAAGTGTACACACCAGGTACACCTAGGGAAGACTCCAGTGAGCTTACTCAGGTCAACATGGGTAAGCACTGACACAAATGTGAGAATTCATTGTGTACCTGATATTGAATTAATTTCTGATCATTGCACAAAGGAACTGTTACAGAGTATAGAATATTTCTGTTACATTGGTGTGATGAACTGTATATGCATGCTAGCCCAGGGAGTGGCACTGTTAAGAGGTGTAGCCTTCAGAAGTAGAGGCTCACAGCCATCCATTGAACTGAGTACAGGGTCCCCAATGAAGGAGTTAGAGAAAGGACCAAAGGAGCTGAAGGGTTTGCAGCCCCTTAGGACAAACAACAATATGAACTAACTAGTAACTAACTAGTACCCTCAGAGCTCCCAGGGACTCAACTACCAACGAAGGACTATACATGGTAGGACTGATTGTTCTGGCAGAATTTGTATAGTAGAGGATTGCAAAGTCGATCATCAATAGGAGGAGAGGTCCTTGGCCCTGTGAAGGTTCTGTGCCCCAGTGTAGGGGAATGCCAGGGCCAATAAGTGGGAGACGGTGGGGTGGCAAGCACGGAGAGGGGGGAGGCAACAGGGGTTTTTTCTTGTTGTGTTTGTGTGGTTGGTTGGTTGGTTGGTTGGTTGGTTGGTTGGTTGGTTGGTTGGTTTTTGGAGGGGAAACTGGGAAAGGAGAAATCATATAAACATGTAAATAAAGAAAATATCTAATAAAAAATTTAAAAATTAAAAAAAAGGAAAAAAAGATGTGTGGCCTTGTTGGAGGAAGCATGTCACTGTGGGGATGAGTTTTGAGACCCTCCTCCTAGCCATGTGGAAGCCAGTCTTCCCCTAGCAGCCTTCAAATGAAGATGTAGAACTCTCAGTTCCTCCAGCCCCATGCCTGCCTGGATGCTGCCATGTTCCCACCTTGATGATAATGCACTGAACCTCTGAATCTGTAAGCCAGTCCCAGTTAAACGTTGTTCTTGTAAGAGTTGCCTTGGTCATGGTGTCTGCTCACAGTAGTAAAACCCTAAGACAATTGGGGAATCTATGATAGGTCCTTAGGTAAGTCCAAACTCATTGAGCTGTGTACTTCAAATACTCACAATTCTTCATATATCAATTAGCTTTCAAAAAAGTTTCAAACTACCACATCAAAGTTGCCTTTTTATTCAATATTGGAATTTTATTTTTGTTCCCTACTGTATTGCGCAGCCAGAGTTTGACGTACCCTTTTTTTTTCTAATTTTCTTCAATTAGTAAACTCTGACTTGAATTTGAGCTCTTTAAGTTAAGCCAAAAATAGATGTAATCTAATAGGTATGCCAATTACACTATAGTCTTAATGTGATGTCTAATAATGGGTAAAAATGTCCTCTTTTTAAAGGAAACACCTCTTATTTAAAAAGATGCAGTGTGAGGTCAGAAGGAAAATAAACTTCTAAGCTATTCGTAGCTGCCCAAGCTAGATGTGAATGCCTGTGTGCTTCCCCCATGATGTAAAACAATGGAACCCATATGTCATTCTCGTTTTGCTTATTCGGTAGAAAGCATGGCCGGAGATGAAAGAGACCAACGTATAACAGGTTTCAAAAGCTGGTGGCAGGGCTGGAGAGATGCCTCAGTGGTTAAGAGCACTGACTGCTCTTCCAGAGGTCCTGAGTTCAAAATCCCAGCAACTACATGGTGGCTCACAACCACCTGTACAGCTCCAGTGTACTCATATACAGAAAAGCTGGTGACAATCTTGTATTGAACATGTACAGCAGTCAGGAAATTCCACAGGAGCAACACTTATCAGCCCGATTCTCTCTGGGAGGAAGAAACGGACCTTATTTTCTTGTGTTGTTCAAGGCTTTCATAGGTCTTTAGCTATTGTTCATAGTGGGGGTGGGGGTGGGGGAAGGCACTACCATAACTCTAGCAGAGACTGCACAGAAGTTCTGGAGTTCCTGAAGCCTGGGATGGGTTTGGACAAAGCACTGATGGTGGTTTCTGGAAATAATGAACTTGAGGGTCTTAGTTTCTGATGCCGCTGACTTGGGCTCCCCCACAGGACTCACTATGGCAGCTTCTTAGCTCTCTCTTCTGTCTCTAGCCAGTGGCTGTTTCCAGGCTTTTTTGGACTTCTTGGCCAAGTCCAGCAAGCACATCAAGGCTTTGTCTCCCTAATGCTTTTCTGTCATCTCAGTGTCTTAGGGTTTGACTGCTGTGAACAGGCACCATGACCAAGGCAACTCTTATAAAAACAGCATTTCACTGGGGCTGGCTTACAGGTTCAGAGGTTCAGTCCATTATCATCAAGGCGTGAGTATAGCAGCATCCAGGCAGGCATTGGTGCAGGAGGAGCTGAGAGTTCTGCATCTTCATCTGAAGGCTGCTAGGAGAAGACTGATTTCTAGGCAGCGAGGACAAGTGTCTTGAAACCCAGGCCTGCAATGACACACTTCCTCCAACAAGGCCACACCTCCTCCTAGTGCCACTCCCTGGGCCAAGCATTGTCAAACCACCACAACTAGTAAACAAAAGTAAGCGGGGGGGGG
>NW_022196909.1:39407477-39418761 GCF_008632895.1 Mastomys coucha
GGGGGGTGATCTAAACTTCTGTGCTTTTTTTCTTCCTGGCCTTATTTTCTTGGCTTTTCAGTAGATTTCCTTAGATTGTTCTTTAAATGATTTTGTGATATGATGTCAGAAAAGGAGAACTCATCTAAGATCGTCCTCCGCTCTCAGTGTTTGTGGGGAACTAGCTGCACCAGCAGGACTTCCTTGAGTATTCTGGGGTGTACAGAGGACATGGATGCATGGAGTACTCCTCATTCTACTTGTTTCCAGGATTTGGGGTGGTCTTGTTTCAGTTCTATTCCTTTCCTGAAACTGCCTTATTTGTTACCCACACTTGGAATCTTTGACTCTTTTGAAGGTGATAAATATACCAGGTACCTGTAAGAGAATATATAAATTAAACAGCAAACCTCCTACTAAACGTGTCCCAAGTACCAGAAGGACCATCTACCTTGATGTCTTATCTCTCCTTCATTCCCAGATCTCTGCCATGTTGCTTCTTGATCTTTTCCCTTCTTGGATTTCTTTTCTTTCCCATTGAGTGCCTTCAAAGGACGATTAAACTCTCTCTTCCCAGCTCTAGGCCAATATTTAGATTTCTATAACTCATTAATGTCTCCACTAACTGAAGAGATGGTAATTATTGGCTCTCACTCATTACTGAGTTCCACTCTTTTGTGTTCTAACTAGATTTAATGTCTGACGTCTATTGAAGTGTAAATATTTACAACACATCATTTGATTGGAAACATTCTGAAACTGAAGTGTATTCTCAGTTCTCATCTCAGGAACCTGGGGTCTGATCAGGCACAGTGTCTGATCTGGCAGTATGATCTCTTCTGTGCTGTTTCACTGCCCTTGATACTGGCAGGGTTGACAGTAAGACAGGCGAATGCAGGTTCTTTTAATATGGTTTATGGGGACACAGTATTGATGTAGTGTGGGGGAGGAAGGAATAACCTAGTTTTACAGAAGAACAATCATTTTAAAAAAAAGAAATTGTCTCCTAAGTACTTTAAAATAAGGAGCCAGTTATTGCTGATATAGAGAAAGGGATGGCACTGTGGCTGTCTTCCATATTGAATAAGACACTAGAGGGTGTGCTTTGAGATCTCCTACGACCCAAGACAAGGGAAAACTGCATTCTGGTGACTTTCGACAGAAGACTAAATTTTAATTTTCGTCTGCTCAGGAGAAAACCTAACACAATAGAGACCTCGAAGACATCACGGTTGAAACTCATCTTTTGGAAGTATATGAGAATGCTGTTCAGGACCGTGTCTTCAAATCAGTGAATCTAAAGCAGCACTGCGAAGGGGACTTCCCTGAAGGAAATGCACTGAGGATTTTTCAATCCTACTCCAAATTAAGTTTTTCAGCAAGAAGTGGACCGCTTACATAACAGCAGGTGTGTGTGCTAATAGCATGATTTCGCTTTAATTAGCAGCACTCGCTGGCAAGATAATTACATACATTGTTTACTCTCAACTCTTTTTTTTTTTTAAAGGGCCATTGACATCTTTTAGAGCTTCTTTCTTCCCAGACAACACTCTGAAAAGCTTTTAAGCCTTTGTGTTTTTCATTATAAAGAAGAAAAAAGTAGGCAAGCGCTTAGGCCAGTGTCTACTGCCTATAAAGACAGGAGCATGCATAGAGCATGTGTGCACAGGGCACACTCTCTCTGGGTTTAAAAACAGAAAGTGGGCAGGCAATCCACAGTACAGAATTGAGCTTTAACGTCTACAGTATGGAAAAGTAGTCTGAGATTTGGGGAAACAGATCTTTCCCAAAGGAAAATCACATGTCTGTCTGTAATTCTCACAGTGCTCCATAGAGAGGGAGGGGAAATATGGACCGCCACACACAGCCTGAAATGAAGAGATTGCTGCCTTCTGCAATCTTTCCTTTGCCTTTTATAATCTTTTGCGAGATATAGCCCACGAATGTACACACCCGTCACAGTCACAGAGTGGAATCGTTTGGAAAAGCTTCTTCAGAATTTACCATAAAATCATCTTCGAGTATAAGAAGACCTATGCATTTGCCAAGCTCAGAAAAACTTCTGTCACCAGGGAGAAGTGACTTTATTTTCTTGTTTGAATAGGAAGGGCCCCTGTAGACTTATGTGTTTGAATGCTTGGCCCATAAGGAGTAGCACTATTAGGAGGTGTGGCCACGTGGAAGTAGGTGTGGCCCTGTTGGAGGAAGTACAATAGTGTGTAGGTGGGCTTTGAAGTCTCATATATGCTCAAGCGATGCTCACTGTGACAGACACAGTCTCCTTCTGCTGCTTGTGCATCAAGATGTAGAATGCTCAGCTCCTCCAGAACCACTTCTGCCTACATACTGCCATGCTTCCTGCCCTAATTATAATAGACTAAACCTCTGAAACTGTAAGCTACTTCAGTGGTTTTATTTTATAAGAATTGCTGTGGTCATGGCATCTCTTCACAACAGCAAAACCCCAAGACAGGATGATTGTTCCCAGTGCCTTGTAGTAGGTGGTGGTGGGAATGTGCTTCTCATAGAGGGAAATATCAGAAAAACCAACTGGTTGAATTCTTCTGGTAGAAAAACATCCTGGACTACAACACTGCAAGGTCATAATATTTTCAAACCGACTTATGAGTATTCGGTGTTTGATAGCTTTTGATTTTTTTAGATCATTTAATGGGCAGGCGAAATCAAAGAAGCTGTGTCAATATGAAATCAAATATAACCTCAGATTAAATTAGGGGATAAACAAAAAGATTGTCTCTTGTGTCTGCTGCTATGTATTAACGTCACAATATTTGCTGGAAGAATATATAAATCAAGATTAGGATGAAAAGTACAGTAATATTACACCTTGATTATTTTTTTTTCAAAACTGTAGGTTTAAAAGTAACTTTCATTTTCCTGTAATTGTCATCTCAGAGGCTTATTGCCTCTGTCCCCTAACCTAGCCCTAGTCCTGAAAGCTTCTAGTGTCTACACTGTTTCCTCTTCAACTTGTATCTGTAAAACTCTTCCAGTAAATCTCTCTCTCTCTCTCTCTCTCTCTCTCTCTCTCTCTCTCTCTCTCTCTCTCTCTCTCTCTCTCTCTCTCTCTCTCTCTCTCCTCCCCCCAACCCCCACTGCTCTCTTAAGTAATTTCGCTTTCCTCTCCCTTCTTGTGAGAGTTGGGCAAATCCTATTTCTGTCAAATCTTTCTCTAATTCATCACTTTGTCTGCCACTCGATTAGACATCACTTTCAAAAATGGTGCTTCCTCCCGTGAACTAACTTTACAGACTAACTTCATCGTTTGGGATTAAAGGTGTGTACTAAGGGTGTGTCTGCATTCTAGCCAGAGGGATTAAAGGTGTGTGCTAAGGACTTGTAGCCACAGCACAACTAGAAGCAGGTATTTTCAGTAAGTAACACAATCTCGGGGTTCACAATGTGATCAAATATCCTACAACAGTTAGATCTCAAACTTAGGACAGATGGCTAACTAGGGTGCCTATTTAACATACGAAAGCAGACTCTGGCCCCCAGTCCCTCGGGCTCTATATGCTACACAATCATCCTGGCTAGCATACCCCACCCCTACCCTCAACCTCCCCAGCCAGAGACTGGGCTAAGCTTCCCTTCTCCCCCTATCCTCTGATCCCTATATGACCTCTGCCATTTTGGACACATGGCTTCTTGACTGCTTGTTCCTCTCCTTTCCTCTCTGGTTCTCCCACCCCTCCCCCTGAAATGCCCCAGTTCAATCTGGACCCTTCCAGATGTCTCTGGTTGTTCTCTCACCCTCATATCTATAATAAACCCCTTCTCCTCAACCATACCTGGGAGCACTCATGGTTTTTATTTATCTGGTGCCTAAACCCAGGATTGGCATAAATGAGATCCTTTCCAAGGAACTTGGGCTCTCCAAACCATGCTCCTAATTTGACTTCTCTGAGGTATATGTAGATCATTTGTTCCTATTGGCTTCTGCCACTCACCAAATGTGGCTCCAAATTCTAGAGTCTATCTTCCCAGCTATGTCTCCTCTCCACTCCTCTAACCATCCTTTGTCTATTCCTAAGTGTCTCTCCAACTCCTGGAGCTTTCTATATCTTGCAGGAGAGCCTTCCAAAGGTACCAGCCTTCTACACCCTTCTGGGGCTCCCTCCCAGGGTACCTGCCCAGGTACTCATCTCATATCTCTCAGATCTAGCCTGCTACACCTGTCTGGGTATTTCTCTATGCCTACGTGAGCACATCTTTTTACTAAAGACACTTACCATTTCCCTTTTCCCAAAAGCCTCAGCTGCTCTCTCCTTCCCCCTTGTATCGGGTAAGTGTCACACCTGAGCTGCCTGCTTTGTCTACTATTACTACAAAGGCCACACCAGTGTGCCAGGAAGGTCTTCTTGTCCTACTGGGTCCCCATCAAGTTGAAAAGGATGTTTCTCTGTGATTTGGGACATTTCTCTAAGACAACTCTCTCATTCTACTGTAAGACTCTGCGAGACCCTCAGAGAGTTTTAGCACAGACACGCTACCCCACAAACCACAGATTGACATAGATCGCTGCAAGAACATGAGATTTATTGATCCATCGTGTGTGGCCAATGCACGTGGGGTTGCTCATCCAAGCAGGAGAAGGCAACCAAGAACTCAGAAAGCACACATCTTTTATACTTTACAGAGGCAACAGGGCTAGTTGGCTTATTCTGATTGGTGCAGTATCAAACAAAGGATCTCTTCAGGCATTGGTTGGTTTGCTCAAGGAGGCTGGTTTTTTGGCTTCTTTGCCCCCTTACCTAACTCTTGTACCTGACAAGCCCCTGAAACGGGTCATACTGGAAAGTCCTGGAATTTTTGTAAGGTCAGAGTGTTCTTCAGAGTTCAGTACAGGGAGGGATAGAACCCTAACCCTAACCCTAACCCTAACCCTAACCCTAACCCTAACCCTAACCCTAACCCTAACCCTAACCCTAACTCTAACCCTGATTTTGGTTGTGAGAACCGAGTTCCGGGTGCACTTCCCACAGCTCAGGTAAGCCACCGAACAAGGGGACCGGTTCCATTCCTGTCCTCGAGGCGCTCGCCCGGCCAGGCCCCCTTGTTCTTGTTCTTACAGGTTATGTTCTGGTCAGCTTTTAGTTCAGCCCAGCCCTCCTGACCTTTAAAAAACTTTCTTTTTCTTATACAAGCAGATGTCTCTACTATAGGCATTTTTGGCTTATTATTTCTTTCTCAAAAGTCTTATTTTTTTACCTTTATTTTTATATTCCCAGAACTCTGTTTTTTACTTTATTACTTCACTACTTGGGGACACCTGGGTTGAAATTCTTGTCATCATAACACTTTCCTTTGTGCTCATCTCCCTCCCATGATCCCATAGCTTTCCTAAGCCAGCATGGCCTCTCTCAGCTCCTCTAGCCAGCCACTAGGAGCTGCCTGGAGTCCCGCAACTTCCTGAAGTCCTTCTGAGCCTCTATCACCTTGGTCTGTCTCTCATCACCCACCTGGAGTCCCCTCTCCTTCTTGGAGCTGCCTACTCTATCTCTTCCCTATGCTCTTGTTGCTTCTGGGATACTGATGACCCTGTTCCCTCTAAGCTCTGGCCTACAGTCTCACAGCCTCTCTAAGCCTGTCTAGGCCAATGAGGCAATCTCTCAGCTCCCTCTTGGAGTTTACATGAACCTTCCCAATAGCTCAGTTATTCAACTCTTAATTTTAAAAAATAGATCTATTTACTATATATGTAATTTGAATTCAACTTTTGTATGGAAGATAGATGTTTTTAAACAGCAGCCATGTGACTTGTCCCCTGTGTGGCTGATGAACTCCTCAGGATGGAAAGAACCAGGTGGCTAGCAGCCATCTTTACCAAGGTTAAAGAGTACATGCCATCTGAATTCACCATGCCACGAGATAGTTGTCCAGCATAGAAATGCCACAAGCTTGGATTTTATGATAATAAAATATGGGCATTCTATGTCTGCATGTAGACTTCTGACATATTACATTCACAGATTGTCTTTATGGTCCAAGCATAAAATGATTCCTCATGATTTAAAGTCAATTGCCAGTGAGGGTCTGAGGTGGCTGCTTCCAAGCACATAGGGGAGGTAGTTTGCCCAGTAGATGAAAATCAGCTTTTACTACATTAGAGAAAAGAAGCTGTGATTAATGTTAAATATAAAACACTCATCTCCAGCCAGGCAGTGGTGGCACATGCCTTTAATCCCAGCACTTGGGAGGCAGAGGCAGGCGGATTTCTGAGTTTGAGGCCAGCCTGGTCTACAGAGTGAGTTCCAGGACAGCCAGGGCTACACAGAGAAACCCTGTCTCAAAAAAGAAAAAAAAAAACAATAAAAATAAATAAATAAATAAATAAATAAATAAAGTAAAACTCTCATCTCTTATGGACAAGAATCCTTTTACCACTGATATGGTACCATCAATTAAAAGGATTTAATGTGTTTATATTACATGAAGCCCTAAATGTTATTAAATAGGTGAAAATTTTAGACTCATGTAAATAAGTCTCTCCCTTTCTCTCTCACATATACAAATACACATAAACACAAATACACACACACACAAGGATTTACATGTTAGAACTTGCCAGCTCCAACAGCACTTGCAATTTATCAAGTGACTGAATTTTTCAGTGCAAATACTATAATATTTACAAGTAAGATATTTTGGATATAACTGGAGAGATATTTGAAATTTTGAGCATGCTTGGCATGGTAAGGAATTGACACAGTTTTACGGACATGGCTCTCTGGAAAAGTCCAAACACCTAGGATCCTAGTTTATCTGTGACTTGGTAAATCGAGCATCTCACTTGACTGAACATATGTTATGAATAGATGTTTCAGAACATAGCAGAAACCAAGGAAGAGCATGCTAGCAGTTGTCCCCAACACTTTGAACTCTATACAAGGTAGATAGATTTAGTTTCTATGAGATTTTACCAGTTCCTATGACAGAGTGCTTCTTATCAAGAATAACAGGGGCAACATTTTGGCTTTACCATGTCTCTATCAGTGAATGGGGTGGAAAGTAGAGATAATAAGTTAGTTATGTGACCTCCTTTTATGTCTAACTTGGAGATTTTTTAACAAAAAAAAAGATCTTTCACATTGTTTATATGCAAACATCAAAGCATTCCATGACGTAACTTATAATATGTAGTAAAATATTGACAGGGATCCTACACCTAACTGTTGCAGATAGCATACAGATGCAAGTAGAACTCTAATGTTCATGACTTTGGAGTACTCTAAAAGGAAGAACTAATATTTGATGCCATCCCTCACAAGATGAATAGTGGCTATTGATAGCCAACTTTAATCATTAAAATGGAAATTCCGACTTCATGTGCGCCTCTTCTTCTCACATGTTCTAACAGGTCCAAAAAACTCTGTTTGTCCTTCACCAGTAAGAAAGTGTCAACAGGACAGGCGTTTTCCACGTGTAGTGGATAGTAAATTGATTTTTATATGAGCTACATCTAACAGTAGAACAAGTTTACATAACACCTCCAGGAATGCTGGCTTGCGCTAGTGCATATGTAACCCACTGAGTAGCGCTGCTTCTCAGTCTAATTAAATATCACCCAGCTGTGCACTATTCCCGAAAGAAATCTGAAAAGGAATTAACATAGCTGTGCATGGGCCTCTAATCTACCCATTTAGGTTTTGTCTTATCAAAATATCACTTCTACTGTTCTTTCAGATGCAAAGCTAAGCTGGATTTCCTTAAGCAGGACAGTTAATTAGTTTGAGACTCCCTGGTCAGTGTAGTTTATTTATGCTGCAAACATTTTTCTAAAAACATAAAGGAAAATTAAAAAAAAAAAATGTCTTGAGCTCTTGCTCTCTTGCTTTCCCTTCTCCCCCCCCCCCCCCCCCCACGTGCTCTCGGCGGTGCTTTCCTGTCTCCCCCCTCTCTCCATGTACTCATGGCGGGCCTCTACTCCTCCACTTCTCTACTCTCTCTCTCTCTCTGCCTTTCTCTGCCTCTACTACTCTCTTGACTCCCCTCCCCATGCCCCGAATGAACTCTTTTCTATACTAAACAAACAAAAAAAAGTCAAGTCTCTTGAGCAAGATTATAATTAAAGAAGATGACTATAAAAGTGTGCTGATAGGAAGATGTCAGACACAACTCCACAATCAAAATATCATTGGATCTGCTTTGCTGATGTTAAAAACAGTTTTCTTGGGGCTGAAGGCTCAGCAGTTAAGAGCACTGGCTATTCTTCCAGAGGTCCTGAGTTCAATTCCCAGCAACCACATGGTGGCTCACAACCATCTGTAGTGGGATATGATGCCTTCTTCTGATGTGCCTGAAGACAGCGACATTGTACTCATATACAAAAAAAGTCAACAAACTGCAAGCACCTGTTAATAAAGGTCTTAAATAATACAAAAAAAAATGAAAAATGTTCTATTCAAGTTTTAAAGTCATAAGTACAAACAGAAGTATACAATTTAAATAACTGTAAAGTCTGAGACTAAACTATCCCAGCATACAGGGAATGAAGTTGATTTTAGGGACACAGAAAAGAGTATATTTATCATAAGCATGATATGACAGAAACATAAACACACTTGTATATCTTTCCACACTGTCAGAATTTACTAAATAAAAACAGATTTACTAGCTGTTCATGGCAGCAATTTGTCAGATAATTCCACCTTTCTTGGTAATCTGGCCAGTGCAGATGCAGCTTACTTCATTTCAACCTTAACTACTGATATCAGCTTTCATGTCGCACACAACATAGAATTATATCTGCACATGTGCGTCTGGAGTTAACAGGATGGATACAACTTAACAGGCTGGAGAAGAATTCGAGCATTGTCAGAGGGCTGATAGAAATGTCAACAGAGTCTGCATAAAACGCTGACCTACCCAGAACCAGCAACAGAGAAAAAGCTGTTGTAGAGATCAGAGCACAGGAGAGAGGTGCTTCAGAGTTCACCTCAGAGGCAAAATGAAGAGCCAGATAGGTCTAGGAAGATCGGGTCCAGATCCAGATGAGCTGGCTCGTGAAAGGGCAGAAGACCACATCAACAGGGTTGGGGGGAACTCCTAGCCAGGGTGAAGATCCAGGGGTAGCTGGGAGTTTTGTTCCTATGCCTGGCTTGTTCTCTCTCTCTCTCTCTCTCTCTCTCTCTCTCTCTCTCTCTCTCTCTCTCTCCACACACACAGGGCTTTACAAGCTAGCAAGCTCTGATTCCAATAGTACACCATATCAATTATCAAATAAGAATACCTAAGATGATCCGAATCTTGGGAGGAGGGCAACAGAAAGGTGCTATGAAGCATGAAGTGTATCAGGATTCAAGAGTTCCTGATCTCACAGAGAGCCCTGAGCATCCCTGGCTCCCATGAACTCTGGAAATAGCCCCATGTTCACACCGGCTCCTAAGCATTAAGAAGGTTATTACTATCAAACCAGTCACAGTGCTGGAGACAGGTCAAGCTGCAGGAATTATCGGAAGAGCTGAGGAGATATGCTAGCTAGAGCTTAGAGGAGATGAAGGACAGGCTGTTCAAGGGAGACAAAGGTAAAAAGAAAAAGTAGAAAACAGCCTAGGAAAAGTAAGGTTTTATCCTCTCATATGGCCAAGTAGTATTTATGGAAATGCATAAATGTAAAACTTGGCAAAATTTACTGATGTCTGAAAGAGTCAACAGAAGCAACTGGAAAATAGAATTAAAAGGAAAGCTAGAAAGAGATATGTGTGAAGGAAAGGAAGAGAAAAAATAACTTGGGAACATGCAAAACACATCTTATAATAAAGCAAACTTGTGATGTGATTAAGCTTTGACAGAGAAATAAATATACTGAATTTGAAGATGATGTTTTTATTCAACAAACTGAACCTGAAGCAATCCCTCTAAGTAAGACGGAAGTGCAAAAATTTTCCAACTCACAAGGAAAGATGTTAGTTGACAGATATCCTGGGAGTTGCGCGTTGTCACCTAGACATTGCACATATCAGGCATTTCAAAATAGAAGGCCCAAATTTGAAGTCAGGAGCCAGTATTATTAATAACAATGAATTTTTAAGATAATACAAATAATATATAAATAACATCAATCAATAACAGTAAATTTCTTGCATAAGATTTCTGAGTCTATGCAAGAAATTTCAATCTCCCCTTTGAAAAGCAGAAATAGAAATGACTCAGCTACATAAAAATCATTGTCTAAAGCCGTTAACAGGTATTTACATTCACAAATTCATGATGAAATTTCAATAAGGCAAATGTAGGCATGGTCATGTGCCATAAGTGGTAGCTTGTGTCCTATGAAAAAATTAACGAAATGTCTTACCAGCATGCAGTTTCTACAAGGGCAAGGTTTACCTCTGTGTTGACAACAGAACTGCCACCCTCTAATGAAACAGAAGATACATGGGAGTATTTGGAGGGAAGGTAGGGATAGGAGAGTGTTGTAATTAAATTACCATCTCAAAAATAAATAAAAGGTAGAAGGCTAGCACACCATCTGGAACAGTATGGAAGTGAGATGGGCATCAAGTGATGCTAGCCAGGCATAGGAAGACAGACACTGCATGGTCTCACTTGTGGGTAGAATCTGAGACTTCTGACTTCATAGACATCGAGAGCAGAGTGGGCAATTCAAAGGCTGGGGAGAATCCGATGTGATGGAAGACAGGCAAAGGTGAGCTGACGGTGCCGTGTGATTAGACAAGGCTGTGCTGTAAGCTCAGCAGTGTAGTGTACACTCCAAAAGCTGGAAGAGAGAACTGTATAAACTTCTGCAATAGAGAAATGATAAGCATACAGGCAGGCTGTCTAGCCTGGCTTAAAAACAACCCAATGTATATATGTCTCAAAATGTGTTAGCCCATTGATATATTCAATATTTGTTCTTGTTTAATAACTAATATAAGTTTAACTTTCCATTTTTAATATATAAACTATCACAGGATTTCTCAAATTTGTAAGAGGTAGAATGGTAAGAGCTTAAAAGAGGAAAAAAGAAGGTTAAAGAAAAATGGGTGCAAATATTCACCTCTGTATTTGTCAGGCTCTGGCAAGGCCTCTCAGGAGACAGCCATATCAGGCTCCTTTCAGCATGCACTTCTTGGCATTCACAATAGTGTCTGGGTTTGGTAACTGTAAATGGATGAATCCCTAGGTGGGACAGTCTCTGGATGGCCTTTCCTTTAGTCTCTGCTCAACACTTTATCTCCATATTTGCTCCTGTGAGCATTTTGTTCTCCTTTTCTTTTTTATTAGATATTTTCTTTATTTACATGTAAATTTCTCCCTTCCCAGTTTCCCCTCTAAA
>NW_022196909.1:39419074-39420165 GCF_008632895.1 Mastomys coucha
TCAGGAGATAACTAACTATATTTAGGCTGGCTTGTCTTTCCTTCAGTCTCTGCTCCATTGTTAATCTCCGCCACTCCTTCCATGGGTACTAAGAAGGACCGAAGCATGCACACTTTGGTCTTCCTTCTTGAGCTTCATGTGGTCTGTGAATTGTATACTCGTTATTTGGAGCTTTTGGGTTAATATCCACTTATCAGTGATTGCATACCATGTGTGTTCTTTTGCAATTGGATTGCCTCATGCAGGATGATATTTTCTAGTTCTACCCATTTCCCTAAGAATTTCATGAAGTCATTGTTTATAATAGCTGAGTAGTACTCCATTGTATAAATGTACCACATTTTCTGTATCCATTCTTCTGTTGAAGGACATCTGGATTCTTTGCAGCTCCTGGCTGTTATAAGTAAGGCTGCTATGAACATAGTGGAGCATGTGTCCTTATTACATGTTGGAGCATCTTCTGGGTATATGCCCAAGAGTGGTATAGCTGGTTCCTCAGGTAGTACTATGTCCAGTTTTCTGAGGAACTGCCAAACTGATTTCTAGAGTGGTTGTACCAGCTTGCAATCCCACCAGCAATGGAGGAGTGTTCCTCTTTCTCCACATCTTCACCAGCATCTGTTGTCACCTGAGTTTTTGATTTTAGCCATTCTGACTGGTATGAGATGGAGTCTCAGAGTTGTTTTGATTTGCATTTCCCTGATGACTAAGGATGTTGAACATTTCTTCAGATGCTTCTCAGCCATTTGATATTCCTCAGTTGAAAATTTTTTGTTGAGCTCTGTGGCCCCCATTTTTAATAGGGTTATTTGATTCTCTGGAGTCTAACTTCTTGAGTTGTTTGTATGTATTGTATATTAGCCCTCTATCGAATATAGGATTGGTAAAGATCTTTTGCCAATCTGTTGGTTGCCTCTTTGTCTTATTAACAGTGTCCTTTGCCTTACAGAAGCTTTGCAATTTTATGAGGTCCCATTTGTCGATTCTTGATCTTACAGCACAAGCTATTGGTGTTTTGTTCAGGAATTTTCTCCCTGTGCCCACGTATTCTAGACTCTTCCCCCACTTTCTTCTTTTTAAGTTTCAGTGTA
>NW_022196909.1:39420175-39434703 GCF_008632895.1 Mastomys coucha
AAATCCGCCTGCCTCTGCCTCCCAGGTGCTGGGATTAAAGGTGTGCACCACCACTGCCCGGCTACGTGTATCTGGTTTTATGTGGAGGTCCTTGATCCACTTGTACTTAAGCTTTGTACAAAGAGATAAGAATGGGTCGATTTGCATTCTTCTACGTGCTGACTACCAGTTGAGACCCTGCCAGAGCCTTACAAATACAGAGGTGAATGTTCACAGCCAACCATTGGACTGATGGTGGGGTCCCCAATAGAGAAGGGAGAGAGAGGACTGAAGGAGTTGAAGGGGTTTGCAACCCCATAAGAACAACAATATCAACCAACCCAGAACTCCCAGAGACTAAGCCATCAACAAAGTGGTACACATGGCTCCAGATGTATATGTAGCAGAGGATAGTCTTGTCATGCATCAATGGGAGAAGAGGTCTTCAGTCCTATGAAGGCTCCATAGATGCCCCAGTGTAGGGGAATTGAGGGCAGGGAGGTGGAAGTGAGTGGGTGAGTGAAGGAACACCCTCATAGAAACAGGAGGAGGGACAATGGGATAGGGTGTTTCCAAGAGGGAGGGAAACTGGAAAAGGGGATAACATTTGAAATGTAAATAAAGAAAATATCCAATAAAAATTTTTTTAAAAAAGAAAAATGCCCTTAATACCTACACCATTTCTTAAATGAATGTAACCTGTTCTCTGTGGGCTGAGAATGAAGTCACTCACTCAAGTCAAATAGTTTTGACCATAGCAGGAAGCCTGTATCCAAAAATCGAGCCTACAACTCATTTCTTGGTGCAGCAGAACTATCAACTTTCAGCTTAGCTACGATGGAGGTAAAATCCTTTGGTGATGTGAGGGTCATTGAAATACAGCCTTATTACAATGAAAAAAAGTATACAGTTAAAATGTTTAGAGTTATTTAAAATTTATATTGAGAAAAATGTATTTTCACTATTGCTGTAGACGAGCATCTACAAAAGACTATTAAATTGATTGTTGTTTTATATCAAACAATTTTTATAATACTTATTTTTATCGTTATAATATTTTATAAATTTTAAGGAATATGACAAAAAAGATATTGTACGTATTGAAGGGGGGGTCTCTGGGAGGAGCAGTGGTACAAAAGGGAAACAAAAATGTGATTCAATTCTATTTAGTTAAAATATGTTTTTAGATGTTAACAAATTCAGATAAATTAAAATCATGTAACTTTTCTCATCATAATGCAATAAAAGTTAAAAAAAAAAACAAAAAAAAGAAAAATGCCTACTATTGGGGTGTTAATCAAAAGAAGAATTTTCAAAACACTTGGAGAAATGCAAGCTATAATAGGGCTACAAAAAACAACTTCCTCAGACTTCTGAGTTTTCTTGCATGGACCTTTGGGCACTCTAGAGTTAAAAAGAGTCATCAAGGTTATTTATATTCTCAAAAGAGAAAAGAGAAGAGGTCACACAGGGGACAATTCCTGAGATGCTCATCCTGGGACAGTGTGATCTTCCTCCGAGGTTGCTTTAGTCAGCAATTCTTTGGGTATGAACCCCCGAACTGAGTCATCAAATCTAGTCCATCCTGCTAGACTGCTGATAAATGTGCCTTGATTTTCTTTACAGCTTTTACTTTGATTTCAAAATTGGAATTACCTACACTGCTATGCCTTGAACAACAAAACATTTTCAAACTACTTATTTAGTAAATAGCTATTGATTTATTTAATAGCTATGGAAAGACAAAGGAGCTATTTGAAGACTTCATGTTGCCATCTTAAATTCTTTCCATGCTTGTTATTCGGTTTTAATATAAATGCTGTATAGCACATATTTTTGTTACACTTTCAGCTTTCTTCTATTCCCTTGACCGTATTTATATAAGGACAATTTAATTGCTGAGTTTTGTGAGTTTTGAAAAAAATAACATTTCTATTTTTCTATTAATATTGTTTATACATTAAACATTATTGAGTTAGATACACTTTTTAAATTCTCTTCTAAGTTCTACCATTGCCACGTGTCTGAGTGCGGGCCTCAAGTGTGCACTAAATCCTCCCCCTCATCTGACAGGGTCCAGCATTTAACTGACTATGGGATTTTGGCTAGACCATTAGGAAACCAGTTAATGATATTAGATTGTTTTTCCTCTGCATACAAATGAGAATGATCATATTCAAGTAGAGCTAAGTTGGCCCTTCTATGACGGTCCTAGGATGTGGGATTTCCTTTCTGTTACTGCGTTGGATCAGCACAGCGGAGTGAGATAGGGGCACGCATCACATAGATGCTATGGTGGTTTGAACATGCTTGGCCCATAGGAAGTGCTACTGTTAGAAGGTGTGGCCTTGTTAGAAGAAGTATATCACTGTGGGGTGGGCCTTGAGGGCTCCAAGTGCTCAACCTCCACCCCACATGGAAGAAAGTGTCTCCTCCTGGCTACAACTGGATCAAGATGCAGCCCTCTCAGATTCTTCTCCAAAACCACGTCTTCCTGGATTTTGTCAGGCTTCCAGACGTGATAAAGGACTGAACCTCTGAAAGGGTAAGCCAGCCCTAATTATATGCTATCTCTTATAAGAGTTGCTTTGGTTATGGTGTCTGTTTACAGCAGTAAAACCCTAAGAAAGGAGTTTCGAAGAGGTGTTAAGGATAAGTGAAAGACCGGAACCAGGAAATCTGTGGGGACAATGACACATAGAAACACAGTGAAGAACTACAATGGAATGAGATGAAGAGGTTGACGGACTCACACATCATCTCAATGCCCTGATGAAGCTGAAGTTACATCCATAACAGATTTGTGGGATGTATAGATCCCCAACAGAACCTGCAGCTTACAGTTTATTGTGGATAAAGTTGAATAAAATCATGTGTATTGGGTTTACCTGAGAAGAAAACCGTTAGACCTTGAAATTAAAGTTAAAGGTGAAGGCTCGTGAGTCTCTGGAAGAATTTTTTGGTCTCATCTGAGGCGTTTCATAGTTTCTTGGTTTCTACTGAGGTCTATGATCTCAAGTTGCCATTGTGGCCACTGTGTGTCCTGGGTCTAGATTCAATTATCAAATGTGGGTATTTGTTTATCTAACATTACTTTCTGCTTAGGTTCTTTCTGGATTTTTCTTGTTTCTTTATCAAAGACACCTTGATTGCATTTATGAGGCTACATTTTTGATTGTTTAATCAACTTGCCTAATATTTTATTAGTATCACATTGTCCTGATAGCTGGAACTTTATTGTAATAGTATACCTGCAGTCTCTTAATATTGGTCATTTGTATTCTTTCTATTTTTAGTCAGAAATGAAGAGGGAGGAAGGGTAGGGCAAGCTGAACAGAGGGGGGCAAATAAAAGAAGGAGGTGAGGAAGGACCAGCTCTCCCCTAGTGAAGAAGACTTAGGGAAAACAAAGGGAAGGAAAGGAAGAGAGAGGAGGCAAGGCCAGGTGCCTTTAAATCGGGCACAAATGTCAGAGCAAGCATGTGAGAGAAATGGCAAGTTATCTTGGCAAGTTCCTGGTCTTTTTATTCTTGTGCATCATCAATGGAAGATTCTTCAAATATTTCAAGAGGCAGAAGTGGCAGCCATATTTAAAATGAGGAAAAGGTCAGGTGGCTGTCTTTTATATTTCCTGCAAATATTTGAATTTCTGTGGGAAATTCCATGATGTTAATGTACTAGTCTCATCAGGAAATCACATTTTTCTCAGTGGACATGACAGAACAGTAAGCATCTATGCATAATATTTTCTCTTATCTAGAACTCTTACCTCAAGATTAATTTTTACAATAGTTAACTGCCTGAGTAGTGAAAATACATATCAATTTTCCAAATTATTTTAGAACAAAATACAAATCAAGAGAATTAAAAGCCACTGATGTTACTTATAATAATACATGAGTATATTTCCTCCAGCACAGTTCTGTAAGGAGATAGCAAATGTTATTTACTTTGTTCTATTTAGTTAGTGTTGTGTATGTTATTTGGTTTTCATAGTTTTATCTCTGGCTGTTAGATATATTGTGCTCTATTAGATGCTGGTACTCTTTCTCATGTGGAAGGAGTTCTGTTATGTCATATGTCTATTTAATTCCTAAACATTTTAGCCATAATTTGAAATCAGAACAATAAGACAAAGCAGTTTCTCTTTATATTTCCTATATATGTATCACCTTAATACAGCATTCTATTTATAACTTTAATTAGATCCTTTTTCTTAAAACAATATTTTTTAATTGTACATAGTTTAATATGATTTCCTTTAAAAAAATCTTATCTCAAATATGTACATTACTATAAAATACCAGTACTTAAATGGCATTATCATAGTTACTGTTCTGTTGCTATGATGGAACATCATGACCAGGGCAAGTTATAAAATATTTTGGGTATTTGTCAACAGTTTCTGAGGGTGAGTCCATGACCATCATGGCAGGGAGCATGTCAGCTGATAGTCAAGCATGGTGCTGGAGCAGTAGCTGAGAATTCACATCCGATCTGCAAGTTGTAGACAGAAGGCAAGGCCAGGCCTAGTGTGGGTTTTTGAAACCTCAATGCTCACTCCCAGTGGCATAACTTCAACAAGACCACACCCCCTATCTTTATAAATTCATCTATATACCAATCATTTAGCGTTGTCTATATCTCCTATCTATCAATATCTATCTAATACTATCTGTCTATCCATAATCTATCAATTATATGTACTTAGTACTATAATCAGGATCCTTCCCAAACAGTTCCACTACTTGGAGACCAAATATTCAAACGAACCAGCCTAAGAATGGGGTCATTCTTATTCAAACTATCATATACATATTACATATCAGACTATTTCCTAATGAAAAGTGACTCTTTTGTTTTGTTTTGTTTTGTTTTGTTTTGTTTGGGGGTTTTTGTTTGATTGATTGGTGTGAATTATATATAAGTGTGTCATTCAGTATCTGTGTTCTTCCAAGTGGGCCAGGGAACCATGATTGAGGCAGTCTTCTGCTCTTGCACACTGGGATTAGCTGTTGCTTTCAGCTCCACTAAGTGTCCTCCTTAGGAACAGAGTAGGAAGAAGAGATTAGGGCCAAACGTGTATTGATAAGGGAAGCTATGGATATTCAAGGATAGAACAAGGAAAGAAAACAGGTATTTCTAGTCTTTACCTAGAATTTTGTCCAAACAGTCAGTCTTGAGACAAGGACAGATGCTGAGATATGCTGGCAGTCTTGCCATGATTTGAAATTCTTTTGTAGCAGTATTAGGAGGTGTGACCTTGTTGGAGGAAGTGTGTCACTGCGAGGGCAGACTTTGAAGTCTCACATGTGCTCAAGATACACCCAGTGTGACAGTCTCCTTTTGTTTCCTGCAGGTTAGCTGTTGGCTCCTTGTAGTGGCTATTCCTGGCTGTCAACTTGACTATATCTGAAATGAACTACAATCCAGAATTAGAAGACTCACCTGTGGCCCTAATCTGTAGGCTGAGAGATACAAGTTTCCCACCTGAATCTTGGCATGGAGATCTTGAGGCATAGTGGCTATGAATCCCAGAAGATTAAGATAGGGAGATCTGCAAATTCAAGGTCATCTGGGATTAAAGGTGTGGTGGTACACACCTTTAATCTGGGCCACACCTTTTGCTGGAGACCTACATAAGGACATTGGAAGAAGGAAAGCTCTCTCTGCTTCATCTGCCTGCCTTGTGGGACTGAGCAACTTGCTGGATCCTTGGACTTCCATTCACAGCTGCTGCTGACCATTGTTGGGAGTTGGACTACAGACTGTAAGTCATCAATAAATTCCTTCACCATATAGAGACTACCATAAGTTCTATGACTCTAGAGAACCCTGACTAATACGCTCCTCCAGCACCATGTCTGGCTGCATGCTGAAATGCTTCCCACCATGATCTAAGCCTCTGAAACTATAAGCCAATTAAATGTTGTTCTTTATTAGAGTCACAGTGGTCAGGGAATCTCTTCACAGCAATAGAAACTCTATCTATCATCTATTCATTCTCTATCTATCATCTATCATCTATGCCATCTATTATCTATCATCTCTCTGACATCTATTTATAATTTGTGCAATCAATTTATGTATCATATATCTATTATCTATCAACCATCTATGTATCTGTTGTCTACCTGTATATATTCATCTATATACTAATCATCTATCTCTATCTATATCTCTTATCTATAAATTTCTATGCAATACTATCCATTTGTGAATCCATAATCTATCAATTATATGTACTTAGTATTGTGAGTCCTTATAGGAGCAATTTAATGTTTGTGGGGTTTTTAATGTTTTTCTTTTTGTTTGTCTTTTTTAGGTGGCTTTTGTTAACATTTTATCCTTCTGGGGTGTGATATAAGGTATCATACTGAGGTCATACAGTGGTTACCTGAAATTTTTCTATCTCATCAAAATTTCATATGGAGACTACTTTCATAAACAACTGGGCATAGATCCCATTTCTTTATCGTTTTTCCTTGCTTGTTGAACTCTCCATTCATTTTTAGTAACATTGTTCTTCCTATCTTATTAGTACAGGGAACTTGCAGTATTTTCATCTCTAGTTAATAAACAATAGAACTTTCCTGAAACTTCCAGCACCACACTAAAGGCATCTAACTTTATGACTATTTCTACATCTGACATATTCTCTGTAGCAAGAAATCCTATTAACCAGGTCACAGTCTTCGACAAGCTTTCTTGGTTCCCTCACTTCTTCAAACATAAATCCACATAAAAATAGAAAGGTAGCAATTTCACAGTGCCCAAGCTTTAATCAGTTCATTCCCTATGCCATGATGGAAGGATGGCGAAGTTGAACGTTAGCCTTTATTTCTCCGGTAAGTGGCAGATGAAATAGTGACAGGTCTAAGAAGCAGAAAGCAGGAGTGGTTCTCCTCCACTGCTCGGTCTGGTTAGTTTCTCCATGTGCAGTCTGAGATTTACTTTATTCGGGAATATTTTCTACAGAAAAACTATATGAAATGATGGGACCGTTAAACAGTGTGGTCAACTATACGCATGCGCATTCACATGCACTAAGAGTTATGTTACACATGAAGACACCCTTCCGTAGACATGCTTGCTGCTTCAGTGTCTCTGTTGCTGTGAAAAACACCATGGCCCACAACAACTTGTGGAGGAAAGGTTTCATTTTGGATGACATGTCGTAGTCCAAATAATAGGATGTTAAGTCGGGAACTTGAGGCAAGAATCTGGGGACAGAAACTGAAGCACATAGACAGTGGAAGAACACTGCTTGCTAGCTTGCTTCCCAAGACTTGATCAGCTTACTTTCTTATATATCCCAGGACCATGGGCTCAGGGATGATGATACCATCTACAATGGCCCGTGCCTTCACAGCTCAAACATGAGTAAAGACAATAATAGCCCACATGCATGTCCCACAGGACAGTCTTACATAGTCAGCTTCTTCAGTTGAGGTAATCTCTTCCCAGCTGACTCTAGTTGTATCGAGTTGACAAAAGATAACGCGTACAGCCAACTGTGCTATGATGCTTGTCCCACTGTAGAAGGCTTTTTCAATCATCAATATTTAGCTCACTGTGTGGGTTTCATAGTCTAAGCCTGGAAATCTAATCCTGTTCATCAGTCGCTTGCTACAGTTGGGAGCAAGCTATTAAGTGCATTCAGGTTCTATAGGAAAACATAATTTTCCACGTTGACAAATCATGACTACTTCTTACAGACAAGCAACTAACTCAAATTTTTCTGAACATCGGTGTCTGATGATCCCTGAATGTGGGGAATGGACACACCCCACATGTTAGGCAGATTCTACCTGAGTATATGAACTAGGTGCAAAACAAATTTGTAGTCAATTATGTAATTAACAAATATGTAGTTTTCCATTACATAAGATTCATGGCACGCATGAACTTTAAAATACAGAATGTTTTAAGTGATGATTCAGTATATAAAGGAATACATTTTCATTTAATATCTTAAGGTAGCTAGATCTCATTGTGATCATTGGCAGGTTTTTCTTCTTCTTTTTTTTTTCTTTCTTTTTTTTTGCTTTTTAATGTAATCTTTCCTTTGCCTCTTCCTTGGAAGGGGTACAGTCATTGGATTTGGGGAATCCACTAATGACCTCATTTGAATTTAGTCACTTCCTTAGAGACACCAATTCCTAAAAGGTATAGTCTATAGTCCTAGGGTTTAGAAATGCAATCTACAGGCTTTATGGGAACACAACATCACAGATGACTTTTTAATCCTAATGAATTACTTAGCCCAGAAGGCAGGTCCTTGTATGTCATTTTCATTAATTTCTAAAACATGAAAGAAATAATATGTCACCATAGCCTGGAATCCTATTATTAAAGGAACTCTGAAACTCTTAGAAGTCCGAGCATTTCTGGAGAACTTAGACACATAGCCCCATTACATAGTTTTCCTATGCGTTAAGAAGTATTTGAAAGAAGAAACAGGTAAGGAAAAATTAATTCATTTACAGTGATGTACCTAATTTCTTTCTGCTCTTTCAAAGCTCTAATTCTGCAGATGAGAAGAAACAAAAGCATGGGAGTCTCCTATGTAAATTTAGCTGTGCCATAAATTTAGCACAGACCCCTCGTGTCCTTATTACCATCCTGTAGACATATTTCCCCAGAGGGTTGTATAGGAAGCCATGATCAGTCAAAGACAGAATTGGTTATCCTGGATGTAACTGATCAGAATGTGATTACTGCATTTTATACAATGGATTTCTTCTGTAGCATACAGCATCATATTTCATCATTTGCGTTAGAGTCATGTCTGTGTGATTCTTCTTTTTTTTAATTGGATATTTTCTTTATTTACATTTCAAATGTTATCCCCTTTCCAGGTTTCCCTCCCTCCCAGAAACACCCTATCATGTCCTCCCTCCTCCTATTTCTATGAGGGTGTTTCTCCATCCACCTGCCCACTCCCACCTCCCCACCCTCGATTCCCCTACACTGGGGCATCTATTGAGCCTTCAAAGGACCTAGGACGTCTCCTCCCATTGATGTATGACAGGGCCATCCTCTGCTACATATGCAGCTGGAGCCATGTGTATGCCCTTGCTGATGGCTTAGTCCCTGGGAGTTCTGGGGGGTCTGGTTGTGGTCCCAAGAAACAAACTGGAGTAGCCATTCTAATATCAAATAAAATTGATTTTTGACCAAAAGTTATCAAAAATGGATAAGGAAGGACAGACTCTTCATACTGGTCAAAGAAAAAAATCTACCAAGATGAACTCTCAATTCTGAACATCTATGCTCCAAATGCAAGGGCACCCACATCCATAAAAGAAACTTTACTAGAGCTCAAAACACACATCACATCCCACACAATAATAGTGGGAGACTGCAACACCCGACTCTCAGCAATGGACAGATCATGGAAACAGAAACTGAACAGAGAAACAGTGAAATTAACAGAAGTTATAAACCAAATGGATCTAACAGATATTTATAGAACATTTCATCCTAAAGCAAAAGAATATACCTTCTTCTCAGTACCTCACAGTACCTTCTCCAAAACTGACCATATAATTGGCCACAAAAGAGGCCTCAAAAGATACAAGAAGAATTTTTTTTTATTGGATATTTTCTTTATTTACTTTTCAAATGTTATCCCCTTTCCTGGATTTCCCTCTGAAAACCCCCTTTTCCTACCCTCCCTCCTCCTGCTCACCAACCCACTAGTGCCCACTTCCTTGTCCTGGCATTCCCCTACCCTGGGGCATCAAGCGTTCACAGGACCAAGGACCTCTTCTCGCATTGATGTCCGACAAGGCCATCCTCTGCTACATATGCACCTAGAGCCATGGGTCCCCCCATGTGTACTCTTTGGTTGGTGGTTTAGTCCCTGGGAGCTCTGGGGGTATTGGTTGGTTCATATTGTTGTTGCTTCTATGGGGCTGCAAAACCCTTCAGCTCCTTCAGTCCTTTCTCTAGCTCCTACATTGGCGACCCCGTGCTCCGTCCAATTCTTAACCTATGATGGTTCACATCAGCTTGGCTATGTTATGCACCTTTGGGTCCACAGGTGGCCTTCAGCCTCCATCTGTCTTCTAATATTTTACATACAGAGTTCTGAAGCCATTGTCACCTTTAGCTCCATCAAGCTCGTGCTTGGGAAACAAATTCTTGACCAAACCTATCATTAGATATTTGCCTACAAATGAGCTGCGATTTGTAAAACTCTGTGCACCTCTGTGTTAACTTTGAGTGTAGGAGACCACATAAAAAGATCTTACCAAATTTTAAAGGATCATATTCCCTTAACTTAAGTAGTCATTCCATAAACCAGTTATTAACTATTATGGTGGGGATCTGATTTCTAATCATCATTACCTTTAAATAATACAATACTCTGGGGCTCACTGAAATCTCTGGGAGTGGGGGAGGAATGGAAAGAAAAGTTACGAAAATACACATTTTAAGGATGACGTGGCATAACACTGGGGAGCTTCCTTACGTGTCGCAGTAAATTGAGGGAACCCGGAGAGGGCATCCCGAGCATCCTGTAATGAATTCTTCCTTGGGAAAGCACTGCCAGTGGAAATTACTGAATGAAGACTCTTCCTTCTTAGATAAAGAAATGTTTTCTCTTCTCTCAACGCTATAGGATTATATGCTACCTGACCAAATGCCAGTATGGCTTTGAGTTAAATTTCTGTTTTATTCCTTTTATGAGAAAAAAATACAAAACTATTTTCGTTGTTGTTGTTATTGTTGTTTTTTGAGACAGGGTTTCTCTGTATAGCCCTGGCTGTCCTGGAACTCACTCTATAGATCAGGTTGGCCTCGAACTCAGAAATCCACCTGCCTCTGCCTCCCAAGTCCTGGGATTAAAGGCATGCACCATCACTGTCTGGCTACAATATTATTTTCAAATCCTGCTTTTCACTAGAACCAAATGAAAATGTATACTTTAAATTTGATTTAAATTTAAATTTGATTTTACATCCTCATGTTCACGTAGGGAAGGCCAGCATAGTTAAACACATTTTCTGGGCTGGAAAGCTGTTCAGTGGTTAAGAGCACATAGTGCTGATGCAGAGGACCTAAGTTCAATTTCCATCACCTGATCATGGAACCACCACTCACTGCCTGTAACTGCAATCCCAGGTATCTGACCCTCCCATACTGCAGGAATCCACATACATGTGCACAGACATACACACACACACACACACATACAAACACACACACACACATACAGAGACACACACACATATACACATAAAATTAAAAGCAGTAAGTCTCCAAAGTAAAAGAACATAGTTCCACACTGGCATTCAAAGATACCACTGAATGAACAGCCAGAGCTTAGATTGAGTTTAGGGGCAGCCGGACTCTGACTGGTACTCTTTATGTCAATACAGCTTTCTAAGCAGAATCAGCTTCGAGTATAAAAATAAAATAAAAGGATGGGTTCTGTCTGTCTGTTCTCTAATACGGAGCCATGTGGGTGACTTTTTGCTCTCCTACTGCCAAAGTCCAATGAGATGCTCTGCCAAGTCGTTACTCGATCTTATGAACTCTAAATTAATATTTAATTCACCTACAGCTCTGCAAGGACTTTAGTTGTTGCTGATTTCTCTGCTTAACAAAAGCCTACAGTGATGTGACATTTCCATAAGTATCTGCTCCTATCATTTATAATACCCACACAGAGGTATTTCATACACATCCTGATGAATGCTTGCCAGAGCATTCCCTAAAGCTGTCCTTTCTATGTTTTCTGGCGAGATCAGAGATGAGCTTATAACCTAACAGACTAATTAAAACATTAAAACTTATACGCTCATTTATTTGAGTTATGTGCAAGACTTTGGGGGTTTAGACTAAAAATGCAGTTGATCTACCTGCCTGTCACTGTACTGATACCATGCAGTTTTTATCACAATTGCTCTGTAGTACAGCTTGAGGTCAGGGTTGGTGATTCCACAAGAAGTTCTTTTATTATTGAGAATAGTTTTACTATCCTAGGTTTTTTGTTATTCCAGATGAATTTGCAAATTGTTCTTTCTAACTCTGTGAAGAATTGAGTTGGAGTTTTGATGGGGATTGCATTGAATCTGTAGATTGCTTTCTGCAAGATGGCCATTTTTACTATATTAATCTCCCATGAGCATTGGAGATCTTTCCATCTTCTGAGATCTTCACCACCCAAAGAGTACACATGGTAGGACTCATGGCTCCAGCTGCATATGTAGCAGAGGATGGCCTAGTCAGTCATCAGTGTGAAGAGAGGCCTTTGGTCCTGTGAAGGCTCCGTGCCCCAGTGTAGGGGAATGCCAGGACCAGGAAGCAGGAGTGGGTGGGTTGGTGAGCAGAGGGAGTGGGGAGGGGATAGGAGGTTTTCAGAGGGGAAACCAGGAAAGGGGATAACATTTGAAATGTAAATAAAGAAAACATCTAATAAAAAAAAAAGAAAAGAAAAGAAAAGCAGTTGAGCACTGTAATTGGAACATAAAGAGACATTTTAGAAGCAGCCTGGAAGACAGTAGCACTGACAGCTATGTGCACTATGCAGGCCCAGCTCAAGAGATTTCAGAGAGGAATGATACTAGCAACTGGGCTAGAGACCTTTCTGTGGCATTCTGGCAAAGAATTTCGCTGCTTTCTGTCCTTGTCCAAGACTAATCCAGCTTCTTCACAATTCCTGTGTAGGCTAAATACCAAACTAGACCTGATGATGTGTTTATGGTTGGAATGGGATAGTCATATTGTGTTAGAAGGAATCAGGACCTGGTTAACTATATACTGCATTTGTGGTTGTACCTGGGATTGTTATACACTTTATATAAAATGATGACCTTGTTTTTGTTCTCATTTGTATATTAAGCATGATATAAGGAGACGTGATCGTGTGTCAAGTTGACAAGGGTGAAGGCTCGACGGTTGATCTTGGTTGTCAATGTGACTACATCTGGAAATCAACTGAAACCCATGTTGCTGGGCAAGCCTCCGAGGGATTTTCTCATCAGAATATTTGAGACAGGAAGACTCATACTATAAATCTAGACCTCACCTACTAGAGGCAGTTCCTGGAAAAGGACATTTGCTTTCTACCCAATTGTCTTCCCTCTCGCTGGCAAGTTCAAACGTGACCAGTGGCTTTTAAAATAATAGAGGATAAGAAAGAGAAATCAATAAAATCTTTATCAGTAGGAACACTCCAAGAATTTTGACTGATATACATGTAGTATGTGTGTGCATGGCATTTAGAGGCTATCAATTATCCACTGATCTTATTTAAAAAAAAAAAAAAAACAGAAATAAATGTTCTTCCCAGTAACCGTTTACTAAATATTCTCCAAACAATAGCAGACAAGAATATTTATTTATTTGGCTGGCTGGCTAGTTGGTTGGTTGGTTGGTTAGTTGATTGTTTTAAGACAGGGTTTATCTAACCAAGCCCTGACTGTTCTGGAACTCACTTTGTAGACCAGGGTGGCCTTGAACTTATAGTGATCTGCTTGCCCCTGCCTCCTCAGTGCTGGGATTGAAGGAGTGTGGCATCACACCCGGCAACAGACAGGAATTTGGGTAAAGAAGCTTCAGCTCTTCAGGTTCCTTATCCCTGCTGTTCTGAGTCTCACTTACAGCCACCACCATTGACTTCTGGGAGCCTCCCCATCCCAGGTCTCTGGCATGTTCTCAAGATGTGCCCCCACGAACAAAATACCCATGGAAGGAGTTACAGAGACCAAGTGTGGAGCAGAGACTGAAGGAAGGACAATCCAGAGACTGCCTCACCTGGGAATCCTTCCCATATTCAATCACCAAACCCAGACACTATTGTGGATGCCAGCAAGTGCTGGCTGACAGGAGCCTGATATAGCTGTCTCCTGCGAGGCTCTGACAGTGCCCGACTAATACAGAAGTAGAGGCTCACAGCCATCCATTGGACTGAGCATAGGATCCCCAATGAAGGAGCTAGAGAAAGGACCCAAGGAGCTAAAGGGGTTTGCATTCTCATAGGAGGAACAACAATATGAACTAACCAGTACCCTCAGAGCTCTTCACCAACCAAAAAGAACACATAGAGGGACTCATGACTCCAGCAGCATATGTATAGCAGAGGATGGCCTAGTCGGTCATCAAGGGGAGGAAAGGCCCTTGGTCCTGTGAAGACTCTATGCCCCAGTGTAGGGGAATGCCAGGGCCAGGAAGCGGAAGAGGGTGGGTTGATGAGCAGTGGGAGGGGGAGGGAATAGGGTTCTCACTTATTTAAAATGTAAATAAAGAAAATAATAAAAAAGAAAGAAAGAAAAAGAGAAAAGAAAATACAAAAGACAAAAAAAGATATGCCCCCACTCTCACCCCTGCCAGCTGCATATTTCCATTCATTCCCCTGGCCCTCTGGCCCTCTCTGCTATCTCTTCCCATACCTGATCTTGAACTCCTCACCCATTCCCCTCACCATCTCTTCTCCTCCTTACCCATTCCCCTCACCATCTCTTCTCCTACCCAGTTTCCTCCCTCCATCTACCTTCTATGGCTAATTTATCCCTCCTTTTTTTTTTTTTTTTTTTT
>NW_022196909.1:39435420-39441343 GCF_008632895.1 Mastomys coucha
GAGCAGGGACTGAAGGAAGGGCAAGCCAGCCTAAATATAGCTATCTCCTAAGAGGCTCTGACAGTATCCCTCCTTCTAAGTGAAGGAGGAATAAATTCAAGCATCCTCACTTGAGTCTTCCTTCTTGTTTAGCATCTTTGCATCTGTGGAATGGAGTGTGGGTCTCCTGTACTTTTTGCCCACAGCCACACCAACATATGCTATCACTTGAGGTTTTTCTTATCTTAGCCATTGTGACAGGTATAAGATGGTACCTCAATGTCATTTTGATTTGCATTTCCCTGATGACTAAGAGGCCACCTCCTGTAGCTCCAGGAACCCCAGTGAAGGGACAAGGACACCAACTTACCCACAAAACTTTCAACCCAAAGTCTACTTGGTCTATAAGTAATGTAGAGACAAAGACTGAGCAGAGACTGAGGGAATGAGCAACCAATAACTTCCCCAACTTGAGACCTATTCCATGGGCAAATAGCAATCCCTGCTACTCATAATGATACTGTTATGCTCGCAGACAGGAGCTTAACATAACTGTCCTCTGAGAGGCTCCACCCAGCAGCTGACTGAAACAGATTCAGGGTCCCACAGCCAAACATTGGACAGAACTCTGGGACTCTTAGGGAAGAGTTGGGGAAAGAATTGAGAGCCCCAGACGGGATAAGGACTTCACAGGAAGTCAACTAACATGAACCCTTGATGGCTGTCAGAGACTGAACTACCAACCAAAGATCATACATGGGCCAGACCTAGGCCTCCTGCACATATGTAACAGATGTGCAAGCTTGGTCTTCATGTGGGTCCTCTAACGACTGGAGCAGGAGCTGTCTCTAAATCTGTTGCCTGCCTGTGGATCCATCCCTTCCCCCCTACCTTGGCTGCCTTGTCTGGTCTCAGTGGATGAAGATGTGCCTAGCAGCTTAGCCCTGCAGAGACAAGATGTTTCTGGGTGGGAGGATACTGGGGCGGTGAGGAGGGGAAGGGAGCCTCCATGCTCTCAGAGAAGAAAGGGAGGTGGACAGTGTGAGGGGCGATGAGGAAGAGGGGGGGGGAAATGATCAGAATGTAAAGTGAATCTATAAATAAATTAATGGGAAAAATTTTAAATTAGAAAAAAATCTTGAGCTCAAGCATCCATGTTTTGCGATGTGTGGGAGGATTACCCATTTCTGACCATTAGCAATTGCCTCTCTACCTGCTTAAAATATTGAACTGCAGTTTGTTAATATTTGAAACACAAGGCTCAGGATGTAAATAATAAAGGCAGAGGATGGTGTGGCTTTGAGAAATGGATTTTGCCATCAAAAGCCAGGGTCAAGAGAAAACCTGCTCAAGGGCAACTACTGATTTATAAAAAGATTACGATCATCAAGATAAATGGAGTGTCTTGTTCTAAAGAGTCCAATAGACTGGAGAATCCACCGTTAATGTATCATTTATATCAAACAGAGGAAGGGAAGGAGAATTAACAAATTAAAAGGATGTTGAAATATTCATAGAGAAATTCTCAATGAATGAGGAGTTGCTCATTATGGAAGGAAGTTAATCTTACATGCAGAATATTACATAGTTTACATTTAAGCACTCTCAATTGGGTGCAAATACCCACAGGATTAGTTACCTCTCCAATAGTTTAATAGATTGATAATACCTATGACTTAGGTCTTGTTAATATAGATATATTTCTACCCAGGAGTGTAGAAACAATGTAAAATTGAACTCTAAGTTATGCAGGTAAAGGAGATTAGCCTTTGATGGGTTCCAAGGAAAATTCTGTCAATACATGCAAAAGAAGTGTTGATTTCTTCTGTGTTAAAATATTTAGCATCCTTATGCACTTTAATGACAGTGTGTGAGGGCATGCCTGATGATGTTATTTTGTCCTTTCAGGGAGAATGCTATTAAGAGAACTTTGTACATAACTACCGTGATGCAGTGAATATTTAAAAATCAACTGCACTGTTGTCCTTTTAGTATGTGTTTCTTTGAAATGGATCTGTACCATGTGATCAGAGTTAAATTGTAGATATAGTGGTTCCATGGAGCCTGATGGCATCTGTTACAAAATAACACCTAGTATCTAAAGGTCATCATGGTCCTACATCCTAATTTAGGTAGTCATATGACTCATTCTACCTCAGATTCTGGTTTTTTCAGTGTAGGAGATGCTATGATGTCAAGGACAGAGTCCCCTTTCCAAAAGAACCCTTTGAAAGTCTTGTCACACAGATTGACTTCCAGCACTAGTAAGTAAAGGCACTGTTTTCTGTCAGTACCAGCCACTAAAGTGAATAGAGGCAGGACATGGAAGGCTGCCGAAGGCAGCTTGGCTATGTGTGAGACCAGTGGTCCTCACTCCCTCCTGCTCCTGCCTAACCCAGAAAGTAAAACACTTAAGAGAGTTTAAAGGAGAGATGTGACCCACAATATACTGGCATATACTGGCACTGCAGCTCAAGACAGCCTGTATTAAAATGTATTAAAATGGTTTTAGCTAGATATGATGAGAGCTAAATGGCTATATCACCTATCAACTATGTCTGTCTGTCTGTTGATCATCTAATTAACATCTCCCTGTCATAAATCATCTATCTGACCATCAGCAATGCACTAGCTGTCCTGGATCTCTATCTATCCTCTCTCTAGTTCAATACACATGTGATGTATAGAACAGGTCGATTGATAAACTCAGAATTAAAACCTTCATCTAGGGAATTTACCAGTAGATTTATAAAAATAAAAAATATATATATCAAACACACCATTCATATTCTCACAAATGTAAGCACAGATGAGGTTGGGTTTTTTTTTATAATAATAATAAAAGGATAGTGCTCTTATTCCTGACAGTAACTGTCATATCTTGGTTGGTAGCTCAGGTAGGCATCAAGCACAGGCATGGCAATTACCTCAGTTGGCTGATTTATCAGCTGTGGGGGATATGGAGGGTAGTGATGTAAAAAATAGGCTCATAATTGCCTCAGAGCAAGAGCAAGATTCTCTCCTGGTTCTCCATGTCTGTGATGCTTCTAACTCCATACAGGAGTTACCCTGCCCTTCCCAGGAAGCCTGCATCCTCCCTCCAGAGGAAATCAATTTCTTTCACCATTTCCTGATGGCCTCCCACTCACTCAGGCATAGACATGGGTTCTGATGACGACAGTATAAATGAAGCATCAAATGGAATTGGAGATAGTGAACTCTATTAGAAAAGTATTACTTCAATACAAGTATACTCACTGATTTAAACCCACTGTTACAAGGGCAAAAAAAAAATGGTAAAAGATATTTTTATTTCCTGTTTCAGAATCAGAAGACAGATTGTGATAATAGCTTAAGTGGGACTGAAAGATGTTTGCTTTTTCCACATAGTTGAATTATCTTGGGAAACAAGTTTTACAATCTAAATATCAACCTTTATTGTGAGCACTTAATTTAGATGTTCTGAAATATCTTATGAAATTCATCGATCCTAGTTTAACTCTTTATTTGATAACACAATGGTGTCATTGGGTGACTGTATAAAGCTGTGGCTTATTAAGAACCACATTCTTTTGAAGTATATGATACTACTTATTATTGTTGGAGTTCTCTCTTTTCCTTCTCTAGGTAGGGGTTTAAAGGAGGGAACTCGAGGCTGGAGAGATGGCTCAGTGGTTAAGAACACTGGTTGCTCTTCCAGAGGTCCTGAGTTCAATTTCCAGCAACCACAGGGTGGCTCACAACCATCTGTAATGAGATCTGATGCCCTCTTCCGGTATGTCTGAAGACAGCTACAGTGTACTCATATACATAAAAACAAATAAATATTAAAGGAGGGGACTCTGCATTGGATCTTGGGCTCAGTCCTTAGAAGGGTCAAGTCTTAATTACTGATTGAAACAGTCTTCATTACTGAAGCATGTAAAGCTATTGTTAGATCTGAAGCAGTTGCCAGGCCTTTGAGAATATTGTGGTAAGTTCAATACTGCGATTTCAAATTCCTTCCATGAAAGTGGAGACTCTGTTCCTTAATGAAGCAAGGACCGTCAGCTCTCATGAATCTCTGTCAGCCATTAACACTGTCGTTTCTCATCTTGGATAATTGTTTATGCATGAGCTTGCAAAGCACTTAACAAAAATCGACTTTAATTTCTCAGATAAATCATGGCTACACCCAGTCCTGTCAAGTTTTAGAGGGAAGCAAGAAAAATACAATTTAGAAAAATTACTTTGAAAACCTACAGTCAAGATACTACTACTGTATATTTCAAAAGATAAAATGTTAGTGAGAACTTAGTATTGCTGTTTCCCTGTCTAAAATAAACTCGAGATTGTATTCTTTTAAAAGTAAATAAGAGGCCAGGTATGGTGTTGCCCAAATTTTGTCTCAGCTCTCCAGAGTCAGAACCAGGCAGATCTCTCTTCCCAGGCCACCCTGGTCTACATAGTAAATTTCAGGCAGCTTGATATAAAGAGAGTCACCACTGATTGGTGAATGGCATGAATTGTCCCCTTCACACCTGCCACTCAGAAAGTCCCTTGTATTTTTCATCTCCGTCACCTTTCCAGGTTCAGGCATGAGAATCATTGCTCACTGTTGCTATGGCACCCTCCCCTTCAAACCTCTGTCAGTGGTATAAGTCCTCATGGTCCAACAGAACCTGGATTGCAAACTTAAAGACCTTGAAGGTATCCTCCTGTCTGTGGTGCTTTCTCAGCTTCCACCTCTTTTTGACATTGATGAGCAGTATGCAAACAACACCACAAGAGGAAGATAATTCAAGATAATAAAATCAGTTAAACATATGTGTGTGTGTATGTGTGTAGTATATATACATAGATATGTAGTATATATTTATACATATATAGGATATATGTATGATATATATACTACTATATATACTATATATGATTCAAACTAATCATATATATGATATAATCACACAATATATGTATTCATCAGGAATATATGTGTGTGATATAGTATGTAATATGTATATAAATATATACATATATATTCTCATATTAATCAAAAATATACTTAAACAGGATCCTGTCCAGGGGACATACTACAGAAAATTCTCTTTCAAAAGCAATTTTAATGTGCAAATTATCAAAGTACATACTTTAATATACTAAATTCATGATAAAATTTACCCTCAAAATATGGCTTTTCCTGTATACAAAATTATGAATTAAAATTAAAATTAAGACCAACAAGGAAGTATTTTTGACTTCAGAATGTTTTTAAATTTTATAAATTTTTAGGTTGGAGTTGAAAGTAAAAGTTTTATTTGATTCCTAGTATGAGAAGAATTGTTTCCCTACACATCAGTTATTTCTATATATTTATGAAAATGTCATATTTCATAGCTTGGCTTTGATTCCTTTCTACTGATAGCAATATATTCACAGGTCAGAAAATCCTTTACATTTTTTCCATGTAATATAATTCTATTTCCCCTCTGCCTTTCCTTTCTCCAACCCCTCCTATACATGCACCTTTCTCTCTTTCAAAATTATAGCCTCTTTTTCTTTAATTTTTGAAAATATTTACCTGCAAGAAAGCAAATTTTAAAAGGTGTGTGTATATATGCATGTATGTGCATCTGTGTGTGCACTTAGTATGTGCACGTCACATACACATGACTATTGGAAGAGGCCGGGAGAGTGTATCAGATCCGCTGAAGTGGGAGTTACAGATGGTTGTCAGCCACATGGTCTGGATACTGAGAATTGACAATGGATAATCTAGAAGGTCTTTAAAGTGCTCTTAAGTGTTAAGCCATCATTACAGCCCCCAAATACACACTTAGTGGAAGAAAAATATCTGCCTTAACTAGGGGGCTGTAGTTTTAAAGACTTCTCCTTCTTTTTCTTTCTTCTTCTTCTTCTTCTTCTTCTTCTTCTTCTTCTTCTTCTTCTTCTTCTTCTCCTCCTCCTC
>NW_022196909.1:39441586-39464347 GCF_008632895.1 Mastomys coucha
TCCTTCTCCTTCTCCTTCTTCTTCTTCTTCTTCTTCTTCTTCTTCTTCTTCTTCTTCTTTTCTTCTTCCTCTTCTTCTTCTCCTCCTCCTGCTCCTCCTCCTCCTCCTTCTCCACTTCTTCTTCTCTTGCTCCTGTTCCTCCTCCTCTTCCTCCTCCTCCTCCTCCTCTCCCTCCTCCTCTTCCTCCCTTTCCTCCTCCTCCTCCTCCTCTTTTGTGGTGATGGTGGTGGTAGCTTTTATGCTATTTGTTTTGCTTATGTTATGTTTGCAAAACAGAACTAACCTGTCACTCTGTGACTAAGGCTATCTTCAGATCTACAATGCCTTGCCTCAGCGTCCTAAAGACTGGTAATAAATGAACAGGCACCACCATGACGGTGTATTAGAGACTTCTTTCCAAAAGCCCATCAGCACAGGGTGATTTGTTAAAGCAGAAACCCCACATTTATCCCAATATTTTTAGTTGAAGCTTCTCAGAAAACTACTCTTTGTACAAAGTAGTTATATTCATTCGCTTCTTCAACTTTACCAAAACATTCAAAACTATAAAATGACTAGTGATAAAAATTTATAAGGGAAAGACAGACAAAAAAATTTTTAACTATAATGAATAAATGTTCATGAAAACCTTCTGGCCCACTTCCCCAGCCAGGCCAGTTCAGTGGCATGATGCCTGCCCAAACGCTACAACTTGTGTACTTCCCAGGAGGTCCACAGACTAAAGACACAGGTGAGAATCTTGCCCAAATAGCCATACCAGCAGGGACAACCATGGGGTCCAGCTGATTCAGGACCTACCTCCCCCAAGCCTACCCCCTGAGCTCCATCTTCCTTCCTGCCCACTTCCCCACCCAGCAGCCTGACACCACCCAAGCTCTACAGCCTGTGAGCCTCTCAGGAGGTCCACAGTAATTAGGGGCACAGGAGGCCTGCTCTAAGCAGAGACACAGGAGGCCCACCCTAACTAGAGACTATACTGCCTTCCTCCAAAGAGACCAACTCAAACTCAGGTCACAGAGCTCTACCTGCCTGTAAGGAGGCCAATTCCAGTCAAAGACACTCAGATCAGTTGACACCAGAGAGAACCAGATGGCCAGAGGCATGTGTAAGAACATAGGTGACAGAACCCAGTGCAATTTGGCACCATCAGAACCCAGTTCTCCCACCACAGCAAGCCCCGGATACCCTAACATGCCTAAAAAGCAAGATAATGACCTAAAATCCAATCTCATGAAGGTGATAGAGGCCTTTAAGGAGGATATAAAGAACTCCCTTAAAGAAATACAGGAAAACACAGGCAAAAAGGTAGAAGCCCTTAAAGAAGAAACAAGTTAATCTCTTAAAGAAATACAGGAAAATACAATCAAGCAGGTGAAGGAGTTAATCAAAATGGCCCAAGAACTAAAAATGAAAATAGAAACAGTAAAGAAAACACAAAAAGAGGCAACCCTGGAGATGGACAACATAGGAAAGAGATCAGGAGCTACACATGCAAACTTCATCATCAGAATACAAGACTGGAACCTAGCATGGCTGTCCTCTGCGAGGCCCTACCAGCAGTTGACTGAGACAGAAGCAGATATTTACATCCAACCATTGGACTGAAGTCTTGGTGACCCCTAAGGATGAAATAGGGGCAGGACTGAAGAAGCTGAACAGGAGAGTGACCCCATAGGAAGACCAGCAGTCTCAACTAACCCAGACCCCAGGGAGCTCCCAGAGACTGAGCCAACAACCAGGCAGCATGCACAGGCTGATCTGAGGCCCCTGGCACATATGTAAGCAGAGGTCTGCCTGGTCAGGCCTCAGTGGGAGGAGATGCACTTAATCCTCAAGAGACCTGAGGGAAAGGGGAAGCCTTGGGGGGAAGCACCCTCTTGTGGCAAGGGGGAGGAGGAATGGGAATGGGATGAGAAACTGTGAGTTGGGGGTACCAAGGGCAGACAATGACTGGAATGTAAATAAATAAAATCACTTTTTAAAAAAGAAAGAAAGAGAAAAGATTCTTTAAAGATCATGAAAAGGTCAACAATTTAAACTGCTGAAACAAGTTCAGGCTAATTAGTTAACCAAATTTAATTATATGTAACTTCACAAATGGCACTTATTGCTTTAATCCTTTATTAAAGTCCATTTTACATTAAGCAAATTAAATGATAGGAGACCCCACGTCACTATACAGCACATAAAGTATGGCTTTATTTTTATTTTTTTATGTCCTATGTAATTTTTTAAATTAGATGTTTTCTTTATTTACAATATCTCCTTTCCCAGGTTCCCCTCAAAAATAAAAATAAAAAGGAAAAAATAAAATAAACAAAAACTAAAACAATCCCCTGTTCCCTCCCCCCTTCCCCTGCTCACCATCCCACCCCTCCTGCTTACTGGCCCTGGCATTCTCCTATACTGGGGCATAGAACCTTCACAGGGCCAAGGTCCTCTCCTCCCATTGATGACCGACTTGGCCATCCTCTACTATACACATGCTGCTGGAGCCATGAGTCCCCCCATGTGTACTCTTTGGTTGGAGTTTTAGTCCCTGGGAGCTCTGAGGGTACTAGTTAGTTCATATTGTTGTTCATGCTAAGGGGCTGCAAACCCTTCAGCTCCTTGGGTCTTTTCTCTAGCAACTTCATTGGGGACCCTGTACTCATGACTTGATTTTTAAATTGAGGAACAACAAAATTAATTTCCTTAGTATTTCAACTTTACAATTTTTTTTTTTCCTTTCTAGGACGTTTAAATGTCTTTGTTCCATGGAGGTCAGCAAATTTGAGATGGGTATCTGATGTAATAAAAAGAACTATAGAGATAAAATAGACAGAGCCTTTCAAAACGACGAGTGGGAGTTAGTGTATGATCCATGATTTGTTACATTACATAAATAGGTAGACGTGGAAATTATATCATTTTCTGGGTTTCCTGGAGAGTCATTTAATTCAGGGTGTGATGAGAGAATAAGAGTTGGGAAATATTTCCCAGTGAGGTAAAGAGTTGAAGAGTTGTCTGGTCAGTGAAGGGCATGAGTGGAATTATATACCAGACCCTGAGACACAGGGCCAAGATAGAGCCACCCAGCACGATTAGCTGCTCTTAAAGTCTGGTGAGAAACAAGGTTGGCAAGTGCTGGCAGAGATCAGAACTTAAAGAGGTTTCAGGATGAATGGGAAAGTCTGATGCTACTGTGAATGTCCTTCGTAGATTTTTAACACTGACTCTGAAGTGATGAACACTGTTTAATATATTTTTAATGGGATATTATCTGTAGATACTTAGAAATGGACCTACCATCTAGACCCTTGGTCAGGAACTGGAGGAGATGGAGGGAAATGATGGGATTATATTTTTAATCCAAAATAAAATTCATTTTAAACATCAAAATACCAAGTAGGGATCCATACCAAAAAAAAAAATGCTTCTGAAAGTACAGAAGCTTTAATACACTGCTGCTGAGAATGTAAACTAACACAGTTACATGGAGATCAATATGGAGGCTTCTCTTAAAACTATGCAAGAGGGGCCGGGGAGATGGCTCAGCAGTTAGGGGCTGGGGAGATGACTCAGCAGTTAGGGGCTGGGGAGATGGCTCAGCAGTTAGGGGCTGGGGAGATGACTCAGCAGTTAGGGGCTGGGGAGATGACTCAGCAGTTAGGGGCTGGGGAGATGACTCAGCAGTTAGGGGCTGGGGAGATGACTCAGCAGTTAGGGGCTGGGGAGATGACTCAGCAGTTAGGGGCTGGGGAGATGACTCAGCAGTTAGGGGCTGGGGAGATGACTCAGCAGTTAGGGGCTGGAGAGATGACTCAGCAGTTAGGAGCTAGGGAGATGACTCAGCAATTAGGAGCTGGGGAGTTGGCTCAGCAGTTGGGAGCACCGGCTGCTCTGTCAAGAGCCCAGGTTTGGTTCTCAGCACCCACATGGGGGCTCACAGGCTCTGTAACTCCAGGGAATCCGATGTCTTCTGACTTCCACAAGTACCAAGCTCAGGTAGTACACATATAATCATGCATATAAACCACTCATACATATAAAATAAAATCATTTAAGTTAAAAACAGCCAACTAAGCATAAATCTACACTACAACCAGATAGACCACTCCCAATCCCGGAGAGTTACCAAAAGACTGTAAGTCAGTATATCGCACAGATGCCTTCCTATCGATGTTTACTGAAGCATATTTTACAATAGCTATTTAAAGGAAGAAACTAGGACAGTGGTAGGGCACGCCTTTAATCCCAGCACTTGGGAGGCAGAGGCAGGCAGATTTCTGAGTTCGAGGCCAGCCTGGTCTACAGAGTGAGTTCCAGGACAGCCAGGGCTACACAGAGAAACCCTGTCTTGGAAAAAAAACAAAACAACAAAAAAAAATGTTAAAAATTGAAGGAAGAAACTAAAGTGCCTATCAAAAACTAGACGAATAAAATGTGGGATTTATACATGTGGAGTTTTTCTTTGCCACAGGAAAGTGAATGCAACTACAGATAATTATATTAAGTTCGTCTCAGAAAAGCAAATATCATAGGCACCTTTGACTTTATGTAGATACGTAAGACCATATATGGTACTGGCAAGATGGCTCGGTGGATAAAGAAACTTCCTGCAAGTCTAAAGACTTGAGTTCGATCCTGAGGACCCACATGGTGGAAGGAGAGAACCAACTCTTGAAAGTTGTCCTCTGATCTTCATATGTGCCCAGGGATATGTATATACATTCTCACAAAGTTAGATACATACATACATACATACATACATACATACATACACACACACAGTAAACAAATTTAATTATATATATGTAAAACATGTCCATAAACATAGATGAATAAATGTAAAAATTTTTCTAATCATGCATGTCTATATAACATGAAAGTAAAATAAAACTATTTAGGGAAACAAAGAGGATGAATGTGAGAGAGAAAGGAGGCAGGCAAGGACTGGAGAGCTTGGGAAGTAACGTCCTCAAACACATCATATTTTTGTATGAAGATGTTCTCAGGATGCACAATGCCATATGCAAGAACATACTTAAACTAGAAAACAATCAGAGAACACAGTATTTGAAACATGGATCTGGAAGTGAGAGGCTGTTGCCAATGTTGCTGGTGAAGTGACAAGGACTCTAATTTGGATTTGCAGAAATAACCCTTCCAGTCTGAAACTTGGTGGAGAAATCAGTCAAGAAGCTGAGGCAGGCCTGGCGGTGGTGGTGCATGCCTTTAATCCCAGCACTTGGGAGGCAGAGGCAGACAGATTTCTGAGTTCAAGGCCAGCCTAGTCTACAGAGTGAGTTCCAGGACAGCCAGGGCTACACAGAGAAACCCTGTCTCAAAAAAAAAAAAAAAAAGTCAAGGCAGTAACTTCTGCAGGACCCAGTTGTAACCTACCATGTGGTGGTTCCTCCAACAAGGCCATACATCCTAATCCTTTCAAATAGTCCCACTCCCTGGTGAACAAGTATTTGAATCTGTGAGTTATGGGGGGAGGGCATTCTCATTCAAACCCTACACTTAGTTATTTCTCTCCCACTCCTTCTGTTCTACCAGCCTGCCATCCTCTGCTCTTCAGTTTCTCATCCCTTATCTACCTTTATGACACCTGTGTTCCAGCATCTCTCCCTTCTTAAGCTTATCTTCCTCCCCCACAATGGCCCCTGCCTAGTTTCCTGGCTTCTACAGGTGCTCCAAGGTAAACATGCAAATCTAAACATTCAAACTAGGCTCCTGTCTTAGTTTGGGTTTGACTGCTGTGAACAGACACCATGACCAAGGCAACTCTTATAAAGGACAACATTTCGTTGGGGCTGGCTTACAGGTTCAGAGGTTCAGTCCATTATCATCAAGGCAGGAACATGGCAGCATCCAGGCAGGCATGGTGCAGGAGGAGCTGAGAGTTCTACATCTTCATCTGAAGGCTGCTAGTGGAAGACTGACTTCCAAGCAGCTAGGGTAAGGGTCTTATAGCCCACACCCACAAATGGCACACCTATCCCAACAAGGTCACACCTCCTAATAGCGCCACTCCATGGGCCAAGCATATACAAACCATCCCAGCTCCACATATGAGAGAGAACACACTCCATTTGTCTTTCTGAGTCTGGGTTACTTCATTCCAAATGATTGTTTCTAGGTCCCCCATTTTGTCTATGAATTCCATAATATAATTTTCTTTTACAACTGGGTAGTATTCCATTGTGTATACATATCACGTTTTTATTATTCACACTTTGGTTGATAAACATTTATAGGTTCTCCCCATTTCCTAGGTCCTGTAACTGTTACAGTCACAAACATGGATAAGCAAGTATCCCTGAAGTAGGAATAGAGTCCTTTGGGTATATGTGCAGGAGTGGTATAGCTCAGTGGTATATCTATAAAGTTTAGCTTTCTAAAGAACATCCGTGCTGACTTCCTCTGTGGCTAAAGGAGCTCTAGCAGAGTTAGGTAGAAGACGTCTAACGGGAAAGGGAGGGAAGACAAGAGAGGGAAAGGAAGAACAAAATATCACATTTTCTCTTATGTGCCGAATGTAGACTTTACATGGAGAGAGGCAGGGGGACTATTTCCATGGAGGGACAAGAGTGGTGAAGGGACGATGGAAAACAAAGAGAAGATAAAAAGAGTGAGGTAAGACAGTATGTATCTATTAAGATGTCATAATCACACTCACTTGTAGGCTTATGTTCTTAAATGTTTAATAAGTGTACTTAAATGCTTCAACCTCCCTTGTAACCCACTATGAAAGGAAAGGTTAATAGAGCAAAGGAGGATGTGGATGCATTTAGAAGTAGTTCTTCGGAGCTAATTCACTCTGAGTTGTCAGGATCTCAGCAGTTCAGTTCACACACATCGGCTCCTTCCATTCACAAACACCATTCATGAATCAGCAACAGCAGCTTGATCCAGAGGAAACCACCAGGCTCTGCCAATGGGCCTGAGTCCACTGAATTGGCAAGAAGCTACCAGAACACCCGTCAGGAGTTTTCTGCTCTCTCAGCAAAGAGTGGCAAAGCAAACCAATACCACCCTAGATGATAACAACCATAACACATCAAAAGAATAGAAACCATCCATGCCAACCTAAGGAATCAGGATGATGATTCCTTATCTTCTTATATACACTCATTAATTTGTACAATAACTAAAAATATAAAGGGAGAAAGAGTTATCCACAGATGTGGATGAAGAAGATGGAGGACAGAGGAGATGCCTCCTTCCCTGCCCGCAGCATAAATGGGTGGCATGAACTCTAGTTTGTGGCAAAAACTAAAACCCCTGTTTGCTTCATTTTTTTTTTCTGCTTACAATGAGAATTCATGTGGTCGTTGGGAATAAGGGACTCTCTGATCAGATACCACAAGAGAAAAAATTTTGGGAGCTTCTTTGGAAATGGAAGGTTGATAATTAAGAGGGAAGGGGATGAAATTATTTGGTGTTGTTCAGGCACATGGGTATATCATGACATGAAACAAAACTGTCAGAGTATCACTCGGGAGCTGAGGGAACACAGAGAATGAAGCTGAACTTTGCAGATCATTATGATGGGGAGTTAATGGGTCTAAAATGGAGGGTACTTACACGCATGCCTGGTGGATCACGGACCATCGTCCCAATCATGAAACAGTAGAAAGGGGCTGACGGAAAGGACAGTGAGCATAAATCAGAAAGCTAATTGAATTTGAAAAGACAGGCAAAGAAGCAGTACGTGTAAGCTAACAGGACAGACAGACACAGTTGTGTGGAGTATTCCAAACGGGACAACTTAGATGATGCAAGCCCTGCCCACGCGGCTTCGGAACACGCAGCTTTAAGTGAGTCATTAGATAACCTTTTTTGGAGATCAAGAAAGTAGATTTTTATATTGCTTCATATTTCATCCGAACACAATAGTCACCTAGATAATAGGATCCCTGGTAGTAAAGGGAGAACTTTGCGGGTGACCAGAGGACTTTGGAAAGAATGAAGGAAGCAGGAAGGAGAGGCGGGGGGTGGGGGTGGAAGTGGGGGTGGGGGGTGGGAAGTGTGTAGAGCAGCCTATGACTCCGTGGCTGAAAAAGTGCTGCCCAGAAGTAGCTCGGGTTAAACCGATGCCTCATCTCCCAACACACTTGTCGGTGCAAAAAGATTCCTTTTAATTACGCAAGAATGACTTTCAAAAAAAAAATAATCACACTTAATTTTGATACAGGCAATGGCCTTTCTCGCACGATAAATGTTAATTCTACAAATTCAGAGGTGCTCTATCTCAGAAACATTTTCAAAACACCTAAGAAAAGCATTAAGGGAAATAAAGAGGGGGAGCATTAAAGTTGCTCGAGAACGCGTCTCTACCGATTTCTGTTACAAAGTCCCAAGTATGAAGGATAGCAATGTTCGGTCTAACTATCAGACTGCCACCCACAAGATTGCGTTCTTAACCTTGCAGCTAACACAGATTAAATTGTCAAGAATCGCTTCCATTCCAGTTGGTGGCAGGGGTGGGATTTATGGCACTGTTTTCTCTCAGTGTAACAAGCTTTGTCCCAGGATTTCCGTTTTTAGGATCGTATGTCCTCATATGTTTCCCGGGAGATAACGCTAGATGGTGTCGCTTTGACCTTTCCTGTGTCCCATTATTTCACTAACTTCATTGTGACCGTTCCCTCTGCCGTGGTCCCTCAGCAGCCCATGACACAAGAAGAGAAAGGCAGAAGGACACCATTCATAAAGGTTGAGCAGACACAGGCAGCCAGCGCAGGCCCTGATTGCACCTTTAATTAGCTTAGCTTGGTTTATTGTCGTTTAAACATAGTCGTTAAGCTGGAAACAAAACAAACCTCTCCTATAAATCACGAATGAATTAATGCCATGAAGAGATAGGTTTTTATTATTCGCAGAATCTCTCACCTAGAAACTTATGTAATATAACCTGTAAGATTCAAAAAGAAGTGTGGCTTTATTTCTCCCCATTCCATGCATATGGACACTACCAGCCGTTACTTAGGCTGAGAGAGACACTTTTTTTTTAACCACAAACTTAAAATTATTATGTAAGTATTATGTAGCAACAAGATTGCAAAGATTTCAAAGGACTGGTCCTGTTGTAGGATATTTCAGAGAAGAAGACAACTATCTAAAAACAGACTGGACCTCAGGGATAGAATTTAGAGAAAGATACATATGTTGTGGTTGTGAGTTTGTTGGACATTAAGACTACATCCGGCGGCCACACGCTCTGTGGTGAGGGGCACTGATGTGGGCATTTGCCCAATTAAAGTCCCAAGAGTAAATCAGACCTTGGGATTTGACTCCTTGCTGTCAGGTAACTTGTACTCCCCAGAGTTACTGCTAGCCGCACACCATCATTTCAGTGTGAAAATGACTTAGACCATGGTTCCCTCTAGGAGATATATCTCAAAGGCTGAGGTGTGATGTCCTTTGTAAAGATTCTGAGACCCTGGAGTCTGAGTTATTGTGACACCAGGAATATACAGCTTAGTGGTCATATGGTTAGGATAAGAGGAGAAGCGATTGTGAATGTGAATTCCTCTGATAGCCTTTTGCCTTGAAACTGGCTCAAAAAGAGTTAAACAGATGATAAAGTTATTTTAACAAGCTAGATGATCTTTCCTATAGTAAAAATATCCTCGGTCCTTCTGGTATTGATGAATTCTTTCAGTGAGTTCATAAATTTAAAAACATAGGCAAAGTTTTCCCTGGTTTTCTTCAAAAAAAAAATTTTTTTTCAAGGTTAGGTTAAGTCAGAATTCTATTTGATTTAAAATTTCTAAAAACGAATAGAAAATATGAATATTTAGTTTGTTATTCCCTAATCAGAAAAAAAGAAAAGGAATGATAACATATTAATAAAATATTTGAAAACTTTAAATAGAATATTATATCCCCTTTCCAGTTCTACATTAAAATGTTCCTTGGTTCCTTTATAGTGCGAAACATTTGGGTGTTATTTTCACATAATAATTAGTCTTAATCTGGTATCTGTTTGAATTAGTGAAGGGAGAAACTAAAAATAGCCCATCTATTAAAAACTCAATAATTGTCCAAAATGGCATTGTATAAAAACAAATCTTTTCTCTGTCCTCTTTTGAGTCACTTACTTCTCAAAGTTCTCTGCAGGTCAGAAGAACCTTGACGGTTCCATCTGAGGCAAGTGATGCCTGAGAGACTTCATTTCTTTCACTGCATTGTTTTCTCTTGACCCTTAGATACTCGAGGTTCGGAGATAGTTTACTGGTGATAAGTTAGTAAATGTTGTAGGCTCTATTTGCTCATCTCCTCTCCTGTCTCATGCACATCTGTATGAATAATGTGCCAAAGTTAAGGATGTGACAGTAACATGTTGATGCCTGTATTTGTGACTCATTCTATACCCCTGGCTCTGCCTTTCAGCCCAGTGCCGTTCAGATTTCCCGGCCGACATCTCTTCTTTTCAGCCTATCTTCCTAACTTCTCCAGACAGCGAGCTAACCACGCAAGGCATTGGCATGCTGTTCCCCTTGAACCCTTACTCATCCCCGTGCAGGCTTCATCTCGCTCCAGCCACACACTAAGCAAAGGAAAGGACTTTGTCTACCTGCCCAATGTTCCTTTCTTTACCATCTAGCATCCTGCCTGTTCCACAAATACTTTTCTTACTTGATAATTACTTAATTTTCAGAGTTTTCCATACAATGCGTTTCTATCATATCCTTTCTCCTCCCCCAACTCCTCCGAGAAATTGCTACCTACCTACACCATTTCATATGGCTTCCTCTCTCAAAAAGAAAAATAGTCATCCCCCACAAAACAAAACATGAAGTCTATTCTTTGTTGGCCAACTATTCATGAGCTGGAAACCTACCCTAGAATGTGGTTGCTATGTTCAGTGTCACACCATTGGAGAAAACTAACTTTCCCTCTTCCAAACGCTATCACAGGCAAATGCATTCTTAACTAGAGGTGGAACCCTGTGCCCAGTTACACCTTCCCTGTGTTGGACCCCTGCCTGGCTTGAGTTTGTGCAGGTCTTATGCGTACTCCCTTAGCCTGGCTTGAATTTATGCAGGTCTTTTGCCGACTCCCTCAGTCTTTATGAATCTATATATACATTAGCCCTGTCTGAAAAAAAAAAAATACTGTTTCCTCTGAGTTATACATAAGCTCTGGCTCTTACATTCTCCTCTTCCACACAGATCTTTGAGCCTCGAGGGAGAAGTGTGTGATACAGACATGCCATTTGGGACAGAGTACTCCTAACCTTCTCACTCTCTGCACGTTGTCCCGTCATGGGTCTCTTGCCTCATTCCCATCTACTGCAAGAAATTTCTCTGGTAATAACTCAGTGATGCGTTGATCTATGGCTATATAGCAGAAAGGTGCTACCAGTCATTTTATTGCTGGGCTCACTTAGGAGAACAATTGTAGCAGGTTTGGACTATGTTCATGGGTCATGTTCTATTTAGTCTCATGATCTTGGCCTTATCTCCAAGGAAAGGTATGGGCTCCATCTCAGAGAGTGCCCCTTAAATAGAAGCAAAGGGTGGTTGGTTGCTCCAGTGGCATCTTAGATATTATTGCACAAGTGTGTAGACCTTGCAGGCATCTCCCAATAATTGACTAGAAAGCTCCTTAGTCTTCCTTTTTTAAAACATTACATTCTATTTACTCTTTGTGGAAAGGTCCCCCTCCTCCTCCATAGTCCCTGACTAGCAACCTAACTTCTGTGGATGTTGTGAATGAAAACACACATATCTAAACGTAAAAGTTAGCATCAAAGTATAAGAGAAGACACTCGATATTTGCCTTTTGGGGTCTGGGTTAGCTCACTTGGGTGGTTGTTTCTAGCTCCACCCGCTTACCTGTGAAGTTCACATTTTGTTTTTCTTAATGGCTGATTAATATGCCATTATGTAAATGTACCACATTGTCACTATTTGTTCATCAGTCGATGGACATCTATGTTGTATTGAATTTCTGGCTATTATGAATAGAGCAGCAGTGAACATAAGTGAGCAAATATCTCTGCAGTAGGATGTAGAGTCCTTTATGTCTATGCCCAAGAGTGGTAGAGCCGGATCATGTGGTAGATCCATTTAACCAACACATTGCTTTCCATTGTGACTATACAAGTCTGCGCTCTCACCAACAATGAATGAGAGTGTTCCCCTTTCCCCACATCCTCACTAGCATGGGCTTGTAGTGGTAGCACGTGCTCTGTCGTGAGACAGAGGAGGAGGTGGAAGGAAAGCAGAGTAGAAGCATGTGGCCTAGAGAAACTGCAAGTTATAAGATGGGGAAGATGGTAGTGTAGTGGTAGATCTGCCCAATCTAGGATCACAGCTTGTATTCATATTAATTGAGTTGTGTTTTCATTGCCCGGGCATATTTGGGTTGGAGATTTACCGCAACACGTGCCGTCCTTTGATTTATTGGTCTTAGTTTAGTCATTCTTATTAGGGTAAGATGAAATCTCAAAGTAGTTTTGATTTTCACTTCCAGGATGACTAAGGGCGCTGAGTGTTTCCTTAAGAGTTTCTCAGCCATTTGCATTTCCTCATTTGAAGAATTTCTCTTTAGTTCTGTACCTTACTTTTTATTGGGCTCTTTGTTTTCTTGGTGTTCATTTTTGAGTTTATGGTATATTTTAGATACCCTCTGTCAGGTTTTAGTTTTAGTCATATAACTGGTAAATATTTTCCCTTTAGCTAGGCTGGTCTTTGCTCACATGATGGTGTCATTTCCTCTACAGAAGCTATTTACTTCATGAGCTCCTGTTTATTGATGGTCTTAAGGCCTGTGTTGTCAGTTTCCTATTCAGAAAGGAGACGATGTCAATTCCCTGTGTCAATGGGTTCATGTGTGTTCCCTACTTTGTCTTCTGGTAGATTCATGTTATCTGGTCTTATGTTGAGGTCCTTGATCCATCTGGATAAATTTGTTAGGTCTATCTACTGTCTAATTTTAGATCTGTCTACACACTTCAAATGGTTTTGCCAGCAGAACAGAGCAAACACACCTTTGAAATTTAAATCAATGAGTTTGAGAGTTCTGTCAGTGGTGTACAGCATCTACAGCTCTTACAGAAGGCCTGAGTTCAGTTCCCAGCACCCCCTACCTATGACCCTAGCTCCAGGAGATGAGATGCCCTCTTTTGTCCTCAGTTGACACCTATGTTTTCTTGCATATACACATACACAGAGATAGGGATAAATGCATTCAAAAATAGAATAAAATCTTTTTAAGAAAAATATGAGTCACTGACTCTCTTATATAGGTAGGTTACTATTTATCTCAAAACAAATTATAGAACAAAGCAAAGCAATACCTGGTTCCTTAATTAAAGAGTTCGTTTGATTATCAGTTGAGAAATATAAGCTGGGAACTACAAGGCTCTGGCATTCTGTGAACATGAGATCCAAAGACTGTACTCTCAGGAAACATTCCATCACTTGATATGTTATTGCTAGTATTGAGAGGCTTTGATTTGGTTTCTGTCCCTGAGGGTTTGTCTGTCTGGGGGCTTTCTTAAATCATAAAAACAAGATAGTTTTTTAAAAAAAAATAGTGTTCTTGTTAAATTTTACACATTTTAATACTTAAGCTCTTGCTGACAATTTTTAAATGCCACACTAACAGCCGTGTAAGATGGTATTTTCCTTACTGAACATTAGTGAGCTTTTTCGGTCTGTCATGGAACCTGCGGAGACTAGTCATTTAGAACACTTATAAAAACCCTTAGACTCTTACCAGGATTCTGTTAGAATAGCAAGCTCTCCCAAACCACCTACTTTCTCAACAACTGACTGAAAGCTCAAACAGAAGCAGCCGCTGTCTGCATGTACACGAGCATTCTTACTGTGGATCAGAGCTATTAGTCCCCAGCAAAGCCATTGTCCCTGAACCCAGACTCGTACCCCAGCTCTGACAAAAGTTGTGACCGAGAAGGAGACATCCCATAAACTCTCTCAAAGACTATTTTACATTTCTCAGGGTTCCTCTTGACACTAAAATATGACCTTCATTACTCATGTGACGGTACATATTCCAACGTAATGACCTCTAATAAATCCTAATGACCAGTGTGAACCCAGGTAGCTCAAGCGAAAACTGCAGAAATGCACCACTGTCATCCACGTGTCTTCTAGGCAATGCGTTCCAGGTTCCTGCCGCCATAATGTATTTCTAATTTCAAGCTGTATTAGTAAGTTAGAACTGTTGTAATTCTGCAAACCAGCAAAGTAAGAAACCGTAAGGAAGGAACCATCTAGAAAGGAACATGCCACGCAAAGTCCTTTCAAACAGTTCCACTCCCTGGTGACTACGGATTCAAATATCTAAGCCTATGGAAGCCATTCCTATTCAAACCACCACAACAGTCATCTCTAGTTTGATGGATCCAAAGTAGGAGCTAAAAATGGAGCCTATCCATGTTCCTGAAACTATGAGACCAAGCTGTCAAATGGTTTGAATCCTAAGAGTCACAGTCCTGGTGGGATGTTCTTCTTAGAGCTTATATTGAGTCGGCTGTGGAATAAAAAGATGAGGACTTTGAAAATAAAGCTCCTTAAGGTTTTACCCAATATTAGCTAGTGTACACATTCCCATTAGAGAAGCAGGGAGGGGGAAAACACCCCCCAAATAGCGTAGGGACTAAAGCTTAACTTGTCCTCTACCGTGTGATGGGAAGTTCTGACAGAAGGTCCACATCTTTGTGGCACTCTGAATCTTGGAGGTCAGGATATCTGATTCTCGACATTAGAAGTCTTCTGTTTGATTTTAAATTATCACTACATCAATGAAACTAGAAAGTCCCCCTTTGACACTTTTTGCTTAGCATTAAGAGTGTTAATAGTCTAAAGGGCCAAGGAAACAAACTAATTATTCCATGTCAAGACATTAATTCTCAGTTCCAGTAGATAAGATCACCACCAACTCAGGAACAAAAAGCGAATGCTTTCATTTTCATTTTTTTTTTAATGTGAAAATTAGATCCAAAGACTATTTGCGCATGATAAAAGTGGTTTGCAAGCTGGGGTCTTCTAATCAAGCCAGCAGTACTGATTTGGGCTATGACGTTCAATAAGATGTATTTCTAGCTTGTAAACTAACCTAGTAGCAGACCTCCAGGAAAGTCCCTATGGCCATCACTTCTATAACCTTCCTAAATTAAATAGGACTTTTGTGCAGAGTGAAATGGTACAGGGGGGTACAGAGAAATCTTCCGGAAGACTCCCAAGTATTCCAGTTCGCTCTCAGTTTTGGAACTGTTTTAAAACCAAACCATACACCTATGCCATTCTTATTTCTGTCGAGTTAGTTAATATGCTTTTATTATTTTAAGTTATGGCTCTGGACAGATGTTCTATCGATAGGAAACTGCTGCATCCAGTGCGAATAGCATCGACATCTCCTGAAGGTCTGAGTGTGTCGTGCTGGTTCACACTCTAATCCTAGCTGACGAATCAAGAAGTTATCCACGAATGTTCAAGTTGAGCTAGAAGATTGGCTGATTTGATCTTCTCTTGGATGCTTCACTAAGCCAATCCCCCTAAGCCATTCGTGATTTCAGAGTACGACATGGCAGGCGTGTGGAGTCCATGGTTTCAAATGTGTTGTGTTTCATTTACAGAAATCACTTTGTGCCTCTGCATGCCTTCCCTCTACTCCAGCTCTTCAGTCACGTGGGACAGTAGAGCAAGGGGAATTCATTGCTGTGCACAGCCGTGGACTCACTTGTCCCCTTCTTCACTTCAGTTGTCCTTAAAAGATTCCCTGTATGCTCTTGGACCTCAGGGTTTCAATTGTGTTGGTGAGGGCTTGCTCTAACACACATTGTGCTGCAATGTGCTGCTTTACCGCACAATCAAAAGCCTCTCAGATTAAACTCCCAAATCTGAGGTTCCACCGAACCATCCCTAAATCTTGACTTTGGTTACTGTAGTCAAAGCTAACAAGGCTATCCACTAAAAAGCACTGTAATTGTTAGAAAACCTTTACTGTTTCATTCCTTGTCTATATGATGGGGATAGTATACAATATATAACAAATGCCTTATATTATACTATATCATATTACTATCCAATGTATATTAACATCATGTTATATAGTAATAGAGATTATAGCATAGGATATACATTTGCAATGAGACAGCATTTAGATACAGTACTTAAAAGCAGTTTAGCATCGTATTTCATATATGATAGCGCCACAAAATGCGAGCCGTCCTTAAATATTCCAATATTCCTCATCACATATGGGAAATAGCTAATGACTTTTTGACTCTACTAAGGACTAGATATTGAGAATAATGTATAATCTATCTTCAGCTCTCAGTTTGATCTTTGTACAGTGATCCAAGTAACCTGGAAAAGACAAGAGTCCTCATTTCTTTTTTTCTTTTTTTTTTTTTTTTTTTTTTTTTTTTTTTTTTTTTTTTTTTTTGGTCTTTGAGACAGGGTTTCTCTGTGTAGCCCTGGCTGTCCTGACACTCACTCTGTAGACCAGGCTGACCTTAAATTTAGAAATCCACCTGCCTCTGCCTCCCAAGTGCTGGGATTAAAGGTGTGCCCCACCACTGCCCAGCAGCCTCATTTCTAAATTGTTATTTTAACTAGAAGATCAACTGCTGATGTGTGAGTCTTCACCTGGGAGCCAATAGAAACTTGTCTCAGGCACTTATCAAGGCAGAGGATACTTGCTCCAGTATCTGTCGGGATGTCTCCCTGGCTTGAGCTAGAATCTCTCCACCTTCTAATTTATGAAAACGCTTTATGCTGATCTAATGAAATAGTCTCTTTTTCATTGTCCTTCATTATTCTCTCACTTACAAATTCATTACACAAAGAAAAAAATGCATTCCAAAATTAATTATCAAAAGGAATCTCATTGGCAAACGTACAGCCTAATGTCACACAAAAGAACACTTACAGAATAAAGTACCATGAGATTCTATATTCCAGCCACAAAATACTATGTATCCTTGCCATGGATACATAGCACGAACCACTTGCCTTTTTTTAATTTAACTTTTTTTACTTTTTTATTAAATTATTTTATTTATTTACATTCCAAACGTTGTCCCCCTTCCCAGTCCCCCTCCCCGAGTTCCTCATCCTATCTCCCCTCTCAGAGGGTGTTCCCCAATCCACCCCCACCTCACTCCCACCAGCATCCCTCTTCCCTGGGCATCAAGTTTCCACAGGATTAAGCGCATCCTCTCCCACTGAGGCCACACAGGGCAGGCCGCTGCTACACATGAACCTGGGGAATGCGGGGGCGGGGCGTGGGAGAGGAAAGGGGGAGGGCAGTAAGACAGCCATTGCTGGTGCTGGCGGCTGATTTCTGAATATACCATCAGCCAAGGCACCCGACAAGAAGCAAGCGCGATTTTTTTAAACTTACATGCAACAATCTCCCCTCTCTAAGCCAACCTTCTGCCAGTCAGACTTTATCAGTATGTACTGGGCTCCTCATGGGCTTCACTATGGGACCAAGTCCCTGGAGTGCACATGTACGGCCATGAAGTTTCATCTTAGTTCAGCTTCCAGTGCTTGTTTATGCATCAAGCTGGCTTACTCTGTTTGACGCTCCTTTTAAAATATCCAGGACTCTGAAGTTTGATTCTCCTTACAAAAGATTGCAAATATCACGTGACCTGACATTCTTCATATGTTATTTTATTGGCAATTTATGGATGCTTTTGAAAGAAATCATCTTATGAATATATAACAGAAATGCCTGGAACTTTTATAATTAGCATCTTTCTTTTTAGATGTCCTGTTATATTTGAATGGGAGCCTTGTATGAATGTGTAATATATGCCTTGGGTTTGGACTATTAAGTCCTTTTGTGACTAGTCACAAAAGTTGCCATGGCTAAATCCTGCTCATTTCATAACCTGTATTTGTCAATGCGTGTATCAAGCCACACGGCAAGAAGAATTTATCGTCAGAGGGTATCAGGTTGGATTTTAATAGTACAACATGACAGAAAACAAAGGCACCATCTGTGACCTATGGCACACATACGAGTCTGATATGAAGAACTCGCTCTGTGGAGGCTGGTGGTCAGATATTCTCTTCTCTCCTTGGGCACAGAAGAAGATCAGAGCAGTATGTGGGAGATTCAGAGATTACAGTCAGAGAGACACAAAGGACAAAGCTGACCTCACTTAAACCATAGGTGCCAATGCTCTTTCAGAGGAGAATCTGAAACTAACCACTTCTTCTTGCATCTAAAAACTGAAAATATGTGTCAATGTTTGTGAGGGATTGAGAAAGGGCATTTCTGGCATTTCCAAGCACAATCACGCATCGTTTGAAGAGTGATGTATTTAACTACGGTTTAATTTTATTCTAGAATAGGAAACACGCTTTCAGAACTTTAAAGTTCTAAATGCAGAAAAGTTTAAACAATGAAAGATTGTGAGTTTCAGGCCAATGTAGACCACATAGCAGAAAATAATAAACAAATGATAAATGACAAATAAAATTTAGAACACAGAAAGTGAAAACTGTGATATCCATTGCAAAATTTGTGGGAGGAATAAAACGTAGAAATTTTATATTAATGCCATAGACATTAATTTGATATTATTTTTAAATATACTCTCATGCTATAGGTAAATGTAATGAAAAACATACATCCTATATAAGGGTGTGGTGGGAGGGTCCCGTGAAAGGCAGCCTGTTCTCTGGTTGAGCTAGGTTAAAACCCCGGAGACCCAGCCTATAACTCTGCAAGGGACCGAAGGAAGTTTGCTCGCTCCCAGACACCAGGCTCCTGACACGAGGCCCAGCTCTGTAATTCTGTGGCCATCAGTCACATAGGGCAATGCCCCCCAAGCTCCTGGTATTCTGTCTGCGCTCCACCCCAACAGTTACCTGGTAACAGCCAGGTATGCCCCGCCCCACAGTTACCTGGCAACAGCCAGGTAGGCCTGGCCCACTATAAAAGAGGCTGTTTGCCCCCCTCCTCCATCTCTTAGTCCTGCTTCCCTCTCTTAGCCCTGTTACGCCCCCTCTCCGCATTCCCTTCCCCCCTTCTACTTCTCTACTCTCTCACTCTCTCTGCCTTTCTCTGCCTCTACTCTGTGATAATAAACGCCTTAAAGCCATAGACTGCCTCTTCTTATCAGGACCCACCATGTTGGAGCGATAGAGCAGGTCTTCCTGTAAAGAGCCTTGCCTAATCTCCTGCAGGAGGCCTCCCTGCATTCTCAGCCACAGTCTCCACCAAGCCAAACCACCAGCCTAAAGACTCTCCTCCCTGTGAGAACCAGTCGGAGCTCTCTCCTCCCGCCCTTTTCCTTCTGCCCGGGATAGAGCCCCGCCAACAGGCCCCACTCTGTTCTCAGCTCTTCCTCAGCACCCAGCAGCATCTGTGGTGCCCAAGAGTCCAAGCCAACTCTGGCAGGTTCCATGGGGACCTCAGACCGCACCTCACCACCCCCGGAGCAGGGTCCTGCGGTTTCTCACAGCCTGACACCCACCTGGCAGCAGAGGGGGGTGCTCACGGTCAAACTTCCAGCGTCCCGTCTCGCCCAGTAGCCTGAGCCCCAAGCTGATGTGAGACCCTATTTTTAACCTAAATCTGTGTACATGTATGCATATACAGAGAGGGGAGGAGAGAAAGATAATGCAAAAAAAAGGAAAGAATGAAAAATATTGCCATAAAAGTTAAATACACAAAGCATGATAAGAGCAAGTGTGAAATAAGGTGCATATCAAATAAGGACCCCTCACAGGAGACAGATCATCATAATGAAAGATATGAAGAATTTTGGAAATTAATTTTATGAGTAGACTTCATGAATGTGCCCATTTTTTTCTGCATTTTCACTCTGGATTTTTACATTTTTTTAAATTGTTTTTACATTATGGGTATGAGAGTTTTGCCTGAATGTATGTGTATATGACACCTGCAGAAGACACGGATATCTTATCCCCTGTGACTGGAATTTCAGGTGGTTGTGAGCAGCCATGTAGATGCTGAGAATTTAATACGGATCCTCTGCAAGGGAGCAAGTGCTCTCAAGTGCTGAGCCATCTCTCCAGTCCCATGTTTTCATTCTTAAGACATGAAAAGTGATATCTTAGTCTCTTGGTGTTTATCACAATCCCCGAGGGTGGATTCATCTGTCCAATACTGAGATTTTTTTAAGTTTTCAGCTCTTAGAAATAATTTCATTCAATATTCCCGTTGCTACAATTACACACTAATATGCCGGCACAATAATATCATTATTGAAGGAATAGTTGGATAAATCTCGTATCAAAATAAGCTAAGCAACTTTGAAGAGAATTTCGGCAAAAATAAACGGAGTGACCTTCCTGTGGCCACCCTGAAAGACTGCAAACTGTCGCGATGACTCTATTTGATTCCATTGCTCAAAGTTAGAACAGCACACCAGCGCCACGTTCATGTGACGTGTGTTCTTACGTTTCCCAGAGACTTTTAACAGTCTCCCCAAAGACAAGTTTCGGACTCAGAGCTACACTTTCCTGACATTCTGATCAGTCATACCCATTTCTCTGTGTGTGCTATTTTACTTGGGAATTTCTTCACATTTAAGGGTTAATTTTTATGACTAAACCGAACAGGGTAAAACAGAAAGACAGACTGATGTTGGAGCGCCCTCTGCTGTTTGATAGGAAGTTGAGCTGCTATTCAAACGCCGATCCCACACAATAGGCAGTACAAATTAACACTAATTACAAGAAACGTCTGTGTACCTTACACATTCCCATGGAGAGTGCATCATACGATTGCTTGGTTTCCTTAAACATTATATAGGAAATCTGGTTTTCCCGAAGCTCTTTGCCAAAAGAACAGAGATCTATGCTTGTTCGCTCTAGATCCTAATGTTTTAAAAGCTCCTAGCTGTGATGTCTGTGGATATCGGCCAAGAGGGTTTTAGATCTAGGCGTGAGAAAGAGAATTCAACTTTTTCAGAGCATCCTTTCCTCTGTGAAACATTTGGTAAACTCCGTGTAACCAGCTGAGTGCGTGAGGCTAAACTTTCTTAGTTTTCTTCCCGAGAAAATGAGACAGTGAAAGAAACGTTGAAGGAAACCTACATTGAAATGTGTGAAACAAATGCTTATTAATTTTGTGCATTTCAAGTAAATTAGACGAAGGAAGGGAGGGTTCCTGTTTTGAAAAAGATGCTATACTCATTTGTTCACCAAACGCAAGCTACCAGATTAAATTTCAAGACTGAATACTTTTTTCTTTTTTTAAACTTTTATTGCATTATGATGAGAAAGTCACATGATTTCAATTTATCTGAATTTGTTAACATTTAAAAACATATTTTAAGTAAACGGAATTAAATCACATTCTTGTTTCCCTTTTGTACCCCAACTACTCCCAGAGACCACCCCTTCAATACCTATAATATCTTTTTTGTCATATTCCTTAAAATTTATAAAATATTATGACAATAAAAATAAGTATTATAAAAGTTGTTTGATATAAAACAACAATCAATTTAACAGTCATATGTAGATGCTCGCCTGCAGCAATAGTGAAAACACATTTTTCTCAATATAAATTTTAAATAACTCCAAACATATTAACTGTATATTTCAAAATAATACATCACTACTAGTATTTTCTTAGATGAACATAAATATATAAAGTCTTTTTGTTTGTTTGTCTTGTATTTAGTAGAATTTAAAATCTTGGCTCTTTCTGTGTGGTACAAGCCCAAAATAAGAACAATTTTTAGACATTGGTTTTCATTGTAATAAGGCTGTACTTCAATGACCCTCACATCACCAAAGGATTTTACCTCCATCATAGCTAAGCTGAGAGTTGACAGTTCTGCTGCACCAAGAAATGAATTGTAGGCACGATTTTTGGATACAGACTTCCTGCTATGGTCAAAGCTATTTGATTTGAGTGAGTGACTTTATTCTCAGCCCACAGAGAACACGTTACATCCATTTAAGAAATGGTGTATGTATTAAGATGGTCTATCCAAATATCATTCACCAACTGTTTCAATGAACAGTGGTTCTGCTTGGAGAGTGGCACAGACATTAGGTGAGGGTAAGAATTTGGTTCATTAGTTGTGATAATTTGGAAAAGCATACATCTCAGAGAAAGAGTAACTTATAAAGTCCTCTTCTTCAAACTTGATACAAGAGTTACAAATGTCAAGCAAAGCGTTCAGTCTCACTCTTTGTTGTTCTCTTACAAGCAACCTCCATAGTTAATCGTCTATATTTCTTTGGGTATATAAATACTTTTGAAATATATAAGCTGTTCTAAAAACCATAGTATAGTGTAAAAACATGAAATAAACAATAATACTAATAGAGAGGCTGAGATAGGAGAAGCAAGATTTCAAGACCCTTATGTTGTACACAGCCAGACACTGTCACAAACAAACAAGCTGAAAGTGTATATAGATTGTACAATATTGAACCTATTTCTCCAATTACCAAATTAGAGAAACCATTAGATGACAATCAACAAATTTCTAATTCCTCATATTTTTGGATTTCAATAGAATAGGATATGTTGGTAATATTAATTTTCATATTAAGATATTATGAAAAAGTAATTGTCACTTCCTGTTGTTTTTGTTGTAAAAGGTGGAATTAGGTTTGTGTGGATTTGTTGAAAGATTACTTTCTTGCTTCTTCTAGGGTGTAGTTTTGCTCCTTATGTTGATGTTTTATATCTATTATCATTTGTAGGGCTGGATTTGTGGAAAGATATTCTGTAAATTTTGTTTTGTCATGGGATATCTTGTTTTCTCCATCTATGGTAATTGAG
>NW_022196909.1:39465570-39475977 GCF_008632895.1 Mastomys coucha
GTTTGTGTTGTTTATTTTCTTATGCTTGCCCCCCTCCATCTGGTTATCTCTAGTGCTACCTGCCCTTGTTAAATCTGACTGAAGCCTGTCCTTCCTGTGATCCTGGTTGTGTCAGAACTCCTCAGAATCAATCTGTCTCTGTGATCCTATGATTCTGGGATCCTGGGATCCTGGGCTTGTCAGAGCCTGTCCTTCCTGTGATCCTGGTTGTGTCAGAACTCCTCAGAATCAATCTGTCTCTGTGATCCTATGATTCTGGGATCCTGTGATCCTGGGCTTGTCAGAGCACCTTGGAGTGGAGCTTCCTCTGGGTATTGTGGGACTGGCTGCAGAGCTTGCACCCAAGGTCTGCTCAGGACACCAACCCAGAGAGATCGGAAAGAACAAGAGCCACTGGGCTGGCAGAATTCCTATATGCCTGGTCCCGCTGGTCCTAGTCACTCCCAGTGTTGGGACAGATGTTGGGTCCTCCTCACCTCTGATCCTGGGCATGTCAGAGAGCCTGGGAGTGGAGCTTTCTCTGGATGTTGTGGGACTGGTTGTGGAGCTTGCGCCCAAGGTCTGCTCAGGACACCAGCCCAGAGAGACTAGGTGAATATTTTTTTAATCCACTGCTTGGATATTTCTCTTTTAAACTGATGCCGCTTACTACACCATAAAAGAGAGTTCAACTAAGTACCAAAAAAAAAAAAAATGGAATGGGACTATCGTAACGATTCTACTTCAGGTTTTCTTTCTGTAGGCATATAAGTCAACTTCAGGAGGGACTCCATATGAATACTAGGCTTCTGAAATATATCTTTGTATAATCGAGGAAGTTAATCTTCCATATAGCATGAAGGCCTACGTAACCCTTTCCTGCCACAATCTATTGATAAGCTAGCAAAGCTTAGCTATAGGAAGAGAGTCAGGGTATCATTCACAAGACTTTCCAAATCTTTCTTTTAATGACGTAATTATTTTAGTTTCATTAAGGAGACTCATGGTAGGATTAAAGCCATAAATATGCTTGTTTCTGTGCACATTAAAAGTATCTCTTTCTTACTTCAGTTTCTTAGACAACAGCAGAAAGTAGGCAGATAAATATCACTAAGTACGGTCATTATGACATCTGGATCATAAAACACTTTCCTTTTTTGTTTTCCCTTTTATTGAAAACTGGGGGGGAAGCCAGTCCCACAACACCCAGGGGAAGCTCCACTCCCAAGTACTCTAACATGCCCAGGATCATAGGATCAGAGGTGAGGAGGACACAACATCTGCCCCAACACCAGGAGTAACTGGGACCAGAGGAACTCGGGCACCCAGGAACTCTGCCCGACTAGTGGCACTAGTTCCTTCCAGTCTGGTCCAGTGCCCTGAGCAGACCTTGGGAACGAACTCCTTAGCCAGTCTCAAAACACCCAGAAGAAGCTCCACTCCCTGTCACTGTAACATGCCAAAGACCACAGGATAGTAGGATCCCAGGAGCTTGGTCACACCAGGATCTTAGGGTCCCAGAGGCAGCTTGACTCCCAGGAGCTCTGACACACCCAGGATCTCAGGATCACAGGATCACAGAATCAAAGGATCAGAGAGACAGCTGAACTCTGAGGAGTTCTGACACAACCAGGATCACAGGAAGGACAGGCTCCAGTCAGATATAACCAGGGCAGGTAGTACTAGAAATAATTAGATGTCAGGAGGCAAGCGTAAGAACATATGCAACAGAAACCAAGATTACCTGATATCATCAGAACCCAATTCTCCCAACATAGCAAGTCCTAGATACAACATCACACCAGAAAAGCAAGATTCAGATCTAAAATCACTCCTCATGATGATGATAGAGGACTTTAAGAAGGACATAAATAACTGCCTTAAAGAAATACAGAAGAGGCCAGGCGGTGGTGACACATGCCTTTAATCCCAGTGCTTGGGAGGCAGAGGCAGGTGGATTTCCGAGTTCGAGGCCAGCCTGGTCCACAGAGTGAGTTCCAGGACAGCCAGGGCTACACAGAGAAACCCTGTCTCAAAAAAACAAAAACAAAAAAAAACAAACAAAAAAGAAATACAGAACACAGTTAAACAGCTAGAAGCCCTTAAAGAGGAAACACAAAAATCCCTTAAAGAATTATAGGAAGACACAATCAAACATGTGAAGGAATTGAACAAAACCATCCAAGATCTAAAAATGGAACAAGAAACAATAAAGAAATCAGAAAGAGAGACAACCCTGGAGATACAAAATCTAGGAAAGAGATCAGGAATCATAGATGCAAACATCACCAACCGAATACAAGATACAGAAGAGAGAATCTCAGGGGCAGAAGACACCATAGAAAACATTGACACAACAGTCAAAGAAAATGCAAAAAGCAAAAAGCTCCTAATCCAAAACATCCAAGAAATCCAGGATACAATGAGAACCTGCAATGAGACCAAATCTAAGGATAATAAGTATAAAAAAGAGTGAAGATTCCCAACTTAAAGGACCAATAAATATCTTCAACAAAATTATAGAAGAAAACTTCCCTAACCTAAAGAAAGATGCCCATGAACATACAAGAAGCCTACAGAACTCCAAATACACTGGACCAGAAAAGAAATTCCTCTTGTCACATAATAATCAAAACACCAAATGCACTAAACAAAGAAAGAATATTAAAAGCAGCAAGGGAAAAAGATCAAGTAACATTTAAAGGCAAGCCTATCAGAATTACACCAGAATTCTCACCAGAGACTATGAAAGCTAAAAGATCCTGGGTAGATGTCATACAGACCCTACAAGAACACAAACGCCAGCCCAGGCTACTATACCCAGCAAAACTCCCAGTTAACATAGATGGAGAAACCAAGATATTCCATGACAAATTTATACAATAACTTTCCATAAATCCAGCCCTAAAAGGATAATAGATGCAAAACACCAACACAAGGGGGGAAACTAGACCCTAGAAAAAGCAAGAAAGTAATCTTTCAACAAACCCAGAAGAAGACAGGCACATAAACATAATTCCACCTCTAACAACAAAAATAACAGGAAGTAACAATCACTTTTCCTTAATATCTCTTAATATCAATGGACTCAATTCCCCCAAAAAGACATAGACTAACAGACTGGATACCAGAATCTTGCTGCATACAGGAAACTCACCTCAGTGACAAAGGCAGACACTACCTCAGAGTATAAGGTTGGAAAACAATTCTCCAAGCAAATGGTCCCAAGAAACAAGCTGGAGTAGCTATTCTAATATTGAATAAAATCAACTTTCAAACAAAAGTTATCAAAAAAGATAAGGAAGGACACTTCATACTGATCATAGGAAAAATCTACCAAGATGAACTCTCAATTCTGAACATCTATGCTCCAAATGCAAGGGCACCCACATCCATAAAAGAAACTTTACTAAAGCTCAACGCACACATCACACCCCACACAACAATAGTGGGAGACTTCAACACCCCACTCTCAGCAATGGACAGATCATGGAAACAGAAACTAAACAGAGACACAGTGAACCTGACAGAAGTTATGAACCAACGGATCTAACAGATATTTATAGAACATATAGAATATACCTTCTTCTCAGCACCTCACGGTACCTTCTCCAAAACTGACCATATAATTGGTCACAAAACAGGCCTCAACAGATACAAGAAGATTGAAATAATCCCATGCACCCTATCAGAACCCAGGAAAACACAATCAAACCCCACGGACTAAGGCTGGGAAAAAAAAATCATTAAAAATGAAACCAAGAAAATATACCTTTAAAAAAAAAATTGTGACGTTTAACTTAATTTAAAGTGAGGATCCCATGCATTTCTGGTGCCTTTTGCTGTGCTGTCCGCGTATGGTTTGTTGCAGGCCAAAGAGCCTCCAGCAGCTGAGCGTTGCTCGTAAGCACTGGGTGTGAGTGCAAGTGTCTCGAGGTGGGGCATCGTCGGGTTCATTTCTTTACCAGCGCCTTTCTCTGGGTGTATCGATTAGGAGATTGGACGCACGAAAGCGTGCAGAAAAGCTGCTTCCCTAATGGTCTTAGGAAAGAGATCGGAGTGCCGTGTGTCTCCGTGGACGTTGTCTCCACAAAGACTGCCACTCGACTTTAAAACCTTGCTCATCAAGGAGAAAAAGGTCGTGGGGACTTCTGAAGATGTAGTACCTCGCTAACTTCGTAGTTTGCACTGAACTCCCCTGTTACTCCTTAAATAATTAAATCTCTACTTTTAATTTCAGATGGTCCTTAACTTTGATGCGGTCGATGCCACTCATGGAGCAAAGTAATGCAAAAATCATAATTCACAGTCCACGAGTACCATAAAGGGGTTATTTTACATTTTAACAAGCGTATTACGATACATAAGATTGTGCTGGTCCACTTGTAGTCAAAGCCATTGTGAAGGTTGTAAGTTCCCAGCCAGAGAGTGACATGGTTTTGCATTAACTAAGTCACTTGTCATTTAAAAAAAAAAAAGATTTATTTCATTTATATGAGTACACTGTGGCTGTCTTCAGATACACACTGGAAGAGGGCATCGGATCCCATTCCAGAAGGTTATGAGCCACCATGTGGTTGCTGGGAATTGAACTCAGGCCCTCTGGAAGAGCAGCCACTCACTGAGCCATCTCTCCAGACTCTCAGTTGTCATTTATGAATGTGCTCCTTTAAAGTGGAGCGCGGAGGTGAAGAACATTGCAGAGCGATGTTTCAGGTAGAGCCGTTTGGCTTACCTCCCTTTATCCCTCTCCGGGCTAACAGTCATTGGCACTGACCCAGCAAAGGCTTGGGATTTGTGGTTTTATGTTACAACACAATATAATCTAGTATTTATGCTAAATGTATCGGTCCTATGTTCTCGACACAGCAAATACATCAATTCCGCACCGTGGAGCATGGTTGATAGACTCACGGAAGCTCTAGGTGGCTAAAGTCCTGGAGGCTCACAGGATAATGGGAGCCCTACGCTATATCTAGCCTTTAAAATCACCCAGGTATGATCAAGTACAGTTGTTTCCAAAGAAATCTAGAAGTGGCCTGACTTTAGTGGCTATCCACGCAGTCATAAGTTGTCTATTCTCTTAGAATAATGGCCACGTGGCTGAAATCATTTCTCTCAAATGCATTTCTCTCAATTATCTGCTTTGCTTTCTAATAAGTTCTTAAAAAGTAAAACACAAAATCAAACGGCATCTTTGGAGCTAGAAAAAAAAATGCTCTATCTGGTTGGAAATGAATGTTTCCAACTTTCTCTTTGTCTTATAGAGTCTTTTTGAAAATAAGAAATTTCACGAGTCTAGATTTCTGGTCCTGGTTGGAAATCCCAACATGAGCTACTCTGTTCTCCAGGTTCCCATCTCCTGGCTTGATTCTCTCACTGTTTTTGTTTGTGGTTATAAAGAATAGCTGTAGAGTGTTTTGAAATTGCCATTTCCTGAGCTAGGACAACTCTGCCTGAAACAGGTTAGGACTTACTCCTGTCCCTCCTGTGTAGTTGGTCTTTGAGGTTAGGGGCAAACTGCCTGGGACTGGCCTGGATTTGCTACCTTCTTTCTCTCCAGAAGGCAGGATGATGTTCAATGCCTTACCCCCGTGGGCTGTTCATCCCTAAAATATGCAAACATATTACTAGGTAATGGTAATTAAGATATTGCTTGGTTTCCTGTTCTGGTTTTAACCAGCTAATGTCAAGGTTTGAGCTGGTCTATTTTCTTCTGGAGACTTTGGAGAGATATCTACTTGTTATGTTTGTCATCAAAATAGCATCACTGGTTCTACCTCAAGACCCAGCTATAATTCCTGGGCATACACCCAAAAGATGCTCCATTATCCCACAAAGATACTTGCTCGACTATGTCCCTAGCAGCTTAATTCATAATGTCCAGAAACTGGAAACAACCTAGATGTCCCTCAACCGAAGAATGGATAAAGAGAATGTAGTTCATTTACACACTAGAATACTATTCAGCTATTAAAAACAAAGACATCATGAATTTTGCAGGCAAACGGATGGACTTTGAGAATATCATCCTGAGCGAGGTAACCCAGACCCAAAGGGACATGCATGGTATATATTCACTTATAAGCAGATATTATCCATAAAGTACAGGATACCCACACTACACTCCACAGACCCAAAGAAGCTAAACAAAAAGGAAGAATCAAACAAGGATTTTTGAATCTCACTTGGAAGGGGGAATAAAATGGTCCTGGGAGGCAGATGGAGGGACGGGGTATGGGGAAGGGAATGAGGGGGATTCAGGATCAGGTGTGAGGAAGGACAGGAGAGATGGCTAGAAGGATGAAAATGAATGGAAATCTGCAATTGATAGGGTAAGGGAGGCACCTCTAGGATGAGACAAAGACCTGGGATAAGGGAGGCACCCAAGAACCAGTAGGGTTGACTTTAACTGGTATTCACAGCATTGGGGACTGGAACTTGGAGAGGCCACCTCCTGTAGCCAGGCAAGAACCCCAGTGGAGCAGTAGGGACACCAACCCACCCACAAAACTTTCAACCCAAAATTTATCCTGTGTATAAGAAGTGTAGGGATGGGGGAGGGGGACTAAAGGAGAGACTGAGGGAATGGCTGACCAGTAACCAGTCCAACCTGAGACCCATTGCATGGACAAGCATCAATACCTGACACTATTAATGATACTCTGTTATGTTTAAAGACAGGAACCTAGCATGGACTGTCCTTTAAGGCTCCACTCAGCAACTGACTCCGATAGATAGGGACACCACAGCTAAACAGCGGATAGAGCTTGGGGACTCTTATGGAAGAGTTGGGAGAAGGATTGTGGCCCCCTAAGGAAATAGAAATTCCATAGGAAGACCAACAGAGTCAACTAGCCCCAACAGGACATTTGGGGCTCTCAGAGACCTAGTCCCCAACCCCCGAGCCCCAAATGCACACATGTGAGTCCTGAACAACTGGAGCAGGGGCTATCCCAAAAGTGATTACCTGTCTGTGAGATATGTTCGTCTAGTCGTGCTGTCTTGTCTGACCTCAGTGGGAGAGGCCCCACAGAGACTTGATGTGCCAGGGTGGGGAGATATCCAGAGGGGGCTTCCAACCTCTCTAAGGAGAAAGGGAGGGGGCGAGAGGAGGGAGGAAGGATTGTTGGAGGGGGTGACCAGCAGGAGGTGCAGTGACCGGGATGTGAAGTAAGTACATAAGGTTTTTTTTATAGAATAGAAGTTCCAACTCCTTTGGTGGCCTTGACAGCGGCTCCCAGAGGGTGTGTCCTTTAGATTGCTGCCAAGTAGCTCCTTCCATAGTGTTCAGCATAGCGTGCTTTGGTCTGGCCCACTCAGCATGAATCCTCCTCATTTCGCAACCGTCTGTTTTATGTGGTTTAGGTCATGCTTGGACAATCTTAACTGCCCTGGGTCCCATGACCTAACCGTGAGAGTAAAACCACCACTTCTACAGACCCAAGAATTACACGGGACATGCTGAAAAAAAAAAAAAAAAGTCTTGGTGACACTACAATTCTGCATCTGACAAGAACCCATGCAATTAAATTATGCTAATATCTGGTGATATCCACTCAATTTCACTAAGGAAATGCACTTTACGTTTTGGCCAAAGGCTCTTAGATAAAATGTGGGCAGTGTTTCTAGGCGTAGTTCACACGTTTCTTTCAAAATATAAAACAAGTTGCCGTTACCCATTTTCACTCCCTACCATAGTAGGTTTTTTCACAGTAGGTTTGGGTTTTTTTCCCCATGGAGGTGACATTACAGGTTGAGCCATGACCTTCTGAACTGTCAGGAAGATTGTAAGCTTGCTGCCTCCCAGAAGCTCAGAAGGGGGAGATCAGAATGGGCCTGCCAAGCCTTGACTAGGACAACACGCCTCTTGGATAGGCTGTCTGTTTCAGTGGTACTAGAAAACAGCATTTGACCTTGGTCCATTCTGATGCTCTACTAGAAACTCGGTCAGTGTTCTGTGTTGTACTCTGTATCCTATATAAGTTCTTCCAACAGAGATCACAGGGACTGGTAACAACTGCCTTGCTGTGATAAATGCATGGAAACATTGAAATAACCAGGATACACAGCTGTGAAGTCTGAAGATGTACTTTTTGGGTTTTTTTTTTTTTTCGTTTTGTTTTTGCTAAATGGCTTGTTAAACATTACACGCATACACATGCACACGCGTATCTGCAAATCCTTTAAGTAAACAAAAAGTATCATTGCAAGCAAGCATCCCTTGATCTCTCTCCAATAGCCCATCACTTTTCGGATCTATTGTCTGGTTGGGAGAAAGGTATTGATTGAATGGCCATTGTTTTGGAAACAGAACAACAGATTGACAGCCGCCACTTACTGAGAGTGTTGGGCAGCGTTGGTTAGAGGGAGGGCTATGCAGTGATGGGCAGAGAAAAATCCATTACCTATGTTGACTCCACTTCTGGCAATTTGGGGCATCAATGGATAGGCTCCGGTTCTCAGAAAATACCGTTTATAATCCTTATCTATTGAGGTGTTACAGGGATTAGCAGTTGTGAAACATTTTTAAATCCGAGTTTAAAGCTATTTTATGAGTATCAAAGATCACTGGAGAAGCTTACCTTCTAGTGTCCCAGGAAGGGATACGCATGGGTTCTTTGTTATTAAATAAATGTGCTGGATGATCCAGCTTAGAAAAATTGAAATAGTCTACTTGTTAGTGTAGATTTGCTTCTTGAAATGCTTATCAGTGTAGACCTCCAGACTCCTATCTGCACAAAAAAAAAAAGAGAGAGAGAGAGAAACGGAACAAAATAGCTGATATTTGATCCAAAGAGCTCCAAGCAGTGATTGGTAACTTTAAAGAATTTCATAGGAATTTTTAAGAAGAAATCTCATCCCTTTAAGCTTAGGGGGTAAAGTCGCTCCATGTGGCAAGTTCACTTGGTATTCAGATTTAAATAGACATTTAAATGTATATACATCTCCTAACCCCACCTATGCCATTCATGTTACCATTGCTATTTTGATCTAGTACAAACCAATTTAGGTGGAAAACATAATGCAGGAAAAGTATGGACTGAGAAAGGTTAGTATTTTTGATGTGCAGAAAAGTACTTATTTTTAATTTATGGTATCCAAAACTGGGATAGAATAAATCATAGAAACATTAAACAATAAGAGGGTCTCCAGTAGTGCTTAGTTGGCAGGAGGCACATGGGTAGGGCGGGCCTGGCGGGAGTGGAGGGGTTGGGCCGGGGCGGAGCTGCTGGAGGGGGCTGTTCCACACCGGAGCGTTGGCTCCAGACAAGTAAACATGGAGTCCATCTTCCACGAGAAAAAAAAAAAGGAGGTCTCGTGATGAACCACCAGAGCTGTGAGATAGGACTCTAAACATGTGGTTGGAATAATATTATTATCTGGCTGGAAGAGATTTTTTTTTTAATTTGAAAAAGTATCCAACTTTATATTGTAAATAAAATATGTGAATATATTCAAAGGCATTGGATACACACACATATGACTCACTTTATCACACCTCCGCCCCATCAAATGTTCTCACTTGATTTTGAATGCACCACCCTAATTTCAATGACAGTCCCAATGAGAGTACTTGTTCCTAAGGAAGACCCACAATGGAACACAAGCCGCTTAAGGACCAAACATTGGGGGTGTGACAGTGAGGTAGAAGAGCACGGGCGATGCTTCCGCCGACCCCCGCTCACACCGGGGCGAACATGCACTGCGCATCTCACTCCCACTTTCCTCTGTCTTGGTCAGACTCTTCCGTGGTAAAAGAACATACAGATAATAACTCCGCGTTGCAAGTCGATAGACTTGTCTAAGTCCTGCAATAACGAAGGCCAGACTGGAAATGATGCTTTCATCTCCTCAGATGGTGGGATGAGGGGAGAGCCGTACCCAAGCTGTGTCAAGAATAAAACAGGCAGAGCAGTATTTAACCCACGATCCCAGAAAGCCGGGAGTTCGCGTTTATCTGACTTTTACTTAAATCATTTATGAGCAACAACATCAAAATAACCTTTACCTTCTCTTTTATTCACACTTAAATGCAATAGGAGAATCGGCTTTTTGCCAGTTTGGGGTAACTATAACAACAAAGGCCCTTTATCTGCCAATCTTCTGTCTGCCCATTCACGCAACAAGCATCCATTCACACATATATCTCTGTTCATAGAATGTGCTATGATTTGCACCGTGAGTTCCCCCTGGAAAGCCCATGTATTGAAGGCATGACTGCCATCTAGCTAGCTTTTTATCCTGACTAGGAGGCAGCAAAGAGACTCGGCTGGACAAGTTACATCCTGTAATTGAACCCCTGGAAGAGAATATTGGGACCCTCCTCCTTCCTCTCTCTCTCTCTTTCTCTCAATCCCTCCCTCTCTCCTTCCTTCCTTTCCTACCTCCCTCCCTCCCTCCCTCTCTCCCTCTCTCCTTCCTTCC